>NW_024871004.1:3685000-4143483 GCF_019054845.1 Dipodomys spectabilis | reverse complement strand
ATTGCAACAATATACTGTAAAAAGAAAAAGTAATGTGAAATGGATGTGGAAATGCATACCTGTAATTCCAGGAAACAGAAGCCTAGGCTGGAAAATAATCAAAGATATATACAGTGAAACTTTAGAACCAAGTGAACCAAAAAAATAAAATGAAGGTATTATGTGAATGTGGTCTCTTTCAAATTATTAGATGTTTTTCCATTAATCTTTTCAGAGTACAGTTGAGCACAGGTAACTTGTTGGGTCTTTGTCCATCCCACGAAAGATGGACGGGGTCCGAGGAAAGATAAATGCGGTGCTTGCCCATTCTCCAGCCTCCCTCAGCCTGGGAGACAATAAGACACAGCGGGGAGCCAAGTCAAGCAGGAAGAAAACTTGTTTATTAACAGAGAGCAGCCCTTTTTAAAACCAAAAAAAGCAGGTGGTATTGCAGGGGAGAAAGAGGAACCAATCACTGTCAAGGTCATACCCTATCATGCACCTAAGCTTTCACAGGCTGGTTACACACTGAAAATAAGGTAAATTGGGCTTTGCCCACTCAACTCCCTCTCAGCGCCATCTTTGCTGCCCATGTGCTCTGCAGTAACTAACTACAGAAGGGGGAATTACAGTGAAGGGGATTACTGTATAATTGTTTTGTGAAGAGAAAAATGTACCTTATTTAAAGGTTCTTTTCTGAGAAGAAAAACCATGCACAATTCTTTTGCCTTTTTCTGAAACTCTAAGATATTTTAACCCTCCCAACTAACCATCTTCCCACCTGGGTGCTGGAAAGGACAAGCACTCCCAAACTAGCTTAGCTGTGCCATCGAGCCTTTCCAGGGCAACAATGCTTGATAAGAAATGTACTCATTACCTTGCTCAGGTAATTGTAACCTCTCTGTATGGTACTTTCACAATTCAAAAGAAAAAGCAGAAGACAAACATGATTTATTCCTGAACAATCAAGCTTCCTGTAGCCTGGTTCACTCTTCCTATTTTGCTCCCAGATGCCCATAAGACCCTGGTTGGAAGACGTATTCTGTATTGTCAGGTGTGTGAGATAAATGAATTCTTTAGAAGAAAATGTGAATTTGGAGATTGAAATTGAGAAGGGAAATCAAACTATTCCATCTTTTTTACTAAGGACCAGAAAAAAATGATATGTGCTTACATGCTGAGAGTAAGCAACTTTTGCCACCTGTGGTAATGAATTTAGTTTTGATGCTGTTGTGAAATGTGTCTGACATGTGTCCTGAACCCTATTTCCTTATTTTCTGAGAGCACCACCTCTTAAGAAATTCTGATTTGTACTGTGAATATTTACTTCCTGTAAAATGTAGTTGCTTGGATATTTTCATTTTGTGAAAGCTTGGTTAGTTTGATATTGTTCTCTCAGTTGAATTATAAGCAAGTAAAAATGAATTGAACCTGATTAAATGAAGTTCTTTCTGCCCATTTACTCTGGTACAGATTTCTCTGATTTAGCAAATCTACATTTTAAGTCATTCTGGATGACTAACTAGGTCTGTGTATGTGGATGAGTCAATAAGAATTGCAGACTTTGCCACATTGATTTTGGAGCAAAAAACTACAGCTGGTAAATGGGCAATGATTCAGAAAACAGCTGAGGCTGAAGCCATGAGCCCTCCTGCCTGTGTTCAGCTCCCAATCTCTTCTAAAACACCCTTCACTTCCCATTCAGTAGTTTCTTTTTCTATCCAAAAAGGTTTCTGGAGCTTCTTCTTATGCTGGCCTCCTAGTATGCCAACATAAGGGGAGTCAAAGTAAGCAAGGCAAATGTGGCAGAGGGATGTTTTTGGTCGGTTGTGGGGCCTGAACTCTGGGACTGGGCATTTTCCCTCAGCTCTTCAGCTCAAGTCTAAAACCGCTGATCTAAACAACTGCATAGATCAAGTAGATTTAACAGACATCTACCGAATATTTCACCTAGCAGCAACAGAATACACGTTTTTCTCTGTAGCACATACAACATTTTCCAAAATAGACCACATTTTAGGTCACAAAGCAATCTTGTCCAAATTCAGAAATATTGAAGTTATACCTTGCATTCGCTCACACCACAAGGGAATAAAATTAAAACTCAACACCAAAAACCACCAAAGAAAGTCCTGTAACACATGGATGCTGAACGACACACTGTTGAATCACCAGTGGGTCAGGGAAGAGATTAGAAAGGAAATTCAAATGTTCATGATATTCAACAAAAATGAGCACACAAATTACCAGCTCTTCTGGGACAGAGCAAAGGCAGTATTCAGAGGCGAGTTTATAGCTTTGAGTTCCTACATAAACTAATTGGAGAGATCTAAAACCAACAATTTAATGAGACATCTGAACCTCCAGGAAAAAGAGCAGCAAGATAAACCCTAGTCCAGGAGATGGAAAGAAATATTTAAAATTAAATCAGAATTAAAGGAATTAGGATCCAAGAAAACCATAGAAAGAATCAACAAAAGAAAGAGTTGGTTCTTCGAAAAATTAACAAAATTTACAGACCCTTAGCAAATCTTATCAGAAAAAGAAGAAAACTCACCCAAATAAACTTATAGATGAGAATGGAAACATCACCACAGAAACAACCAAGTTTCAGAACATTATAAGGAATACTTCTCAAAACTATGCTAATAAGTTTGAGAACTTGGAGAAATGGACCTTTTCATAGCAAATATAGACATGCTGAAACTAAACCAAGATGAGTTAAAACATTTTAGCATGCCCATATCAAACATTGAGGTAGAAACAGTAATAAGAGAAGTCCCATTTAAGAAAATCCCAGGACCAGAAAGATGTGCAGCAGAATTCTAGAAGGCCTTCAAAGCAGAGCTCACACCAATAGCCCCGCAATGAAATTAAAAGAGAAAGTGCACTACAGAACTCACTCTATGAAGACATCATAACCCTCATCCCAAAACCAGTCAGGGACTCATCAAAAAAAGAGAAGTTATAGGCCCATTTCTTTGATGAACATTGATGCAAAATTTTTGAGCATAATTTTGGCCAATCAAATTCAACAATTCATCCAAAAAATCATAAACCACGATCAAACAGGATTCATTACAGGAATGCAAAGCTGGCTCAATATATGCAAATAGATTAATATAATTCATCACATCAACAAGAGCAAGGCTAAGAACCACATGGTTATCTCAATAGATGCAGAAAAGGCATTTGACAAGATTCAACACCCATTGATAATGAAAACTCTAGAAAAACTAGGAATCCAGCGAACATTCCTCAATACAAGAAAGGCTGTATATGACAAACCTACAGCCAGCATTATACTTAATAGTGAAAAACTAAAGCCATTTCCTCTTAAATCAGGAACGAGACAAGGATGTCCATTCTCGCCACTCCTCTTCAATCTAGTATTAAAATGCATAGCTATAGCAATAAGACAAGATGCAAACATGAAATGGATCTAAATAGGGAAAGATGATGCAAAACACTCCCTCTTTTCAGATGCTATGATCTTTTATTTAAAGAATTCCATTGATTCCACTCCCAAATTATTCAAGCTTATTCAAAACTTGGACAAAGTAACAGGGTATAAATTTAACCCTCAAAAATTAATGGCTTTTCGGTATGCAAAGAATGAGAAAAGTGTGGCTCAAATCAGGATAGCAACTCCATTCTTAATAGCGCCACAAAAAATAAAATACCTAAGAATTAACTTAAACAAGAAGTGAAAGACCTCTATGATGAAAACTTTAAAAGCCTGAAAAAGGAAATCAAAACAGAACATAGAAAGTGGCAAAAACTCCCATGCTCCTGGATTGGAGGAATCAACATCATGAAAATGGCAATATTTCCCAAGCTATGTACAAATTTAATGCAATATCTATCAATATCCCAAATTCATTCTTCAAGGAATAGAAGAGACAATCCAAAAATTCATATAGAACAATAAAAGACCCTGGATAGCATAAAAGATCATTAACAGAAAGAAAAGTGCTGGAGGAATATCAATACTAAATTTCAAACTCTACTACAACACCATAGCAATCAAAAAAACTTGGTAATGGCACAAGAATAGACCTCAGAACCAACAGAATAGAATTGAACCTACAGATATATAGCCATCTAATCTTCGATAAGGATGCTAATAATTAGAATGGAAGAAAGACAGCCTCTTCAGTAAATGGTGCTGGCAAAATTGATTAATCACTTGTTGAAAACTAAAGCTAGATCCTTATATTTCACCCTGCAAAAGAATCAACTCCAAATGGATCAAAGACCTCCGAGTCAAAGCAGACACAAAACATTACAGGATGGAATAGGAGAAACCCTAGGTCTCCTTGATTCAGGCCGAAATTTTCTTAATAGAGACCCGGAAACACAGCAAATCACAGAAAGGTTGGACAAATGGGATTGCATGAAGTTGCAGAGCTTCTGTATGGCAAAGGACATAGCTAGCAAGATCAATACAAAGCCCACGGATTGGGAGAAGATCTTCACTGGCCATACAACGGACAAGGGTTTCATATCTGAAATATACCTGGAACTCAAAAAATTAAATCTCCCAACAACAAATCCTCAAAGAAACAACTGCCCAATAAATAAGTGGGTTAAAGACTTAAAGAGAAACTTCTCTGAAGAAAGAAGGAAGGCCAATAGACACATGAAGAAATGCTCTCTAGCCATAAAAGAAATGCAAATCAAAACAACATTGAGATACCAGCTCACCCCAATTAGAATGGCAAAAATCAAGAACTCTAATAACAACAGGTGCTGGAGGGGATGTGGACAGAAGGGAACTTTACTTCATTGTTGGTGGGAGTGTAAACTTGTTCAACCACTTTAGAAAGCAGTATGGAGGTTCCTCAAAAGACTTCACATAGAGCTCCCCTATGACCCAGCAATCCCACTTTTGGGTATTTACCCAAATGTTTACAAACAAGACCACACTAAAGCTACCAGCACAACTATGTTTATTGCAGCATTATTTACCATAGCTAAGATATGGAACCAACCCAGATGCCCCTCAGTAGATGAATGGATCAAGAAAATGTGATATATATACCCAATGGAATTCTATGCCTCCATCAGAAAGAATGACATTGCCCCATTTGTTAGGAAATGGAAAGGCTTGAAAAAAATTATATTAAGTAAGCGAAGCCCAAAGAAACATAGGTCCCATGGTTTCCCTTATTTGCAATATCTAGTATATGTATGAGTCAAGCAGAAAAGGTCAGATAATGTGATGTTAGGAAAATGAACCCTTAGATATGTATTTTAATGTTTTTTCTTTCATGCATTTGTTTCTAACGCATTTATAAGATTATTTCTTTGTTGCTTTGTATGTCCCTCCCCCACAATATAACCCCTGCTTTCACTATATTTGATGTCGTTACAATTTGTGGAGAGAAGGGGAAAAACAAGTCGTTTAAGGGTAACTGTGGACCCGTTACAACAATGAGAAGTACAAGTTTTCATGTCGAAAACGATCTTTACAACTTTGGTGTGGGGGGGAGGATGGGATGGGGGGGTGAGGGGAGGCTGGGAAGGGATGTGAATGGTAAACAAAGGAAGAGGTTGCAATGCTTGATAAGAAATGTACTCATTATCTTGCCCATGTAATTGTAACCCCTCTGTACAGTATGTTCACAATAAAAAATAAAAATTAAAAAAAAGAAAATACACAATCCATCAATGAATAAGACACAAAATAAAGAGAATGACTACACCAAACGCAAGATGTCACCCACCCATGTTTGGAAATATAGATACTTTGTTTAATTTTGAATTTGTGACTATTTTGACCCCACCAGGACTCCATCTCAGGTCCCAGAAATGACCTACCTCTTTGGTGGCTCATAGGCTGGTGTGCTCACTATGACCCATTCACCAATTGGGCCTGCTAGGCCTTGGGTCTTATTGAGGATGGAAAATGCTATATAAGCAACTCAATAGCCATGGGAATAGGTTGTCATCCATGTATGCACAGTTATATCTGTCAACATATTCAATAAAATGCACAATTCATCCATGAATAAGATAAATAAAAAATGAATAAAAAGTATAACTACACTGAATGCAAGATGCATACCACACCTGTAGGTAGAGGGAGATCCTATGTTTAAAAAATGTGGGCTTGCTATTTTGTTCAGTGCTGGGGCTTCAAATCAGGCCCTGGACCAGGCCTGACATTCTAGTCTTCAAGGATGGTGAGCTTCCCCTTCCCCTTCAGTGCAACAGAGCTATCCAAACCTGAGTTCAAATCCCAGCACCCAGAAAAGATTCATCCTGATGTCAGAAGCCAGTTGTTGTAAATGTTTTCCTCTCCTGTGTAAGTCCTGAGTCTCAACTAGGAAGGGGAATTCATAGGCAGCCCTATAACCATGGGAACAGGTTGTCATCCATGTCAGCACAGTTAAACCTGTCACCTTACTTAGTAAAATACACAATACCCCCATGAGGTAGAGACAAAATAAGGAGAGGAAGTTCACCGAACACAAGATGCTGTACACACATGTATGTCAATATAGATCGTATGTTTAAATTATGAATTCATGACTATAGTGGACCACCCTGGCGATCAATGTCAGATCTTGGGAATGGCCTAGCTCGTTAGTTGCTCACAGGTTAGTGTGTTCACCTTGACTTATTGGCCAATTGGCCCTACTAGGCCCTGAGTTAAGATCCCAGCACTACCAACAAGTGAATCGTGGAGTAAGAAGCCAAGTGTGAAATTTGTTTTCCTTTTCTCTGAATATCCTTGGTGATCCTGAGAATCCTGGCAAGATGGAGAACATTTCTATAAATCTAGATGCTCTGTGAAAGGATGTCATCAATGTAATACATGGAAGGGGTTTCATCATAGTACAATCAATGGTAAATAAATGAATAAAACAAAAAATAAAAGAACAACCACACCAAACATGTATGGACTGAATATCTATAGGTAAGTATAAATCCTATCTTTACAATGTATATAAATAGTATGTTTCCAGGGATGGGGCTTGAATTCAGGACTAGTGAACAGGCCTGACTTTCTTATCTTCATCCCCATTGCTGCAGGTTTACCCACATCCTGAGTTCAAATCCAAAGCCTGGAAGAATAAACAGCGTGAATTGCAAGCCAGGGAGCTAAATTTTTTTATTTTACTTTTCTCAATACAGCGCTTGAACTCAGGTCGTGGCAACTCTGCCTCAGCTTTGATCACCGTAGGCTGGGGTACAGCCACTAGATCTACAGCTCCTCCTGGGATCCTAGACCCCCCAGGCCTTGCAGGGAAAGCAATGCACAGAAAAAATACGGTCTTTTTATATTTTCTTCCTTTTCATGGTGACCTTCATGGGTCTGAATGACACTGTTGCAAAGGGTACTTCACCTTGCATTGCTGAAGGCTGCCAGACTATCAGGATTAACAACGGAATGTTGTCAATGTCACGGTTGAATGAATTGATCATGGATGATGCTCTATAAAATTAGACAGCATCATTTCAGGAGGCTGATTGATTTGATTCAATATTTATGAAGCATTGAAAGAATATTATTACTTAAAGGAACACAATAATTTCAGGACACTGATTTCATTAATAGTTTAAGGATGAAAACAATTAATTAATTACATTACATTAATTACATTGAGGCATAATTAATACCGAAGAATTGGTAAGAATGTAGTCTATATAACTGAATAATGTATAGACATCTTTGACACTCTATAAAGATATATATTTATTACCATACTGCCATCTGTATGTCAATCTTTTCTTATTTTGGTAACCCCTGGGGCTTGATCTGAGGTCCTGGGAACACTGTGTCAGCTCAATTTGCCCCAGGATGGCATGCTAACACTCACCCATTCATGAATTGGGCCTTGTAGGCTTGTAGACCTTGAGTTCAGCTGTCAGCACTACCAACAATGAATCGTGGAATAAGAAGATGATGGTGAAACATGTTCTCCTTTTCTGTGAAAGTCATGGGTGTCAGGAATGAAGTGGAATACATATGCAGACCTATATCCTGTGTAATCAATGTAATCAATGTTTTATATTCCATAATAGTCAATAAAATAAATAGTCAACACATGAATAAAACAAAAAAATAAAATAACTATACTGAATGCAATATGGAGTCAACCTATGTATATAAATATAAATCATATATGTAAATTGTACATGAATAGGATGTTTTCTAGTGGTGGGGATCTATTTTAGGCATAAGGAACAGACCTGAATTTCTTGACTTCAAGGAGGCCAGCTTCCCATTCCTACACAGTGCAACAGAGTTACCAAGACCATGAGTTTCAATCCCAGTACTGGCAGAAAAATGGCACATTTGCAGTATGTGAGGACCAATTCTTATGTATTTTATTATGCCTAAATTTTGTGAATGTGATTGTTTAATTGTTTAATAAAGAATTAACTAAAATTGATCAGTGTCTTATAATTGTGTATAATTTTATCCTAGAATCATTCAAGAACTGCCCATTCAATCATAACATACATCACATTCCGTTGGCATTCATATGGATAAGAATGAGTTCCTTAGGATCTCCTGTAATTTGGAGGTGGCAGGACCAGGATTCCAACTGTGGGCTCCAGCTCCCACCACTTCAACCTGGGGATAGGGTACTCACCGGTCTGTCCAAGAATATTAGCAAGACCAATGATTAGGCAGGCACCAGTGGCTCTCAGCAGTCCTCCTTGATACTTACAAGGCTCTGATGGGAGGATCATGGTCAAAGTCATCTTAGGCAGGAAAGTCCTTGAGACCTCTGTCCAACTTCAGTTCCAACAAAGCCAGAAGCCCTGGGCTCCAGTGTGGAAAGCGAGCCTTGAGCAAAAGCAGCTCACAGACTGTTCCCAGATCCTGAGGTCAAGGTCCGGGTCTGGTAAAAAACAGACATACACAACAATCTTTGCAGCCATCCAGCTAAAGCAGGTCACCCTCTTGTCTCCAACTGAATTGGTCCCTGGGAAAAGGGCTGGGGGAGCTGCTGTCTTCTAGACTCCACCCATGCTGCTTGCATCACAGAATTCCAGCCACACCCCCATTATTTCATGGTTCTTTCTGACCAATGGGATACAAGAATGGTGGCCACGCCCACATTCCATGCTGCCCAGTAGCACCTGGATTCCCTAGGTTAGGTTAGTTTACAACACTACCAGCAGTTGAGGAAGGAAGAGGTGGCTGAATGGTGAGGAAGAGACTCAAGCCACTTTGGATTATAGTAGGAAATTGAGATGCCTACCCACACCACGGCTCCCTCCTCCCTTCCCAAAGTGCAGGATTTCAAACCTCAGGTAATGGTGCTTTGCCAGCCTGCCTAAAGGCCTGACCTGGTCCCTGGCCCTTGTTCTCTGCTCTTGGCCCATCTGTTTTCAATGCCGCTGCCGTTGATTCTTGCTCCACCTGGAACAGCCTCCAGCAGCTTTTCCCAGCAGCACAGGTGATTGGCTGCCCCCAAATCACCACTACCTGGGGTCAGACACCCCTCTCGGGGGCACCATGACCCCCTGCTTGTTTCCTCACCCTGGCTCTGAGGAGTCACCTTTCTGTCTTGGGCATTTCTGAAACAGAGACTCAATATATGCTCTGGTTGGACTGGATTGAGGTCCTCCTATCTGGGACAGGTATGTTCCACCAGACCTGGTCCTCTGTAGTTGGGATGGTTGACATGTGGTGCCATGCTCAGTCATCGATTTAGATGGATTATCCCAAACTTTTAGTCCACAGCATCCGATTCTTGACCACAGGTGAAGCTCTGGGTAGGGCCACAACCATCAGACCTCATTCTCCTCACAGGACAGTTTTGAGGAAACAAGGGATTTATACAGAGGAAATCTCTGGAGCATGGCTTGGCATGGAGGGAGTGGCCTTTAGAGAAGGTTCTCTGCAGTTCTGTGAGCAAATAACAGGAAGATACCCGCAACGGGCTCAGGTGGGGTCAGTTATTAATCATGCAACAGGTGGGGATTTTGAAACAAAACATGGCTCTCTTTCATCATTACCCTATCCCCATGAGGAAGGGGATCCTTCACTGTGTTGAGTTTTGCATCTGGGGAAACCGAGGCACACAGAATTCAGGTGATCTCCTTATGAATTCAGCTTCACAGGAAGCTCGACCTGACTTCACTACCATGCGCCCAAGGACAATGGGTGCTATTCAATCCACTTCTTGTGGTAGGAAGTCCACTTCTTGTCAGTTGTGGGGCTTGAACCCTAGGCATGGGCACTGTTCCTGAGCTCTTCAGCAAAAGACTAGTGCTCTACCACTTGAGCCCACAGCACCACTTCTGGTTTTCTGGTAGTTCTTTGGAAATAAGAGTCTCAGAGTCGTTCCTGCTGGGGATGACTATGAACCATGATCCTCATATCTCAGCCTCCTGTGTAGTTAGGATTAGAGTTCTGAGCCACCGGCACCCGACTTAATTGTAATTCTGACTTTTCTCTCTCTCTTCCACAAAAGCTGGTTGAATGGGTGCTGGAGGAGGGGGACAGCATCCCCATGTGGCTGGAATCCAAGGTGACCCTCTCATTCTGGAGGTGGGCTATGGATCAGGAGCTGTCTCGCTTAGCCTGTTGAAACAGCTCCCAGAGGTAAGACCCACTGTGCCCTGGCTAGACTGTGTAATTCATTGTCCATCCAGCCTTACTGGACTTATTGTATTGTATTGCTTTCTACATCATTTTCTAGCACCTGGACAAACTTATGATACATAGTTACTGAATGAAAATGTAATACCTTCTTAGAAAGTCATTTAGGGCTCTGGGAATGTGGCTTCATGGTATGGTGATTGCCTAGCATGCATGAAACCCTGGGTTCAATTCCTCAGTAACACATAAAAAAGAAAAACACTGGAAAAAAATGCTGTGCCTCAAGTGGTAGAGTGCCAGCCTCAAGCAAAAAAAAAAAAAAAAGCTCAGGAATAATCCCCTACCCCTGAGTTTAAACCCCTGGATTGGCAAAACAATAGTAAATGGAAAATAAAGAACCCATACTTGAAATATATAATTGCTCCTTCTGTACTGACACCTGACAATGGCCCTTAATTCATGTACTTTACTTACGTTAGGATATTGTGTTGAAAAGTTTTGTTGATTAAGTCACAGCAATTAATGCCAGGAATGTGCTTAGATGTTAGGTGAAGATTTATTCTGGAAATTCAACGATTACAGGATTTTGTGTCATCACTGCTAATCACAAAGTGAAAATAGTCTGTGTGATTTTGAAATCTTTTTGGTCAGTTTTGGCACCAAAAAGGCAGAGGCTAATTAATAGTTGTGACAGAAAATAAGGAATAACTCCAGATGGAAGGAAAAAATGATAGTAACTAAGTTTACCAGAAACTGGTCTAGAGAATCGTTTTTGTTTATTGAAGAACTAGTTGTCAAGTAGGCTTTTCCTCATTGCCTTTAGCATTCTAAATCTCTTAGTCTAGTTCTTAATCTCTGGGTGATAAATGTATCTCCTTCTATGCTGTTCTTTCATACCTTATCTCATTTGTTTTCTAAAAATCTCATTCTTTCTATATTTCTCTATGAATATTTCCTGATACTAAATACACCTATACAGATGTCACAGGATGCTAATGTAAGGGTCCCATAGCTCATAAGTCATTAATGTAACAAAATGGAAAAGGAGGACATATTTACTGCTACTTCAATTTTTCTGAAATGCTGCTATGTTATCATTTGGTTAAAAATTCCATTCTTTGTCTACACAGTGTCATTCAGTGTACATATATGCAAATATGAGCTGGGTGTTGGTGGTTTACACCTGTAATCCTAGCTACTCAGGAAGTTGAGACTAGAGGATTGTGGTTCAAAGCCAGCCTTGTCAGGAAAGTCCATGAGACCCTAATCTTCAATTAACCACCAAAAACCCAGAAGTGTTGCTGTAGCTAAAGTGGAAGTGCGCTCAACTTGAACTGAAGAGCTGAGGGACAGTGCCCAGGTTCAGAATTCAAGGTGCACAACCAACAAAAAAGTGAAATATGACTTTAAGTTTCCCCCAAAGGAATGACAAGCTCAATAATCTTTCCAAGCAAAAAATCAATTCCAAAATTATTCAGTGCACCTACTTTTGCTGAGTTGTATTATGGATTCTTTACTGGACATATCTAAAAACAAATTGTTTAGGGATCCAGGTGGACCCATTGCAACAATGAGATGTACAAGTCGTTATGTCAAAAAACGAACTTTACAACTTTGGTGTGGGGAGGATGGTGTAAGGGGAGAGGGGGAGTATGGGAAGGGATGGGAAGGAGAAACAAAGAAGAGGCAACAATGCTTGATAAGAAATGTGCTCGTTATAATGCCCGTGTAGTTGTAACTCCTCTGTATGGTATTCTCACAATAAAAAAAAAAGAAAAAAATGTCAAATATTAGCTTTACAATAAACATCTAATACTTCTTCTTTGAAAAGAGACATCTATACTGTTGATGTCATTTAGCTTTACTCCTACGTGGAACATGAACTATGAGGCCACTCCCTTTCTAAATCATGCTTGCAACTTTGTAGACAGTAGAATGGAAGCATAATACTGTTTCCAATGCAAATCAGATAAAAGAGCATGGACTTAATTGGAAAAAAGTCCATCCTGAGAGAGCAGGGATTATACTAGCCATGAACTGGTGGATAAGATCACATTTATTTTCTTTCCTTTACTTATATATTTTTTGTTGGTGGTGGTCTTGGCACTTGAACACTGGGCCTGGGAGCTGTCCCTCTGCTATTCAGCTCAAGGCTAATGCTCTATACTTGAGCCACAGTGTCACTTTCAGTTTTCTTGTAGTTAATTGGAAAAAGAGTCTCAGGGACTTTCCTACCCGGGCTGGATTTGAACCCTATCCGAAGATCTCACCACCACCCAGCTTAGGATCACGTTTCTTTTTTTTTATTTTAATTTTTATTTTTTGTGAACATACTGTACAGAGGGGTTACAATTACATGGGCAAGATAATGCATACATGTCTTATCAAGCATTGCAGCATCCTCCTTTGCTTACCCTTCACATCCCTTCCCAGCCTGCCCCCCCTCATCCCCCCAACCCAATCCTCGCCCCGCCCCCCGGCACCAACGTTGTAAAGTTCGTTTTCGACATGAAAACTTGTACTTCTCATTATTGCAACAGGTCCACCTTTATCCTTAAACGACCAGTTTTTCCCCATCTCCTCCACAAATTATACCGGCATGAAATAGAGTGAAAACAGGGGTTATATTGTGGGGGAGGGACATACAAAGCAACAAAGAAATAATCTTATAAATGCGTTAGAAACAAACGCATGAAAGAAAAAAACGTTAAAATACATATTTAAGGGTTCATTTTCCTAACATCACATTATCTGACATTTTCTGCTTGACTCATACATATACTAGATATTGCAAATAAGGGAAACCATGGGACCTATGTTTCTTTGGGCTTAGCTTACTTCACGTAATATATTTTTTTCCAAGCCTTTCCATTTCCTAACAAATGGGGAAATGTCATTCATTTTGATGGAGGCATAGAATTCCATTGTGCATATATACCACATTTTCTTGATCCATTCATCTACTGAGGGGCATCTGGGTTGGTTCCATATCTTAGCTATGGTAAATAATGCTGCAATAAACATAGTTGTGCTGGTAGCTTTAGTGTGGTCTTACTTGTAAACATTTGGGTAAATGCCCAAAAGTGGGATTGCTGGGTCATAGGGGAGCTGTATGTGAAGTCTTTTGAGGAACTTCCATACTGCTTTGTAAAGTGGTTGAAAAAGTTTACACTCCCACCAACAATGAAGTAAGGTTCCCTTCTGTCCACATCCCCTCCAGCATCTGTTGTTGCTATAGTTCTTGATTTTTGCCATTCTAACTGGAGTGAGGTGGTATCTCAATGTTGTTTTGATTTGCATTTCTTTTATGGCTAGAGAGGTTGAGCATTTCTTCATGTGTCTATTGGCCATCCTTCTTTCTTCTTCAGAGAAGTTTCTCTTGAAGTCTTTCGCCCACTTATTTATTGGGCAGTTGTTTCTTTGAGGATTTGTTGTTGAGTTATTTAATTTTTTTGAGTTCCAAGTATATTATAGATACGAGATCCTTGTCCATTGTATGGCTAGTGAAGATCTTCTCCCAATCCGTGGGCTATCTATTGATCTTACTAACTATGTCCTTTGCCATGCAGAAGCTCTGAAACTTCATGCAATCCCATTTGTCCAACCTTTCTTTGATTTGTTGTGTTTCCGGGTCTCTATTAAGAAAATTTTGCCCTGCGCCAAGGAGACCTAGGGCTTCTCCTATTCCATCCTGTAATGTTTTCAGTGTCAGCTTTGACTCCGAGGTCTTTGATCCATTTGGAGTTGCCGCTGGTGCAGGTTGATCTATAAGGATCTAGCTTTATTTTTCTACAAGTAGTTAACCAATTTTGCCAGCACCATTTACTGGAGAGGCTGTCTTTCTTCCATTCTATTTTTTTAGTTCTCTTATCGATGATTAGATGGCTATAGGTCTGTAATTTCATTTCTGGGTTTTCAATTCTATCCCATTGGTCCTGAGGTCTGTTCTTATGCCAGTACCAAGCGGTTTTGATTACTATGGTTTTATAGTAGAGTTTGAAATTTGGTATTGATATTCCTCCAGCAGTGTTCTTTCCGTTGAGGGGCCTTTTTGCTATTCGGGCTCTTTTATTGTTCCATATGAATTTTTGGATTGCCTCTTCTATTTCCTTGAAGAATGAGGTTGGAATTTTGATAGGTATCGTGTTGAATTTGTAGATAGCCTTGGGAAGTATTGCCATTTTCAAGATGTTAATCTTTCCAATCCAGGAGCATGGGAAGTTTTGCCATTTTCTAAGTTCTGTTTTGATTTCCTTTTTCAAGATGTTAAAGTTTTCATCGTAGACCTCCTTCACTTCTTTGGTTAAGTTAATTCCTAAGTATTTTATTTTTTGTGGGGCTATTACAAATGGAGTTGCTTTAGGATCACATTTCTAACAGTGTACACTCAACATATGTAATGTGCATGTTCATCTATCTTTATATGAATTCTTGAGTTAAAAATCTAGGCTACAGCTTAGCCTTTACACTCACAAAATGTTTGTAATTTAAAAGTTGATACTACTGGAGAAATAAAGCCTAAGAATGTAAAGGAGTCTGGGAAGTTCAATTTGCATCCAGCCTGGGCAGAACAGTCTTTGAGAAACTATATATAATTAACCAGCCAAAAGCTGGATTGGAAAAATGGCTCAAGTATTGGAATACCAGTCATTCGCAAGATTGCTGAATAAGATTTTGAGGCTTTTGCATACATACATGCAATCATACAAATATATACAGAGGCACTTATATGTGCAAAAATACACATATGAAGCAACTCTCAGAATATGTGGAAAAGTTAGAAAACAATAGAAAATATGTTCAGAGTAAGACTAGAATCAAGTGATAATTGTTAATTTTAGAAAGTCCTCAAGTGAACTTTCTTCAAAAAAGTTTGACTATTACATAGATAGGGACCAGAGATAATAAGAGAGTCAAGTAATCATTATTAAAGGGATTGGATCCATGGAGGAATGAATCAGAGACTCCTGCAGGTACATCTGATAATGTTAATATCCTGTGTCAAATGTTAGAACATCTTTGAAAAGAGTAAATGAACACTCTGAGCACTGCAGTGGATAATATTACTGAGAAGTTTAGAATTGCTAGTCTGTATCTAGATTAAATAAACAAGAAACTATGGCAGGGCAATGTAATATAAGCCTAGAATTCTAGCACTCAGACTAAGATAGGAGATTAGATAGTGGAATTACACAGTGATACCTTCGCTGGACCAGGTAGTATAATTTTGTCTTAATAAAATAAACCAAACAAGAAAGGAATACAAAGTTGGACATTTGGGCTAATTTTGTCATTATGTTTTGAGAAGTCAAGTTTCCTATTGAAATGCAACTCATATATAGTTCTCAGTTGTGTTTTAAATGCTCTCTTCATTACAGAACATTCTTAGATGCAAAATGGTTCGTGATTCCCATCCAAAATTTGAAAAAGTAAGTAATCATCACTCTGTTAGATTCCAAGGAAAGGATGAAGGATTACAAAAACTTAAGCCTGGAGAAATAGCAAAGTTAATCTAATGAAGGACTATGTAGATCTTGCTAAATTAGAGTTTAGATTTAAAATGAATATTTTGGTTTTGATTGTAATTTCATATTCTATAGGATACTTACAAAATTCTTTTTAAGTAGAGTGTTAAATTGACAAATTTACAAATGTTTCTTGCATTCTACTTGCCTAGAATATTCTTTCATGAGAGTTATAATTAGAACTCAGTTAATAGATACTTCCAACACTTCATGTATAAAATGATAATGTGAATAATGTAGACAGAGTTGCCAACAAATGGATGATATTAATTTATAAATTTAGAAAAAGGGCAATTTTTTGAAGCTTTGGTATAACATGGTATGAAGAGAATAATTGTGTGACATCTTTCTTCTACCTGTATGTAACACAAGAAGCAAATTCCTTAATTGCGTGCCTCTGTATACAGTGAGAAAAATGCTAGGTTTGGGATTTGTTTTTATTTTTGTTTTTGTTTTATTGGTTTGTCCTATGGCTTGAACTCTGGGACTGGACACTGTCTCTGAGCCTGTTTATGCTCAATGCTCGTGCCCTACCACTTCAACCTCAGCTCACTTGTGTCTGCCTTTTGCTGAAAAGTTTATTGGAGATAATAATCTAGGGATCCTTCCTGCCTGGGTGGGCTTTTGTCAACATCTACTGCATTGAGGTCCCTGGATAATGGTAACGAAATCACCAGGATATAGGGGATGCAGAGTGCAAACAGCAATTGCCACTGCATGCTGTGCTTTATTTAAGTGGTATTTAAAGACAAGCAAGCATGATCTTTGCCAAGATTTGGTCAGAAGACATTCACACAAAAATTTCAACAGATACATTTTTACTTGAACTATGAGGCAATGTCTTGGTATATTATTATCTAAACTATTTTAGAGCAAGCTCAAACCACTTCTTCAATATCAGTAAAATGCTTGACCAGCTGCTCATCTATGTTTAAGCAAGCAGAAGAGCTACTTCCTCAGCTCCCAGGAGTCTATGACATGTGTTTTGAGACAGGGAGAAAGAACATTTTCCCTCTCCAGCCCGGCATGCCAAGAGCTTTCCTAATACTCAAACACAGTCCTCAGATAATCCTGAGGCCAGAGCCTGCATCATTTTGCCCCTTTAACATAGACCCTGAGTCTTCACAATTTCCTTCTTTTTTCTTTTGTTTTAAAAGTAAAGCTTTCCACAGGGTTATCATAGACACTTGCACTGGTTTCATAAACATGTAATATAACAGTACAAGTGCAAACAAAATAATAACAATCATGAAGTGGCCATAGTTTCAGCAAACACCTGCATACGCCTGGATTCAGATGTAAAGTCTTTGCAGGCCCTTAAATATGTATTCACATCCCCAGATTCTTTAATAGGCAATAGGGCTCGTCTACAGTCCTCATTAGCATTCTCATGAGCCAACATGTGCAGCAGTTGTTGCCGTGGAGCCTCTCCCACAACAGTACGTTCCAAGGTCACTTTCAATCGTGATAAAATTTCAACATAGGGTTTACTAGGTTTTTGAATTACTTTAGTCCAAGAGCCATAATGCTCTCCTACTGGTGGAATCCTTTCCCATGCCTCAATTCCTATGTCTCTTAACTGCTCATGGATCTCTTCAGGAGAGTTTACTTTTATATGAGCATCCGCTTATTGTTCTGTTCCACTTAACATGGGAAACGTTATGATCTGCAGGTGTGGATTACTGCTCTGTGCATTTTGTCTAGCCCTTTTTGTACATAACTCAATAAACCACATTTGCCATTGTAGGTATTTAGGTGTCTTAAGCAAGGCACTACAAAGCATCTTCCAATCCATGGGAGCAAAATTATTGTAATATCGGGCAAGCCCATTAAGCAATTCCTTAACATAATGAGACTGAGGACCATACAACTGCCTTCTTAAGTTTACCAATATCATCAACAACAACACCTTCATATCTTTCTGGTTGAGCTATACCATTCATAAAGGGTGGTCGAATTACAGGATAAGAAAAAATAGGCATTTCATCATCAAACTCACTGTATTTCTTTCGGATCCAACCCTTCCAATTGTTTAATAAATGCATCATCAACATTAGAAGCACCATCATTTGTAAATTGTTTACCAAAAATATCATGTACATTAAATTGTAACTGAGCAATCAATTGAGGAGCTGTAGAATTTCCAGATAAATACTGCTGTATTAAATTCTAATCATGTATAGATTTATTACATTTTACATTAGTAATGCAAAAGGTAATAAAATTCCAATCACATTTTAACAATAACTGTTTTTCCACAACCAATAACTTTTTTCCTAACCATCCCACTGTCTGTTTAAGAATATTAATCTGTGTTTATAATAGAGCATAAATTTCTACCTGTGAGACACACAATTCATATGAATTCCGGGGCCATTCTTCCACAAAGTGCTTAGTTTGTAAGGCAGTGTATAGGGCAATTCCAGACACCACAGCAACAGTGGTAATAGAAATTAAGTTTAAGATCACAGATACAAGTTGCAGAGCTTCTGCAGGGCAAATGACATAGCTAGCAAGATCAATAGAAAGCCCACGGATTGGGAGAAGATCTTTACTAGCCATACAACGGACAAGGGTCTCATATCTAAAATATACTTGGAACTCAAAAAATTAAACCCCCCAACAACAAATCCTCAAAGAAACAACTGCCCAATAAATAAGTGGGCGAAAGACTTCAAGAGAAACTTCTCTGAAGAAGAAAGAAGGATGGCCAATAGACACATGAAGAAATGTTCAACATCCCTAGCCATAAAAGAAATGCAAATCAAAACAACATTGAGATATCACCTCACTCCAGTTAGAACGGCAAAAATCAAGAACTCTAACAACAACAGATGCTGGAGGGGATGTGGACAGAAAGGAACCTTACTTCATTGTTGGTGGGAATGTAAACTTGTTCAACCACTTTGGAAAGCAGTATGGAGGTTCCTCAAAAGACTTCACATAGAGCTCCCCTATGACCCAGCAATCCCACTTTTGGGCATTTACCCTAATGTTTACAAACAAGACCACACTAAAGCTACCAGCACAACTATGTTTATTGCAGCATTATTTACCATAGCTAAGATATGGAACCAACCCAGATGCCCCTCAGTAGATGAATGGATCAAGAAAATGTGGTATATATTCACAATGGAATTCTATGCCTCCATCAGATAGAATGACATTGCCCCATTTGTTAGGAAATGGAAAAACTTGGAAAAAAATTATATTAAGTGAAGTAAGCCAGGCCCAAAGAAACATAGGTCCCATGGTTTCCCTTATTTGCAATATCTAGTATATGTATGAGTCAAGCGGAAAAGGTCAGATAATGTGATGTCAGGAAAATGAACCCTTAGATGTGTATTTTAATGTTTTTTTTCTTTCATGCATGTGTTTCTAACACATTTATAAGATTATCTCTTTGTTGCTTTGTATGTCCCTCCCCCACAGTATAACCCCTGCTTTCACTATATTTGATGTCAGTATAACTTGTGGAGGAGATGGGGAAAAACCAGTTGTATAAGGATACAGGTGGACCTGTTGCAACAATAAGAAGTACAAGTTGCCATGTCCAAAACGAGCTTTACAACGTTGGTGCGGGGGGGGGGGGGAGGGAAGGGGGGGCAAGGGGGGAAGGAGAAGGATTGGGATTAGGGGGGGAGGGGGGAGGCTGGGAAGGGATGTGAAGGGTTAAACAAAGGAGGAGGCTGCAATGTTTGGTAAGAAATGTACGCATTATCCTGCCCATGTAACTGTAACTCCTCTGTACAGTATGCTCACAAATAAAATTAAATTAAATAAAAAAAAAAAGATCACAGATACAATGGCTCCAATCATACGCTTTGTACGTTTTAGAAGTTTGGTAAAAAAAATTCAATAACACTATCCAAAGGATTTTGGGAACATTTTCTTCCTAATTTAACAGGTAGCCAAATATGAGTTCTTTGTTGTAATATCATAGTACTATCACTGTCATTAAAATTAAGAGAGGAATTAACGCAAGAATAAGGAGACAATTAAAACAAGAAATAGTAGGAGAAAATGTAAAATTTCCCACTAAAAATACATAAGGCAGAGGTACACAAGCAGTTACATCATAAGATTTGTACAAAGCAAAATTATAAGTGGACGTAGAGTTCGACTTCCCTGAAAATGATCCATTTGATAGCATCACGGGTTTCAGCACCGCTCTGACCTTCCAAAGATGAGTCTGAACAGCAGTGGGTGCAGTCATGAAAGCCCATCGAGCATCTGCAATGCCTCCATCTCCCCAGGCCATCAGTTGATCTCCAGTAAGTGATTCATTAATGGTTTCCAGCATCCTAGTAACATTTGATAAATCACATCTGGTAATATTCCATTCTGAACATGTATTAATAAACTGTCCAAAAGGTCCCCAATTAATAAAATTATTGAACACTTTTCCAAATTTTCCTCTACACTCTTGCCACACAAAAGGCTGATATTTTAAATCAATATAAGTAAAATCGGGACACATAGGTAAGGATAACTTGCCATCAAAGGTGACACTTTCCCAACTACTATTAATGGACCAAGTAGTTAATCGCTGCAGCTGTGTTCTAGAATTGGAAGTGCGTTTCCCAGGTAAAACCCAATGTTGCCAATTCATAACTAAACATGGAGGAGGCCCCAGACAAACAGGCAAGGGATGAGTATAGTAAGTAAAATTTAAAAAGCTACCATCATCCTTATTGTAAAATGTCAAATTATTCCAAGGAGGAGACAAAACAGCAGGAACATTCTAGACGGCTATATCCATGTCTCTCCAAACAACAGGTTCCAATAAAGGAGGGTTAGGAACAAAGGCCCAATAAGTTAAATTAGCATTAGCATGGACAGAGTTTACAGTAAGCAGGGCACACAGGGCCAAGAACAAGTTCTCAGTCGTGACAGGTTTACCATTGCATTGTAACATCTTTTGTCCTTCTCCAGTCAACTTTTTAACCTGCCCCCAGGTGGGCAGTGGGGATTTCTTTTTCCTCAACTGTGGCAGATTCCTTGCAGGATACGGGGCTGTCCTCACTGGGCCGCGTCTGTATCCATCAGGCAGGAAGCTAGTATTGTTTCCATCCTGTGTAGACAGAAAACCCTATCCTTGTCCCTTATGTAATAATGTTCCTAGTTGCAATTCTGCATCCAATGCAATCTTAATCCATACGGGAGCATTTAAATAAAGTTTTTCTGATATTTGTTCAAAATGGCACTCAGCGCTAGTTAAAATATCTCCTTGTGGTAAGTTTAAAATATTAAGAACAAAAAGAGCTTGATGTAAAATTATTTTAGGATTTTGCATGGAAAACCACAAAATATTCATACCTTCATCCAAACTTTTCCTCCTTTTAAATTTTTTGATTTGTTGTTTTAGTGTTCAACTATGCTTCAGCAAGCAGAAGAGATACTTCCTCAGCTCCCAGGAGTCTGTGACATTTGTTTTCAGATAGGGAGAGAGAACATTTTCCCTCTCTAGCCTGGAATGCCAAGAGCTTTCCTAATACTCAAACACAGTCCTCAGATAATCCTGAGGCCAGAGCCTGCATCATTCTGCCCCTTCAACATAGACCCTTAGTCTTCACAATCTTTGAACTGTAATCTTCCAATCTTCACCTCCTGATTATCTATGATAGTTAAAAAAGTATAAATATAAATAATATTTTCAAGAATACCAGTGGAGGAAAAATGATGCAACCCTGTTTATAGTGGTGTTCTTTCCAGAATATGGAGGGCATCACATTAGCAGAGGTGCAGTGTATTTTCACAATGGACATAAGCTATTCTTGATATGAATTAAGGGAATTTTGAGGTGCACCCTACAAGTTGGAAACTGGTGGGCTAGGATGAGTTTATGGCATGAATCCTGTGATTGATGGTCATAGAAATAATAGCTTAATCTGATAAACAACTGCTTACTCTTGAAGAATTAATTATCACATGCTTCATAGTTTTATCCCATATCAGAATGTGGCTCTTTTTTTGTTCACTTCTCAGTCTGTAACACCCCATTGGAAAATGCATCTACTGCAGAATTACATAACATGCAAACAGGTATATTTTGAATCTCTCAGGTATGGAATGTTCAGAATTTGAAAATGAGTTGTTATTAGTCATAGGAATTTTGAAGAACACATACATTCTTTCCTATTAACAACTTATTTACTTTTAAAAGTTATGGGTTTCCATAGAATTAAATTGTTTTCTGTTTTATTATAACAAAGTATTATTTTATTCTGTTTTCAAAATATTGGCAAGTATATTGTGAAAAAATTGTCTAGTTGGATATCATTCAAGTTGATGACCCTCTGATAAAGAAGAGGTAATTAATTCAAATTAGATGCCAAATAATACTGATTTTTAAGTTACTAGATAAAGAATAATATTTACTCTACCAAAACAGTGAAATTTTATTTCATCAGCTTATTTTTTAAATTTAATTTTAATGTGAAAGTGATGTGCACTGTGGTTATAGTCATTGTAAGGTAGTGAATACATAACTTTTCAAACTTGTTATCCCCTCTCTCATTTTTCTCAGTTTTTCCTTCACCCTAATACCCCTCCCAAGTTGTAATGTACATTTCCAACTTATTGTCTTGTGAGAAATGCTATTGCATTGGTTTGCTGTTTGTCCTTTGTCTCGCCATTTTTTTTTTTGTTCCTGTTCCCTTCCCTAATTAAGGTAAATGTATACACAATACACAGGGTACCAAAATCAAACACAGCAGGGGATAAACCATAGGGGAACATCTCAAAGAAAATAGAGATCACATAGTACATCAAAAAAAGCAACCGCAAATAAATATCTGTTTCCATATCTTGGAGTTCATTTTGCTCAGCATCAGCTTATATGGTCAAATATATGCATAACAAAGCCCCTGGAAAATAGTAGTTTCATGGACACTATATCATGAAAGCAACATGTCAACTGTTTTTGATGGTAAAGGTGGGATTAAGATTGGTGAATTCACGATTTTGATAAAGGAATTTCAAAAGATTTAAAAATTTATGACAGGTAAATTTTAATTGTTCAAACTTTTTAACAACTTAGCCTATTAAGAAAATTTAACATTGTCTGGGAAAATAGGCTTTCATGCAAAGAAATCCATGGAGACTTAGCTGAGAGGGAGCAATATGGGTGAATATGGCTCATTTTCACACTAAACAAACAAACCTCACAAACCTTGCTGTAAATCCTGTAGGTTCCCTTGAGAATTGTCCTTACCCAGGGAATATACTCTCACTGTGTAAAACAAAGTTGTAGTGGAATTTAAATTCAAAATTCTTTTTAAAAAAGACATCAAAATTTGTGAATGGACATTTAATAACCAAACAGTAATTCTCTGAAAAAGAAGGAAATATAATTCAAAATCACTTGACTTTATTAAAAGTAAGAGAAAAGAGTAATGAAGAGAGATGAGAGAAACCATAGAGGACTGTTTTCTCTCCGGTGGTGTAATGGTTTCTTGATCTTGATTCTTCCATTCTATCTTCATAAGCTATGAAGTCACAGCTCAGGACTGGAGTAACCAGTTCAGACAAAGAATACTCACAGAATGGGGGCTGGGAAAGTGGCTCAGTGGTAGAACGCTTGCCTTGCATGCCTGAGGCCCTGGGTTCAATTCCTGAGCATCACATAAGCAAAAAAAAAAGCCGGAAGTGGAGCTGTGGCTCAAGTGGTAGAGCGCTAGCCTTGACCAGAAGAGCTAAGGGACAATGCCCAGGCCCAGAGTTCAGGCCCCACGACCGGACCAAAAAAAAAAAAAAACACAGAAGAAAATATTAGCAGTAGATGTAGGTGATTTATAACCTTAGACAATCTATTTAAATCTCTTCAAAATTCTCCCCTACCCTAAACTGCCCTCTTTGAACAGCTTTGTTTACTTTTCCCAAGACTGCCCTCCATTAACTGTTTAAAATTTTGTGAGGTCATATACATACTTTCTAGAGATTGCTGTTTGTTTGTAATTTTTGTGTGTTTTTGTTTGTAGTTGTGTTTTTAACTGAATTTCAAAAGGTTGTGCAAGTGTGTTACAATTAAATATGTCCATCTAATTGTCCAATGCTCTTGGATCAGAGTCACTCCTATCATTGTCAACCAACCCTTTCTCCATGATTTATTTCAGATTTACCACTTCCTTTATTACATGTGTACATTGAGTATTCTAGCTGTACTTGCCCCTTGTTCCATTTTTCATTCATTCTATGTCTTTACTATTATTCCTTTCTGGTTTCAACTTCCTGATATTCATTCTATTAAACTGTCTGTTAATACTTTGAAAGGTTTATATACATTTCATGGAGTTTCAATCCTACATATACTTAAACTGATGTCAGCATATACTTCCATAATTCATTCATCTGTAATTACAATTTGCAAGACTGGAGACGTGAAGCATCTAAACATGATTTTATTCTCATCTTTTTGGAAGATTAATCTATAGTCAACAAGAAAGTTTAAAAATCGCTTAGAATTTATAGCTAACTACCAGTTTTTATAAATGGCTTAGTGCAATGGTGTGTGATTATTTTATTTTAATAGGATATTTTCTACTACCTATAAGTTTTGGAAAAAGAAGAAAACTAAAATTTACTACTATAGAGGAATATGATAGAAATAGAAGATAGATTATAGGTTTGTCACATCTCTGATCAGTACCCATATTCAAGACTTAAAGTCATATTTATTACTATGTTAGACAGATAGGGAAAATATATGATAAGGCAACACATGATAAGGCAACTATTAGTGACTTTTTAAAATGTACCTTCTTATGTGATGAAATTTACTTTATTAGCTAATATTTGGGTTTGAATTATGGGAGGCTGATCTATTTAACACATTTCTGGAAGGTACCTACTGAACAACGCAAATGGTGGGAGATACTATTTCTACACTTTAATTAATGATTGAACTTATTTTGCATTAGTGCTGGGTAAATAAATCAACTCTATTGTAACTTGATTCCTACACTTGAAAAACTTTTAATGTCACTATCATCTACTTGTCAAGTGTTATTTTGGTGAATATGATTCTAGAAAGTTTATTTGAAAAGGAATATACTTGAAGGAGATTAAATGTAGGTTATCATTGGTTTGAGAATGACAACATTTTTATACTACAGAACCAAGTTTTACTGAAGTACCAGTGTTTTGAAGCACTAGGGTCTTCTCAATTAGTTTTTTTAAATTATATTTGACATCTAAGTCAAGTTTTCCTAGCCTTGGTAGAACAATTATGGAACTATCATTCCAGGAAATTTTTTGGCCTACTTATGCTGGACTGAAATCTTTCATTTATCATTAGCAGAGAGGTATTAAAAATAATCTTGTGACATTTGTGATTTTGTTTACTAATATGGGCTTGTCATCTGTAAATTGAAAGTTTGAACTACAGTACTTTCACTCATATTTTGTGATCTCCTCTTTCATTTGAAGTTGCCTTAAATTTCACAATTGCTTGCTGCTAATTACTGCAAGGAATTGGGGCCCTGAAATATTCTAGGAAATGAAAAATTGAGATGGGTCTTCAATTACATTCTGTTAACATTTTGGATGGGCCAAGGTTAGAAGACTTGCCATTGTTATCTGATGATGCAGATAACCTGGGACCTGGTATCCTCGGACCCGTGGGTACTGTAGAAGAATAATAGCTTTTAGGCATAATATGGAGAAAAACACTTTGGGACCAGCGAGTTAATACAATAAACACAGCAGCAGTGTAAAATCTCTTCTAGATTAGAGGAAAACAATACTGTTTTTTTTTTTTTTTTTTTTTTTTTTTTACTATGTGAATTCAGAAGACCAAGAACACTTAGAAGGTATCACAAGTTTATACCAAAGACATTGCATTGATACTTTTTATATTCGAATATCTATTCTAAACCTAATTATTTATGTTCCAATCTATTTATGGGAATAAATTTCAATTTATTTGTCAAATTATAAATTAATTCTAGTAAGATTTACTGTGTGAAATTTAAGATCGGCACATATAAATATAAAACATATAAGTATATATAATATAAGAAATTGTTATGCATTGTTCTGTTGTGGTTAGGGTATCAAAGGCAAATCTGTTTTAAAGTATTATTCCATTATCTCTACCTCAGTTTTTGGTAGAGTTAGACCTAAAGCTTTACCATTTGTAAATGTAAAGCCTGGAGGCAAGAGGAAACACTTTGATTTAAACATTACCAATTTAAGGCCTAATATCGAGGAGAAATATATAGACTTCTCCAGGAGCTATGAAAATATTTGGTGATGGAAAGTCAGTAGTGTAAGTTTCTGCCTGGTTGTATGGTAGACAGGCCAGGATATTAAGTAAACATGCATATGAACAACATTTTCACCTTCTTGGCTTTAGCTACTTTTGAAATAATAGGTAAAATAAATATTATATATATATATATATATATATATATATATATATATTGTTGTTTGGGTCCAGTCATGGGGCCTGAACTCTGGGCCTGGGCCCTGTCCCTCAGCTCTTCAGCTCAAGGCTAGTGCTCTACCACTTGAGCCACAGCACCACTTCCGGCTTTTTTCTTTTTCCTTATGTGGTGCTGAGGAATCAAACCTAGGACTTCAGGCATGCAAGGCATGCACTCTACCACTGAGCCAACTTCCCAGCCCAAACAATTATATTTTGATAAAATACCTTCTATTCTGAACAGTTCGGACTGAAGTGTTCATCTCTCTATGATCCCTTGTAACTAAGATTAGTTTTGTTCCAGTAAGACAATCTATGCTGTCAGTGTAAGATATTCTGGTTGGTCTGTTCCTACATGGAAGAAGGGTAAGGGTCAGGAAGACATTTGTGCCACAGAGACCTCATTTAGGAAATTTTAAGCTGCAGAAGTTTAGAAGTGGATCTTAACCAAGGCTTACTTTGAATCCATTAGCTCCACAAAGATAACTCAGTTGATAAATAAGTACTTGAAAAGCCATCACCTTTGGACTTAGCTGTAAAAGCTTCAAAATATGATCAAATTTAAAATGAAAATGACAAAATAGTTATTGACAAAAAATTGCAAATGTGAGTAATCGACCAAACAATATAATTTTTTTCCACTATAGACAGAAATTTAGAGAAATAAGATCAATAGCATTTTTAGGAACAATAAGGGTTCCTTGTTACAAATAGGCAACCATGAATATGTGCCTGTATAAAGATTGCATCAATAACTACTTAAATTTAGAGGATACTACATGCTTCAGCAGCAGGTCTACCCAAATTACAACAATACAGAGATTAAAATGGTACTTGCACAAGGATGGTATGAAAATTTGTGAAGTATTCCATATTTTTCATTCTTCAAATGCAAGAAATGAAAAACAGTTGTTAAAAAGTTGATTACAAAAATACAAGTGTAACAATACATGTAATTCATAGAATTAAAAGTTAGTTTGACATCAGTGTATTAAATCTTCACCTTAGAAAGGCCCTTACATAGCATAACCTTTATAAAACTTGAAATTAGATAACATTGTCATTTTATCCCAAAGAAATAAAATTTAAACCATGCTCATAGGGGCTTCCGGGAAGATGGTGGAGGAGAAGCTGAAGGCTAAACAAGCTCTCGCATAGAAAGCAGTTTTAGAGTTCCAGTGAACAGTCCTAAGCCAGAGAATCACACCAAGTGTGCCATCACAGTACACAGAGTTAGGCCAGAGAGGGAAAATCCAGCCAGGGAGAGAGATCTGAGCATTTGCCAGCAGCTTCGGCAGCAGCGGTGGCCATAGTCGCCATCCTGTAACACAGAGAGTCCAGGACAAAGGAGCCACATGCGGTTGGTGAGCAGATTCTACTCAACACCAGCAAGAACTGACAAGGAGCAGACATCTTCATCCTGCGGTTCACAGACCAGAGACGACCCAGGAACCAAGACTCGGTGAAAGTAGAAGCCTAACATCCTCACTCCTTCTCAGGGAGCAGAGGAGAGAAGGCCACCCCTCCCCCCGACAACCGGACATCTCCATCTTGGATACTGACAAAGCTCAGTGGAGCTGCTAGCTCCAACTAAGGCCTTGGAAGAAAACTAGAGTCATTTAGCAGGTCACAAGAACCTAAATTGACCTGCCAGACTCAGCTTCACCCCGGGAAATGTCACCCAGCTCAGGCGCAAGCCCCAGGAATGGCTTTCTTCACTGGGTAATCAGAGCCAGAGGCTGCCCCTCCCTTAAGCAGCCTTGACAATCAATTGAAATTCAGTAAACATAAACCCAGAGAGTGGCTCCAGCCTGGGCTCGTGAGTTTCTAACAAGCTAGCCCTCAGGAAAAGCTAATGTTTGCTGAAAAGCCTCAACTCTACCCAGAACCTAGCCTCATCACAGCATCTCCAAACGAGGAAAAAGCCATCTCCCTCTTTGTGATAATCAAAGCAGATCCCCCTCCCATTAAAGTAACCTGAGAGGAGGATCACAAAATCCTGGGTAAAGCAGAGCATTTTTTGGCCTGTTCAAACTGACTTAAGAAACCAACCAAGCCACAGGAAAATCAAACACCACAAGCAGATCAGAGACTCCAACAAGAGGCTGGTTACAGACACAAGGGAGATACAGGATTTTTCCCACCACTCCCAAAAAAATCAAAATATTTTTTCTTTTTTTGTACATTTTATAAAAAAAATTTTCTAAAACTTTTTTTTAATTTTTAATTTTTACCTTTTTTGAAAATAAATGTTTCCTAGTAACTTTTTTTCCCTCTTATACTTCTTATTTTAGGGGTATATTTGTGTGTGCGTTTTTCTTTCTTTTTTCTTCTTTAAATTTTTTTTTTGTTTTTTGTTTTGCTCTATTGAACTTCTGATCTTTTTTTCTTTCTTTCTTATCCTTTTCACCTTTTCTTCTCTTTCATTCTTTCTTATGTGACTTAACTGTTTTTCTACACATCCTCAGATATACCCATAGTCGATTATTAGACCTTCTCCTCCATTGTGTACACACTTAATCCACAAATTTATTACTCAGTTCAAAACCTCTTAGACTTAAATTCCTTGATAGCAGTACTACCTCTTTATACCTATATAATATTTTAGGTATTTTTATTTTTAAGTTTTTCACATCTCCTTTATATCCCTCCTCTTCCGCATTATATGCATGTTCTTCTCTCAATATTTCGTTTTCGTATCTACATAATATTTTAATTTTTACTTTTCTATTTTTTCTGGTCTCTTTTTTTCCCCTTTCTCTTTCTTCTTTTTTTTCTCTCTCTACTTTCATCCTATTCACCTATTTCCTGTTTTGAGATTAGGACTTAGTTAACTCTCCCTGTGCCTTCCCACATCTCTCTATTCCTATTTTTTACCCACATCTCTCCCTAAACCTAATAATTTCTGGCTTGCCAAATTTGCATTTGCAGTTTGTAGCCCATTAATATATAGTTGTTTGACGTTGAATAGATGTATCCATTGAACGAGATTGTATCTGCAGACTATTGACTGTGCAAATACCGACTTTGGTTGATGCTTGCCTTAAGTTAGAGTTCTAGCACAAAACTGGTGATTCATTCATCCCAAATGGGCAGAACAAACCTGAAAAACACAGGAAAAATGGCAAGTCCGGGTATCTCAACTCCCACTCATGGTAATCAGGAGACAGAACAGATAATGAATAATCCAGAGGAGAGAAAAGATTAATCACCTATAAAGGGAAACCAATTAGAATCACCTCAGATTTCTCAGCAGAGACAATCAAAGCACGAAGAGCCTGGAATGATGTATGCCATGCTCTAAAGACAAACAACTATCAACCAAGAATACTGTACCCAGCTAAATTCTCCTTTATAACTGAAGACCAAATAAAAACCTTCCATAGCCAAGAAAAATTGAAACAATACATCTCCACCAAACCAGCCCTACAAAAGATTCTTAAAGATGTCCTACATATAGAAAACTAACAAGACCACAATAAAGGCCAAGAAAATGCACCCAAACTGAGAATCCAAGAAGATAGGAAGAACCCAGTTTACATAGACCCCAAGAAGGTAGATAACATGGCTAGAGCTCCCAAATACCTCTCAGTCCTATCTCTCAACATTAACGGACTTAATTCTCCAATTAAGTGACATAGACTGTCTAGTAGGACTAAAAAGCAAGATCCTTCTATCTATTGCCTTCAGGAGTCACATCTTGCTGGTAAACACAAAAATATATTCAATGTTAAAAGCTGGAACAAAATCTACCAAGCAAATGGCCCCCATAAACAGGCAGGAGTTGCAATCCTAATATCAGATAAAATAAACTTCCAATTAAAATTTGTGAGAAGAGATAAACAAGAGGTAAAGAAGGTCACTACATATTAATTTTAAATATCTATTCGAAAAACAATGGAGCACCCAAATTTATCCAAGAAACACTACTTTCCCTCAAATCCCACAGAGATCCAAAGACAATAATTGTTGGGGATTTTAACACACTACTCTCCCCACTAGATAGATCAAGTCGGAAAAACTCAACAGAGAAACCGCAGATCTAAACAACTGCATAGATCAAGTATATTTAACAGACATCTATCGAATATTTCTCCCAGCAGCATCAAAATACAAGTTTTTCTGAGCAGCACATGGAACATTTTCTAAAATAGACCACATTTTAGGCCACAATGCAAACTTGTCCAAATTCAGAAACATTGAAGTTATACCTTGCATTCTCTATGACTACAAGGGAATAAAATTAGAACGCAACACCAAAAGCCACCAAAGAAATTCCTGTAACACATGGAGGCTGAAGAACACACTGTTGAATAATGAGTGGATCATGGAAGATATTAGAAAGAAAATCCAAATGTTCATGCTATTCAACAAAAATGAGCACACAAATTACCATCTCATCTGGGACACAGCAAAGGCAGTACTCAGAGGCAAATTTATACCTTTGAGCTCCTACATCAACAAATTGGAGAGATCTGAAACCAACAATTTAATGAGATATCTGAGCGTCCTTGAAAAAGAGCAGCAAGATATACCCCAATATAATAGATGGAAAGAAATAATCATTTTAATTAATTAATTAATTAAAATTAAAATTAAATCAATATTAAATGAATTAGAATTCAAAAAAACTATTGGAAAAAATAAAAAAAAAACAAAGAGTTCGTTGTTCGAAAAAATTAACAAAATTGACAGGCCCTTCACAAATCTTACCAGAAAAAGAAGAGAACACACCCAAATAAATAAACTCAGAAATGAGAATGGAAACATCACCACAGAAACAACCAAGATTCAGGACATTATAAGGGAATACTTCTCAAAACTTTATGCTAATAAGTTTGAGAACTTGGTAGAAATGGTCCTTTTCCTAGCAAATATTGACATGCCAATACTAAAGCAAGATGAGTTAAACCATCTTAACAGGCTCATATCAAGCATTGAAATAGAAACAGCAATACGAGACCTCCCATATAAGAAAAGTCCAGGTCCAGATGGTTTACAGCAGAATTCTACAAGACCATTAAAAGCAGACCTCACAGCAATATTACTCCAAACCTTCAGTGAAATTGAACGAGAAAGTTCACTACCGTACATATTCTATAAAGCCATCATAACTCTCTTCCCAAAATCAGGCAGGGAATAATCAAATAAAGAGAACTATAGACCCATTTCTTTGAGGAACATTGATGCAAAACTTCTCAACAAATTTTGGCCAATCGTCTTAAACAATGTATCCAGAAAATCATACACCACAATCAAACAGGATTCATTTCAGGGATGCAAAGCTGGGTCAATATTCCCAAATCAATTAATATAATTCATCACATCAACAGGAGCAAGGATAAGAACCACATGGTTATCTCAATATATGCAGAAAAAGCATTTGACAAGATACAACACCCCTTTATGTTGAAGGTTCTGGAAAAATTAGGAATTATGGAACATTCCTCAATATAATAAAGGTTATATATTACAAACCTACAGCCAGCATTATACTTACTGGTGAAAAACTAAAGCCATTTCCTCTTAACTCAGGAACAAGACAAGGATGTCCACTATCACCACTTCTCTTCAATCTAGTATTAGAATTCCTGTCTACAGCAATAAGACAAGATGCAAACAAAGGTGATACAAATAGAGAAAAAAGAAATAAAACTCCCCCTCTTTGCAGATGACATGGTCCTCTATTTAAAGAATCCCATAGAATCCACTCCCAAATAATCAAGTTGATTCAAAACTTTGGCAAAGAAGCAGGGAATAAAATTAACCCCCCAAAATCAATGGCTTTTCTGTATGCCAACAATGAGAAAAGTGTGGCTGAAATTAGGAAAACAACTCCATTTGTAATAGCCCCACAAAAAATAAAATACCTAGGAATTAACTTAACCAAAGAAGTGAAGGACCTTTATGATCAAAACTGTAAAAACTTGAAAAAGGAAATCAAAACAGAACGTAGAAAATGGGAAAAACTCCCATGCTCCTGAACTTGGAAAGATCAACATTGTGAAAATGGCAATACTTCCCAAGGCTATCTACAAATTCAACACGATACCTATCAAAATTCCAACCTCATTCTTCAAGGAAATAGAAGAGGCAATAAAAAATTCATATGGAACAATAAAAGACCCCAAATAGCAAAAACGCTCCTGAACAGAAAGAACACTGCTGGAGGAATATCAATACTAAATTTCAAACTATACTACAAAGCCATAGTAATCAAAACAGCATGGTAGTGGCACAAGAACAGACTTCAGGACCAATGGAATAGAATTGAACACCCAGAAATGAACCTACAGACCTATAGCCATCTAATCTTCTATAAGGGAGCTAAAAAAAATAGAATGGAAGAAAGACAGCCTTTTCAGTAAATAGTGCTAGCAAAATTGGTTAACTACTTGTAAAAAATTAAAGCTAGATCCTTATATATCACCCTGCACCAGAAGCAACTCCCAATGGATCAAAGACCTCGGAGACAAAGCAGACACTCTGAAAACATTACAGGATGGAATAGGAGAAACCCTAGGTCTCCTTGGCGCAGGCCGAAATTTTTTTAATAGAGACCCAGAAAGGCAACAAATCAAAGAAAGTTTGGACAAATGGGATTGCATGAAGTTGTAGAGCTTCTGCATCGAAAAGGACATAGCTAGCAAGATCAAAAGAAATCCCACAGATTGGGAGAAGATCTTCACTAGCCAAACAACGGACAAAGGTCTCATATCTAACATATACTTGGAATTCAAAAAATCAAACCACCCAACAACAAATCGTCAAAGAAACAACTGCCCAATTAATAAGTAGGCTAAAGACTTAAAGAGAAACTTCTCTGAAGAAGAAAGAAGGATGGCCAATAGACACATGAAGAAATGCTAAACCTCCCTAGCCATAAAAGAAATGCAAATCAAAACAACATTAAGATACCACCTCACCACAGTTTGAATGGCAAAAATCAAGAACTCTAAAAACAACAGATGCTGGAGGGTATGTTGGTGGGAGTCTAAACTTGTTCAACCACTTTGGAAAGTAGTATGGAAGTTCCTCAAAAGACTCCTCATTGAGCTCCCTTATGACCCAGCAATCCCACTTTTGGGCATTTACCCAAATGTTTACAAACAAGACCACACTAAAGCTACCAGCACAACTATGTTTATTGCAACATTGTTTACCATAGCTAAGATATGGAACCAACCCAGATGCCCCTCAGTAGATGAATGGATCAAGAAAAAGTTGTATATATACACAATGGAATTCTATGCCTCCATCAGAAAGAATGACATTGCCCCATTTGTTAGGAAATGGAAAGACTTGGAAAAAAATATATTAAGTGAAGTAAGCCAAGCCCAAAGAAACATTGGTCCCATGGTTTTCCTTATTTGCAATATCTAGTACATGTCTAAGTCAAGCAGAAAAGATCAGATAAGGTGATATTAGGGAAATGAACCCTAAGATATGTATTCGATTGTTTTTTTTCTTTCAAGCGATTGTTTCTTAATCATTTATAAGATTATTTCTTTGTTGCTTTGTATGTCCCTCCCCCACAGTATAACCCCTGCTTTCACTGTATTTGATGTCGGTGTAATTTGTGGAGGGGAAGGTCAAAAACAAATCGTTTAAATAAGGATACAGGTAGACCCGTTGCAACAATGAGAAGTACAAGTTGTTATTTAGAAAACAAAATTTACAACTTTGGTGGGGGGGGGGAGGGGAGGATAAGAGGGGAAGGAGGGGGGAGGATGGGAAGGGATGGGACGGGGAATAAAACATGTTTTCTTTCATGTGGTTGTTTCTAACACATTTGTAAGATGATTTGTTTGTTGCTTTGTATGTCCCTACCCCACCGTCTAACCCCTGCTTTCACTGTATTTGATGTTGGGATAATTTGTGGAAGGGAAGAGAAAAAAACAAATCATTTAAATAGGGATACAGGTGGACCCTTGCAACAATGATATGTACAAGTCATTATGTTGAAAAATGAACTTTACAACTTTGGCCTGGTAGAGGGTACTCAAGGGTAGGTGGTAGGGGGAGAGTTGGTGGAGGTGAGGGTTTGAGGGTGCGAGATAGGAAGGGATGGGAAGGGGAAACAAAGGAGGAGGCAACAATTCTTAATGAGAAATGTACTCATTATCTTGCCTAAGTAATTGTAACCCCTTTGTATGGTATTTTCACAATAAAAAAAAATCGTAATTTAAAAAAAAAATAAAAAATAAATATAAAATAATTAAAAAAGAAATAAAAGAATATAAGGACCTTAGGAAAAGGAATCTTAAACTTTTTCTATATGGAATGTAATCTGAAAGGACACATTTATTAATGAACATATATATTATAAAACATTGTAGACTTCAAAGTACTATATCTAGAAGACAATGAAATAGATTATGGACTTTACACAAACATAGATACCTTTTGTAGACAAGCAACAGGAATATCTTTAGTTTCTATACTATACATTTCAACCGATAAGTTAAAATTAAAAAAAATCACAAACTCTGCAGAAATCATTATAGATGCATACAAGCAACTCTTGTATATATTTTGACATCAAAGTCAGGCAATTCACGTGGAAGAATACTATAGAATCCATCAATTTTTTAATTAAGATATTGCTGTTGCTTTGATTATGAAAATATTTTGTAGGGACACAAAGGATGGACTGGCACTTTTGAAATTTAAGAAACTTAACCAAACCATTTCTACATAGGAGAACAATTTGTACAGCCATCCTCAACTTCAAGGAGGTAGTGATACATACTTATCCTTTTGGTAATATCAAATGCAGTTTCTTCCAAGTTGTTCTTCAGGCCCCGTTTGATATTATGGTTCAACAGAAGGAGATACAGCATATCTTTGCTATTTCTATTTCCAGCAGCAAGATGCAAGGGTGTCAAGAGGCCTTTAGTTTGGGGATTGGTATCTGCATCATGATGAAGTAAGAAAGAATCCATTCTGGTGTTATTCCACATATAAGCACTGTGCAGGGGTGCCAAGCCATTCAGAGTTATTGCATGAATATCTGCCTTGAGCTACCAACTCATGGACAATGTCTAAATGTCCAGTCTAGGCTTCCAGATGAAGAGGGGTATACTTACCTCATCCCTAGTATACATATGAGTGGCCTTTTTGGAAAGTAGTCTCGGCACTGTAGTAAGCCGATTAATTTCGGCATACCAAAGAAGAAATTTGCATGGATTCTTCTCCGTTATTTTCTTGCAATTGATACCATTCCTCACGTTTTTATCTTGTTCCTTGTCTTCATCCGAATTGCCTAACCAGAGACTATGAGTACCAGTGGGAATGAAGTGTCCATATATTTCCCCAAAAGCTGACATTGGTTGAACTGGTCAGAAAAATCGGGTGAATTTTCTGCATATGTTTTTTCACCATGATTTATTTTCTCTTTTTCCATTTTTACTATTCTAAATTATTCTAACTGGAGATTAGTGAATTGATAGAGAGCAGAAGAAAGATTTTCCTCTCTATTCAAATGCACAGACTGAAAATATGGACCAGTGGTGTCTTCATGTGCAGCTTATTCTAGGAAGGAGAAAATAGGAAACAATGCCTTCTACGTAAATGATTTGGGAAATACCATGATATAGTGTAAGAGAACTTACTATTCAATATATGAGCTTTAAGAACTTTCTAATAGTTCCATTATTTATTGGTACCCAACATTAGAAAAAAATGTATAATACAGTAGTAAAATAGAAGTCCTTTGCATGACTACTTAAATTCCTTTTTTTTAAAGACACTTGGTTTCATCTAAAAAAGTAGGCCTATCTATTGTCCTCAAGTGATATTGGTGATTGAAGATGCTTAATAAGTCAAAATGTATTAGTATTCCTTTGATATCAATTAAATTTCATTTTTCTTCTTGGAGAATATAATTATCAAAGCAATAGTTCAGAATCAGCAAGCAATAGTTCAGCATCATGCTTCCAGTGCAAGTGGATCACCAGTAAGTAATCCTCGATACCATTTTCCACAAAAGTTTTTCACAAATACAATCTGCCTGCCTTCTCTAGCTGCTTTCCAGCCTGGACCTGTTCTTTCATTGTGTAGGAAAAGTATGATTCAACTGATTTCAGTCATTTTTGTTCTTATAATTATCAAGGATTTAGATTATTTTTTTAAAAAATTAGTTGTGGGGCCTGAACTATGGGCTTCGGCACTGTTCTTGAGCTCTTCAAATCAAGGCAAGCGCTCTACCACTTGAGCCACAGAATCACTTCTGTGGTTCTGTTTATGTGGTGCTGATTTGGGAAATGGCAGAGCAGAAAGTGAAATGATGCAACCAAAAATATAAAAGCAAAATAAATTAGGACAATTATGGAGCAACCATATTGTCTATGAGAATCATGAAAGAGAGAGAGGAAGAGAGATACAGATGTGCATTGACCTATCTAGACACAAAATCAATGCTTCTTATCTATTTACAAAGCAAACAATTTTATTTTTTATTTGTTAAAAAGATGGAAAGAAAATTTATGTATTTACTTGAAATTAGTACATACATTTTTAGTCGCCTACATAAAGAGACATAGCTCTGACCAAATTACAGACAAAATTTTAATCCTTGGTCTGGGAAGGTGGCTAAGTGCTTTTCTTGTAGCTTAGTACAGTACGGATACTGCTTGCCAAAAAGGCCACTCATATGAATACTAAGGATGAGGATGAGTATACCCCTCTTTATCGGGAAGCCTAGAGTGGACACTTAGACATTGTCCATGAGTTAGTAGCTCAAGGCAGATATTCTGCAGTAAATCTGAATGGCTGGACACCCCTGCACAGTGCTTATATGTGAAACATATTGCAGCACACACACACACACACACACACACACACACACACACACACACACACACACATCATCATCATCATCAGATTTCTTCTTAAGTATTTTTTGTGTATGGTCTTAAGAAGAAATTTACATTATTAACTTGAATTTCTGACAGAACAATATAATCACTGTACATCTTGCTTCTATACTCTCAATATTAAATTGCTATCTAAGTATGTGCAATAGATAAGTATAGGAAAAAGTAGGAGCCACACTGGTGGCTCATGTCTTTATTCCTAGCTAATCAGAAAGACAAAATCTGATGATTATGGTTTGAAACCAGACAAAGAAAAATAGTCCATTAGATTCTGGTTTGAAAGTAACCAGCAAAAGCTAGAAATGGAGCTGTCTTACAAGCGGTAAAATGCTAGCCTTGAGAAAACTAAAACAAAAAAATAACAAATTCCGGGACAGAGCTAGGCCCTGAGTTCAAGCTCTAGTAGTAGTATTTAACTAATGAAGGAATGAATTAATTAATTACCTAAAATAAAATAAGTGGTCACATGTGGTGGGGCGGTAAAATGTAACAACCCTGGTACTGGAATATGTATTATTTTGTAATAAGGCAAATTATCATTTGTCCTAATCACTACTACTTTATTTGAACTTTTTTGTACAATAAACCCTGAATTTGGCATGCGTGTATATGTGTACATGTGCACACATGTGTGTTTAAGTGTGTGTGTATGTGTGTGTGTGCTGTTGCAATGTTGCTTGCCAATATGAACAGGATGAGACTGAAAAGAGCTGTGTTGAAATGTTTTTATTTATCAGTGTTCTGTCCTGTCATTTCAGTTGAACCATCCTTCTGTACATTTTATTTGTTACTAACATCATCATAATCAAAGCATTTACAACATTAAGTTAGATAAAAGAGATCATTTTCAGCGCTTAGTATATGTTAGGTAAAAAGATACACATATAATTGGGTAGTATGTTATTGGTGTAAGATGACTGTCAGTTCAAAATACGTATTTGACCTCTTAAATTGGTTATATTTTTAAGAAATACTCATGGAGTGATTTTGACTGACTTGAACAAATAGGTATTACTCTCTGGTTATTTCTGTGAAACTCAAGGTGGATAAACTCTTTCTGGATTTCTGTTGAAAATAACTTTATTTGTAAGATTGTATCTATTCACACTAAGATAATAAACCCCGTATTTTTAAGGTTTGAATATCCCATCATATTGACTGAAAATCTGTATTGTGGCTATGCTTGTTAGATATATAGTTCAAAAAAACAAACAAAAACATGTGTCACCTCCAGATTGTGGATGCATTTGAAGTTTGTACATACAAAGGTTTCTTCATTAATAGTTCTTTTGTGGGAGTAATAGCACAACTTTAACAAATAAGGCTTTTCAAATATGTTTTCCAATATAAATAACGTCCTAGACCTTGTCTTGCAATTTCTGAAAACCATTTAAATATTTTATTATTATTTTAGTTCATTGACTATACAGCTAAAAACATTTCTGAAATAAATATTGTTAAGATCTGAAAATGTAACTGGGTATACAGGCTTTTTATGCATCATTTTATGAAAAGCCAGTTTTTATGAAACTAAAAGAAATAGAATAAAAGAATGTAAGTGAATTGGGTAACCCAATTATTAGTATAATTTTGTTTTCTATTAGCACAGTCCTTTGAATGTAGATGATGCAGTTAAATTATTTTTGTCTCACTGTGCTTCAGTTATTTTTAGATTATTTGTAGTTATAAAAATGAATTTGTAGTATAAATAAAGGTCTTTTAAAATGATTAGGATTAATCTTGTGCTTTGTATTCTACTCCCATGAAAATGAGTTATTTTCAAGTGTTAATAGTTTATAATTGAATCTTCAGTATCATAAGAAATTTTGAAAAAAAATTGGTAGTATTGATGTCTTTTTTGTGGGGGAGGGGTCCGGTAGTGGGGCCTGATCTCTGGGCACTGTCCCTCAGCACTTCAGCTCAATTCTAGTGCTCTACCACTTGAGCCACAGCGTCACTTCCAGCTTTTTTTCTTTTTGCTTTTGTGGTGCTGAGGAATCGAACCCAGGGCCTCATGCATGAAAGGCAAGCGCTCTATCACTAACCCACCTTCCCAGCCCTTCATGTCTTTTTAAACCAATAGTATTCACAAAATGGAGAGTCTTTAATTCATACTTAGTGTCTATGATTTTTAACCTCTCATTCCTAACATTAATGATAGGTCAGAGTGCATTTTTGGTTATAGGAAAAATAAAATATTTATCTAGGGTCAAAGGTGATTTTTATATCAGTCTTGCTTTAATAGCATTTTAAATGTTGGGTATAAAAAGCAATCAAAATACTTCCTAATGGTAAACAACTAAGTTGAGCTACAATTTGGAAATGATTGGTCCATAAGAACTGTAGTCTGTTTCCATCAGGAATTATGGAGGTCATTCTTTCAGTAAGACAGTGTTAAACAGAGATAGTGTCCCCAGGCAGTTCAGTGTTTAGTGAAGGGTTAAAATATGATTTCTACTATTTTGAGCTAGAAATCAAGAATGTTATACATTAGCAGTTCTTTTCACCAGGGAGGTATGCATTGATTATGAACTTTGAGTATTCATATTACAGTTCCCTATTTTCTAACAAAGATAAAGTGAAATATTATGAGTGTACACAATAATTCTGAGAAATTTTCCTAGAATTTGTAGACTAAGTGCTGGTATTTTAGTCATAAAATAGAATGAGGTTAATTGATACAGTGGGAGATGAACCTCAGGCTAACACTTACCATGTGTGCAATGTTGTACTAGTAATTCTAACTCTGAAGACTTCAATATCATCATCTGAGAATTAAAAATGTAAGGAGCTCCACTTTATGCAATTATTGTGAGGATTAAATTGTATAACATAGCTAAAGTACTTGGAAAAACAATCAATTAGCATTTGGCACATTCTACCTGTTATTTTATCATGTGATGAAATCTAGCATTTTTACTGTGATTTTATATGTGCAATGTGATGTATTGATATTCATTGCATTGATCACTTTTCTATCACTATGAGAAAAATACCTTCAAAGAAAATTTGAGGAAGAAACTATTATATTGACTCATGGTTTAAGAGAACGCAGTTTAAGATCAAATGTCTCCATTGTTTTTAATCATGTTTTTATTGTCTTAACTAGTTGTACACGGGAATTTCTATTCAATAAATAAGTTTTTAAAGTATAATGGATCTTTATATAACTTTTCCTACCATTCCAAACATCACCCCACTTTAATTTTTTTTAGTTTCATATTATTTCCATTGAATATAATGTCTTCACTGTTACTCCATAACTCTCTTTATTCTTTCCATTTGAATTCCCCTCACATCTTCCAAGTGATAGTTTCCTGGTATTCATTTTTTTGGGATTAAAATTCAATTTTATAAGAAATTACACGTTTTAAATATTGCTCTGAAAAATGAAAGCTTTGGTTAATACTGTTGTTTAACTTGCATAAAATTCTGGCTTCCAAATACGCGACAGAACATGGGTCCTTTGTGTGTCTGGCTCTGGTTTTATTTATTTAATATATTTTTAGATCTATCCATTTCTTTGCAAATAATGTAACAGTCCTCATAATGGATAGGTGCAGTACAATTGTGTATATATGACACACTCTGTCCAATCATCCTTCCGCCAAAGGGCATCTTGGCTGTTTCCATAACTTGGCTATGGTGAATAGTGCAGTAATGAAGATAGTTGTGAAAGTGATTTTACTGTAACCTTTTGGAAGAATTCATCACTATCTTTCTGGGAGCAATCCTCTAGCCAGTTTTCCAGAATAAGCACATCCTTCCCTTCATCTCCATCACAACGTATTGCAAGTTCTCAAAAACAAACTACCCCATACAGGTCTCAATAAGCTAAAACCACACTGTGCCCATATTCTTTCAATACATTTTTAATAATTACATAAATTTAGTGAGAACTTTCTATGTACTTTCCTAATGTGGGAATGAGACATAAAAACAGAGTAAAAGAAAGAAATATGCATTTTAATTAGCTATTATCATATTTAAAATCTTTTTCAGCTCTAACAGCCTCACTTATTATTTTAATCTTTATTTGATTACTTCATCTATCCCCTAAATTATAACAGGTGAGTTAAATACAGACAAAAAGAAAAGTGTGGTTTGATTTTGACACTCATGTGCGAGGATGCACAATATGGGCAAATAGATTTATTGGAATTAATAGCAATTATCCATTTTGTTAAAGTAGAGATAGTTTTCCCAAACTGATTCATATTTCATTCAACAAAAAGAAACATGTAACAATTCCCTTTGCTTTCCTCCTCATTAACTTTTGTTTCCATTTTATTTTATAATCAAGGATGATTTCATATATGTACTGTAGATTCAAAAATATGTTAAACTATTTCTATCCGTATGTATTGATATATACACACACACACACACACACACACACACACATATATATATATATATATATATATATATTACTCAGGTTACAATGATAATTTATAACTTCTGTAACTATACAATTTACTAAATTATTAAAAACATCGATGGCTCATGCCTGGAATCCTGGTTACTCGGGAGGCTGAGATCTGATGAACATGGTTTAAAGCCATCCTGGGCAGGAAAGTCCATGAGCCTCTTATCTCCAAACAATCAACAGAAAATCAGAATTGGAACTGTGGCTCAAAGTAATAGAGTGGTAGCCTTGAGAGAAAAAGCTCAGGGACAACACCCAGGCTCTTAGTTCAAGAACTACAATCTACCCAAAAAATCTATTTAATTTACACCTGTGTAAGTAGAGTATTTCCATCACCCAAATGTACATCCATGCTCATTAGCAAGGTAAATCTGTTTTGTCTGAAGTACCACTAAACATTATCACTTAAATAGAAAGCATTGGAACGTGGGTTCATTCTATCTCTCTCATGGATTTTTCTCGATTCAAACACTCAAGTGCTACAGTTATTCCAATTATTTAAAATCATAGCATTTTTTTCTTTAATGCCCCTAATATTACAGTTTGAATTCAGTGTCTTGTGCCCCCTAAATAGGTGTTCTTACCACTTGGTCATGTGCCCAGCCCTAAATTATCCTGATTATTTTTCAGATGGAAACTGGCTTCCTACTTGTGTATGATCTTGGCCTCAGTCCACTTTATATTATTCTTCCTGGAATTTAGAATAATAAGTGCATGGTATTATGTATAGATCTTTCTGTCTAGTCTGGGCTTTAGCCACTGTTCTCACAGCAGTGCACTCCCATGTAGTCAGGATTTTCAAAAGCTTGTCGTAGCTGATTTTTTAAATCTTTGCATTTCCTGCAGGTACTTGAGTACTGAATTAATTTGTGTTTTCTTGTTTTGTTTTATTTGAATGTATGTGTTGAGTTGTTCCTCACTTTTCCTGTTGTTTCTTTCCCTCAACTTCTTGCCTAAAGTGCTGAGAAAACAATTCCTCTTTCTCAAGATAAGGTGAACATTATTTATTCCAAAGTAATTTCAGTAACATTTAAACACCTTCATACCTATGAATGGTATACAAATCCTAAGCGTTGAGAAGGGTGTTTTTACTTTCACGGTAGTTTTGTCATAAACAGATCATGAAATATATGAAGATAATATAACTACAGATGCATGCCAAGAGGAGAAAACCCTATTATTAATTGTTTGACAGAGGCTTCCCTTCTAGTGAAAGAAATATATTACTTGATACAGGATTTCACAAAATCATATTGCTAGGAGGAACCTAAACAATCATCTAATACTGTAGACTTGAGAGTGATGAATTGACTTCCTGAATAATTTACTTTTGGGTCAAATAAATGCAGGCTTCCAAAAAGAGAGTAGATTTTAGAGAAACATGATGAATTTTATGTAAACTAATACAGGGAACTAATACAGTGAACTAATACAGGGAAATAAAGTACAACAAGGTAAAAATTAAAGAACTTCACATTGAAATACTCATTTGTGTGTGTGTGTTCATGTGCATGCGAGTATGCAAACGCACATGTGCTTATGCATGCATTCATCATTCTTGAGGCTTGATAGTGCCTGGGAACTATTACTCAGCTTCTGTGCCCAAGGATAGTGGTCTACCACTTCAGCCACTTCTGTTTTTATTTTTAGATAATCGCTTGTATTTTCATGATTGGACTGGCTTTGAACAGACTCCGAGTAGCTAGCTAAGCTTATTCAGCCTCTGAGTACCTAGTTAAAATTCTGGCTGTCCTCTATGCTTCCCTGCTCTTTTATTCATTTCCTGAGGTAATCACAAGCCTAAGTCATATATATGTCTAATTGCTTTAAAATAGTTACTGCTTGGTACCAGGGGTTCCCATGTATAGTCTTACCTACTTAGGAGGCTTGAGAACAGAACCCAGGCCAAAAGTTTAGTGGAATTCCTTCTCAATCTACAGCTGGGTGCATTGGATCATTTCCACCATCCTTCACTATCTAGTTACTAAGATTGCAAGGACTGCGGATCCAGGCCAGTCAAGGTAGCAGGCTAGACAAGTTGGTGTGCAACTCTGATGCCATTGATAATGGGAATGCTAAAAGGACAAATCAGGGAATGCTTAAAGGACAAATCAGGTGCATGTTCTTGTGGAAAGAAAACCCCTATCCTAAAATTAACCACTGATATGACGCTGGCCTAGCAAGAAAAATATACCCCAAGTTGAAATACCCACAATTTCCCACAACCAAAATAAGTATATACATGAACATTCAAAAACTTAGTACAATCTGTTCTTTACTCTAATATCAGCTTTATCTGATTATCATATGATGTGACAGAATAGTTTTTTCATTAAACTTATGATAATTTAAAAAGACCTAGAAAATTCTTTCTCATTTATTAAGTGCAAATGAATGGCAAATTGCCTTTTTTACATATTTGACTACCAGTATAAATTCGTCTTATGACTATTATTAATAGTAATATATTCTGATTTATTACTTTAAACTTTTTGCTTTTCTGCTGAAGTTGAAGTATTTAAATAGTATCATCAAAGTATATTTCTTGGGTATTTAAGGAAGTTTTTTAGAAAGTTTTTAACCAATGGCTTCTAAGAATTCTTAATTGGTGTATATTTTGGTTTATTTTAAATTTCAATTTAATTTTATTGTAATGGTAATATACACAGGGGTTAAAGTTACATAAATGAGGTAGTGAATACATTTCTTAGGGCAGGAACATTGTTATATCTTCCACCAATATTTTTGTACACTTAAAACAAGAACTACTGATGCTTTTGCTGTTGCTATTGATCATTGGGTACTTTTGCTTTCTTTGTTCATACATTTTTATTATAAAATTGATATACAGAGGGTTTACACTTAATTAAGTCATCTAAAGAGTACACTTCATTTTATTTTCTAAATTTCAAATTTTGGGCTTAAATGTTTTCATTTGTTTCTTTAGGATAATTCATTTTTTTCAGAGTTGTAGAATTAGTTAATTTATTTTTGCATGATTTTTACACATGTAAATTATTCAGACACATATATTTTGCTTTTATAATATTTAACATGTGACTATTTAAAAGTTGTTTTCTTATTTTTTATATGGTTAATGATGTTAAATAAATTTATTTTCTTATACTTATAAACATATTTGTCCAGGTAACAAATACTTACTGTATTTTCAAAAAGCACATACTTTATTAAGAAAGGCTTCATTATTTGGTCACTTTTTGGAAATATTTTTACTTGAATTAAAAAAAAGTTTGAGCTCGGCATGGTGATTTGTGGCATCCATTTTCTAGCTCTGGTGGGAAGTGTAGATAGAGTTTGTAATTCGGGAGAGACTGGGAAACTCTGTGACCTTATTATAGAACTATTCAGGGTGAACTGATTAGAGGTATAGCCACCGCTACTGTTATATATGGCACCTCGCTATCATATTCTAAATCTTGAGTTAAAACACCAGTAACATCAATCTATTTTCAAATTAGAAGTACAAATGTTTCAAAATGTTTATTATTTAAACTTATTTGCAAAGGTTCTCATTTCTTCTGTTAATTTTCAATTTACTTAAGCTATTAAAATCGAAGTATATTGTGACTATTTTATTTCTACTAAACTTTTAAATAGTACGAGCAATATTATGATTTCATATAACATACTTTTACTATTTGTGATATTTTTCTCCGTTTAATACGATAAAATCTATATTCCAAATATGTGTATGTGGTGTGTATATGTGTGTTTATGTGGTTTTTGTGTGTGTGTACTTTGTGTGTACTTTGTAATGTTTAGGAGGTCACACCATTGCTTCACACATGCAAGGCCAATGTTTTACCGCTGAGCTATACTGCCTAGTTATAATCCAAATAGTGTTTTAAATCATGACTTTGAAACTTTCATTCCTAGCATGTTTTTTCAAAATTATATATGATAAAATGTGATCCATATTCTATCCACTCTAGCAATTTTTATTGTTACTTAGAATATTTCCTCTGCCTTTCCACTTCCAAACTCTTGTGTTTGTTATTGATAAAGGTTTTACTTTGCTTCTTTTCTCTCTTCATTTTTTTCCTTTATAGTTTAGCTATTCTTTCTCTTATTTCTTTGGGAATTAATTATCATATTCCTATTATAATATCCTTACATTGTAACAGGTATATACAATGCTTTAATTTCTATTTTGTTTTTTCCCATTTTCACTGATTTTTGGTCCAAACTATTAGATGGATTAAAAAGAAACTTGACTTAGGACACTTTATTTTTCTCCTTCTCTTCTCTGAAGTCTTTCTGTTTTTTGAAACACAAAAGCAATGGTATATAGCTCCTACATGGTCCATCATTCTTTCCCCTCTCTCTCTCCTCTGTTGTACAGCTCAAGTTGTTATCATTCAGATTTATAATGCTACAGCATTATCTAAATCTTAACTCATTTCTAAATTAATTTTAGTTGTATCAAGTATTCGCTAAAGACATTTCTCTCTATATATATCTGGGGTCTTGTGTTTTTACAAGGTACAAAATATGAGTGACTATCAAACACCTAGATACCTCTGTAGAATATTGGTCCACCTGCTCAATAAACTCTTATGTAAATTCAAGGAATACAGGTCAGTCAGAACAATCTTGTAAAATGGTATAGCTTCAGCCTTCATACTAGCTTTGAATCTTTTTACCATGTTTAGTAGTGAAGACAAAATAGTTCTACTATAAGAGCAGATACATAGAAGAATGTAACCGATTTGTCAAAAATAAATTCTTAGTTTTATGGTCAGTAAATTTTGAAAACTATCCTATAACTTTATGAAATAAAAATAAAATCTTAAATGGTGTATTGGCACTATTGTCTCTCGAGATTTAAAGAATGATCTTAGACTACTACCTCAATACTTTTTTGTTTTGTTTTGTTTTTTGTCATCCATGGGGCTTGAACTCGGCTTAGGCGCTGTTTGTGTGCTCTTCCGCTCAATGCGAGTGCTCTACCGCTTGAGTCACAACACCAGATCTGGTTTTCTAGTGGTTTATTGGATTTAATGGTCTCATGGACGTTCCTGCGCGGGCTGGCTTTAAACTGTGATCCTCAGATCTCAGACTCCTCAGTAGCTAGGGTTACAGATATGAGCCTCAGGCACCTGTCCTACCTCCATCTTTATACAAAAATTTAAAATAAAAAATTGATTATCAAACTAAATGTGAGATGTTAAAACCTATAAAACATAAATGTAAAAATTCATGACATTGCATCAGTAAAGGTTTCTAAAACTTTGATATGGAAAGCATTAGTGGCTAAAGAAAAGCAAGAATAAACTGGATTATATCAAGTGATAGCCTTTCATAATTCAAAGGACACTATAGCAGAAGTGAAAACATATCCAACAGATACAGGGAACATATTTGTTAACAGAAGTGAAAACTTATCCAACAGATACAGGGAACATATTTGTTAATGCTACAATGTTAATGCTACAGTGATTCTGAATCTTAAGTATTTTTATATCTTCTAATTCTATATAAATTTTTTCCTGAATAGGATATTTCTTTGAAGAACATATGTAAATTAATAGTAAATAGAAGGAGCATATGAAATAAGTTCCTCTTTAGTATCTAAGAAAAAAGACAAAGAAAACTCACTAGTCTGACACTAATATAAAAAGATGACACAAAATATAGTAATGCATTTGTGGAGAAAATGATAAGCTCTACATAGGAGAATGATTTGTATAATACTGGGATCATTTTAGCAAGCAAGATTTCAAGTCTTCAAAAGTTCAAAGAGAATTGCATATGATCCAGCCAGTACACTTCTATGTATGTATTAAAGAGAAGTAAAAAAACTTGTTTGGACAGGGAATGTAGTTCATTGACAGTGCACTTGAGTCGTATGTGTGAGACCCTGGAAATAATCCCCAAAAACAAATTTGAAAAGACACACTATAGAGTATATATGCTGGACAAATTCCTGTAAGTGAATTTTATATCTATTTTAATGTCTGTTCTAAAATTTACAGCATTTCTATTTGAAGAAATGCAAGTTTGTGAAAATTAGGCTTGGAAAACCTATTATTGTACAATTTACTTCCAAAGCACTAAAATGTATACAATAAAAGGAGATTATATATTGCATGTGAATTTCATGGCAGCAAAAAAAGAAAACTATTTTTAAAATACTTCACACAAATTGCAGAATACCTAAAAAGATGTTTTCAGTGTTGGCTAAAAATTCTTTGTAAACTACAGCATTTAAAACAAAGATGTGATTTCTGTGTATTTTGAGTGTTTTTGGTCCGTTTTTTTTTTTGAGTTCATACAGAGTTAAATCAATCAAAAAGTGTATGTGATAACTGTAATATCTAGGAGTTATGCATAACTTATAACTAATTGATAAACTTTTCCAGAAGAAACTTTTAGCAAATGACAGAAGACCCAAATCTATTCATCTTCATTCTATGAAAGTCATAGGTCACTTCCTCAATCCAATTGCTTTTTTCTACTTTGCTAGGAAAAATATTATTCTCAAGGTAAGATCCAATAGCAATGAAGAGAAACAAAATACATAATCATCTTGATTTATTTGTGAAAATATCAAATGAAATAAAACAATTCCACTTAAGCGACTCCAATATTAGTACCTATGAAGATGTTCCTGAATACCAATATCCAATAAATTTTTGGAATTTTAATTTCTACCAACATATAAAAACTAGAACAAGAAAACAAATATAGCCTTAGAGCAAACCCTTGGACTAATTGTTTTTAATTGTTTTGAAATTACAAAAGAATTGATACCATTAAGAAAATGATTTGTTTTGGAAATCAATTAAAAATGTTTATTACTTATTATAACTCAAATACTAAACAAGAGTATTTTTATACAATCATTACAAATATCACTTTATTACTATAGTAAAATAGAATAAAAGACCAGTCCCAATATATTATCATTATTCTTAATTCCTAATTATTACCTAAATATCTTAAACAAACTAAATAGTCATGTCTTTAACATAAACGTAAATATTCTATACTTTTTACTTAACATTTTCCAGGGGCATGTATTCATGTTTCTAAGAAATGTTCACAGCAGTTAAAAGGTGCTTTTGTGAAATTAATGTGATATATTTTGTTGTTGTTTGTAAGGCCTGGGCATTATCCCTAAGCCTTTTTATGCTCAAAGCCAGCATTCTACAACTTGAGGCACAGAGGGAATCCCTGTTTTTAGTGGTTAATTGGAGATAAGAATCTAACAAGTACTTTTTTAGTGTGTGTGGGTGTTCCAGTCGTGGGGCCTGGGCGCTGTCCCTCAGCTCTTCAGCTCAAGGCTACCTCGACCACTTGAGCCACAGAGCCACTTCCAGCTTTTTTCTTTTTGCTTATGAGGTGCTGAGGAATCGTACCCAGGGCCTCATGCATGCAAGGCAAGCGCTCTAACACTGAGCCACCTTCCCAGCCCCCTAACAAGTACTTTCCTGTCTGGGCAAGTTTCGAACACAATTCTAAGATCTCATTACCCAGAGCAGCTTAAATTATAGGTGTGAGTCACTGGCACTTGGTTGGATGTATTTTTTAAATTTTAATTATGTTTTAAGATTTTTGTTTCACTATAGTATACATCATTCTACACATAAATTCAGATTTATGTATATATTTCTGATGACAACTAATATCTAAAAATGTATGTCTTTCTACATATAATATATATATATATATATATATATATATATAGCTGAAGACAGACTTACTCTAAAACTTTTATGCTATTTTTTGACCTTTTTCATTTCAAAGATATACAGTCTATTATTCCAAAACTTTCCTAGAATAGAATAACTAATATTTCAATAGAATGTAGAATCTATTATTTCAAGGGAATTTTAGATATACACATGATAGTGCAGTAACATTTACAATATATTACTTGAAATAATTCTGTTCACACTCTTAAATATTTGCGTGTAGTTATGGGGAGAGACGAAGTTAATTCATACTGGTTAGGAATTTGCAATACTTCCAAAATCTATTCCAAAATTTGATATAAGCATGTAGTCAATCTACCTGTTATGGTTTAGTTTTTTTGTTTCTTTATTTGTGCAAATTTTTAATATGGATGCATGCACAGTGGTAACATTAAAAATATTAATCCAGATTTTGTGGGTATTTATATTTCTCTTGGGAAAACTAATGAGCTCCAAGAAAATGTCCATAAGGAGCCTTTCAATTCCAATACCACAGTTTGTCTTAAAATGCTTTAAATTCTACACACTCTAATGTGGACATAGGGTCATATTGTGGAACTTTTCTCCTCAGAGTGTGAGTACTACCCTATTGCTTAACATGGACAATGTACCTTCATACAGAGACTGGACATGTGCAAAGAAGAAGTGGTAGTTGAACAATTTTCTTAGCAGTTTTTACAGATGAAATGGAAATAGAGCAACTATGAGCTCAAAAGGAATGTGCAAAGAAGACAAGGGCACAAAGGAGAATATGCCAAGAAATGCTGAAGTATAATTTCAAATAATGTGCTCAGGTGTGAGGGTGTGTTCAAAGTACAGATTCAGACAATGTACTTGGATATCTTGGGGGGAAAACTGCTTTAACCTATTCTGGGATAATTGTATAAGTACAAGCCTCTAACTCTGACTCTAATCAGCTGCAACATCATCATCTAGGGACTATTTTCCAAACTGCAAAGTGAGAAAAAGGGGCTCATCACAGTTAGTGTTCAGGTTGAAACAGTGGCAATCACCTAACTTTTCTATAATTCTTCAATTGTTTTGGAACATTAAAATAGGAAAAAGCCAAGTAATTATTTTACATGTACCTAAATTAAGAGGGATGTATTCTATTGGTGTCTCTTTAACTTGAAAGTTATAGATTAAGTCTTTTTATACTCTATCTTGGGACAATGATCTGCTGTAGGTCATTTTCTTCTCGTTCCCTTCTTTTGCCCTTCCACTTACATAATTGTTATTTAAAGAGACATAATAAGCTTGCATTTCTAAATTCTTCAAAATTATCTGAACTACTTTATACTTCTGGCAGCCTCCTATATCTTTCTCAAGGGAAATATTTTTGACACTACCATTTTTATCCTCTATGATATTGGATATCTTCCTACCTAAATCAGTGCAAGATATACATGAGACTCATCCAGATATCTCAAAACTCGTACCACCATAAAATCCTATCTTACTTAGAAATCATGCTTTTAGAATGTCTGGGGAAGTGGCATCTCTCATTTTTGAATGACACCAATTGATACTTATATGCAGTTATGTTTTAAACCAATATGCCACTCAGTAGATGAATGAATTGACAAAATGTGGTTTATGTATGCACAGTGGAATTCTATACTTCAAATTCATATGGAACTGGAAAGACTTGGAATAATCCTACGAAGTAAAATAAACAAGACATAAAGAAACAGATTCCGTGGTTTCCTCATTTGTAATAAGTTGGAAATGTCTAGGATAGTCCTAGCAGTTGAGCAGAATTGCTCAATAACTATGTTTGTATGACCATATAAGATGATGATGAGCAAAATGACCTCCTGGATATGGGAACAGAATTTTCTGTTTGGTTGTTGTTTTCAATGTACTATGTGATTTCTTTTTCTTTTGTGTTTTCTCTTTGGTTTATCCCCTGTTATATTTGATTTCAGTATCCTGTGTATTGTATATACATTTATCTTAATTTGGCAAGGTAAGAGGCACAACGAAATGGCAAGACAAAGAACAAAGGGCAAACCAATGCAATATCAATACTCAAAAACAACATGTTGGAATTTTACATTACAACTTATGAGCGGTATAGGGGTGAAGGAAAACTGTAAGAAAAATGAGGGAGCGGGTAAAAAGTTCAACATGTTATGTATTCACTACCTTACAATTACTGCAACCCCTTATATATATCACCTTGATAATAAAATTAAATTAAAAATGAGCTGCATAAAATATAATTTCACTGTATTGGTATAGTAAATATTATTCTATGTGTATTACCTTTTTAAGAAATGAACATTTGGCTACTAATTTGAATTAATTACCCCTTTATCAGAGGGTCATCATCTTGCATATTATGAAACTATACAATATTTTCAGAATATACTTGCCATTATTTTAAAAAAAACATTATTTTAGTATTGTCTCATACTAAAACAGAAATAGTTCAATTCTATGGAAACTCCTAACATTTCAAACGGAATAATTGTTTAAGAGGGCAGAGTATATGTGTTCTTCAACATTCCTATTATTACTAACTACTCATTTTCAAATTCTGAACATGCCATACTAGAGACATTCAAAACAGTACCTGTTTGCATTTTATTTAATTTTGCAATAGGTGCAGTTTTCAATGTGGCGTTACATATCTAAATTCAAGAGAAAAAATAGCCACAGTATGGTAGAAGGTAAAACTATGATGTATCTGTGTTAATTCCTCTAGAGTAAACATTTGTTCATCAAAGTAAGCCATTATTTCTATGGCCATCAATCCCAAGTTTTATGCCATAAAGTCATCCTAGCTCAACAATTTCCAACTTGTAATGTGCACCTTAAAATTCCTTAAATTCACAACATGACAAGCATATAACTATTGTGAAAAAATACTAAACTTCTGCTAATATGATGCCCTTCGTATTGTGGAAAGAACCCTACACTAAACTTTGCTGCATCATTTTCCACCCAGTGTTATTCTTGAGATCAGAACACTTGCAAATATTATTTATATTTATATAATTTATATACCATAGATATTCAGGAGAACTGAATGTCTGAATATTAAGATCTGAAGACTCTGGTTCAAATCCCACCCAGGAAGGAAGTTTCATTAAATTCTTACCTCCAATAAACTGCTCACGAAAAGCCTGAAACAAGTGGCACTGAGGTTCAAGTGGTAGAGCAGTAGCCTTGAGCAAAAACAAGCTCAGGGACAGTGCCCAGGTCTAGAAGTTAAGTTCTAGGACAAACCAAACAACAAAAACAAAATAAAAACAGACCCTAAGCCTATCATTTTTCTCATTGTATACAGAGGTACATAATTAAGGAAATTTCTTCCTGTGTTATGTATTGTAGAAAAAAAGATGTCACACAATTACTCTCTTCATAACATGTAACACCAAAGTCTCAAAAAATTGCTCTTTTGCTAAATTCATAAATTAATAGCATCAATTTGTTGGCAATTTTATCTAGGTTATTCACATTATCATGTTACTTATGAACTGTTGAAATTAACTATTAACTAAGTTCTAATTATACCTCACTTGAAAGAATATTTTAGGCAAATAGAATGCCAGAATCATTTGTGAATTTGTAAATTAAATCTTCTACTTAAAAACAATTTTATAGTATCCTATAGAATATTAAATTACAAACAAAAATATTTATTTTAACTCTAAATTCTTATTTAGCCAGGTCTACAAAGTCCTACATTAAATGAACTTTCCTATTTCTTTAGGCTTAAGATTTTGCAATCCTTCATCATTTCTTTGGAATCTAACAGAATGATTATTGCTTTTTCAAATTCTTTTTTGGGAATCATGAGCTCTTTTGCATCTAGTAATGTTCTGTAATTAAGACAATATTTAAACACAACTGAGGATTATATATGAGTTGCAGTTCAATAGGAAACGACTTCTCAAAACATAATGACAAAATTAGCCCAAACTTCCAACTGTGTGTTCCTTTCTGACTTATTTTTTATTCCTTTCTTGGTTTGTTTTATTGAGACAAAATTATACTACCTAGTCCAGTGAAAGTATCACTATGTCATTCCACTCTCTATTTACCTGTTTAAGTCTGAGTAATAGAATTCCTGGCTTGTATCACATTGTCCTACCATAGTTTGTCAATTGATTTAATCTACATAAAGACTAGCAATTCTGAACTTCTCCAATAATATTTTACACTAGACTGATGGCTCAGACTGTTCATGTACTATTTTCAAAGATGTTCTAATATATGAAAAAGAATATGAACATTTTCAGATGCACGTGAAGGGGTCTCTGATTCATTCCTTCCTGGACCCGATCCCTTTATCCCTTTATTAATGATGACTTGACTTTCTTACTATTTTTGTTCCCACCTACATAATATTCTCAAGCTTTTGGGGAAATTTCACTTGAAGACTTTCTAATATTAAAAGTTATCACTTGATTTTAGTCTTACTCAGGGCATATTTTCTAACTTTTGTACAGAATCTGAGAGTTGTTCCATATGTGTGTTTGATCATATAAGTGCCTCCGTGTGTATGTGCGTATTTGTATGTATATATGTATGCAAAAACCTCAAGCTCTTCTTCAGCAATCTTGCTCATAACTAGTATTCCATCACTTGAGCCATTCTTCTTCTTTTTTTTTTTTTTGGTCCGGTCGTTGGGCCTGAACTCTGGGCTTGGGCGCTATCCCTCAGCTCTTCAGCTCAAGGCTAGCGCCCTACCACTTGAGCCACAGCGCCACTTCCAGGTTTTTTCTTTTTTCTTATGTGGTGCTGAGGATTGAACCCAGGGCCTTATGCATGCAAGGCAAGTGCTTTACCACTGAGCCATCTTCCCAGCCCCTTGAGCCATTCTTCTAATGCATCTTTTGGCTGGTTAATTATAGTGTTTCAAAGACTGTTTGCCCAAGCTGGATGCAAACTGAACTTCCCAGACTCCTTTGCATTCTTAAGTTTCATTTCTCCAGGGGTATCAACTTTTGAACTACAACCATTTTTGTGAGTGTAAAATCTAAGCTGTAGCCCAGATTTTTAACTCAAGTTCATATAAAGATAAATGCACATACACATTACATATACTGAGTGTACACTGTTAGAAATGTGATCCTAAGCAGGGTTCAAGTGGCTCACACCTGTAATCCTAGCTAATTAGGCTGAGATCTGAGGATTGCAGTTCAAATCCAGCATCAGTAGGAAAGTTTCTGAGGCATTTATCTCTAATTAACCACAAGAAAACTGGAAGTGGTGTGGGGCTCAAAGGTAGAGAAAAAGTTTTGAGCTGAAGAATAGAGGGACAGTGCCCAGGCCCGGAGTTCAGGCCTGACTACCATCAAAAAAAAAAAAAAGAAAGAAAGAAAGAAAAGAAAAAAAAAGAAATGTGATCTTAGCCACCACTTTATTGCTAGTATAATTCCTGCTCTCTCGACATGGACTTTTTTCCAGTTAAGTCCATGATCTTATATCTGACTTGCTTGGAACCAGAATTATTCTTCCATTCTACTTTTTACAAATTTGCATGATTACCTATCATGATTTAGAGCTAGTAGAAGAAAGAGAGTGGTCTCATCCTTCATGTTCCACTTAGTAGTAATGCTTTCTCTATGTCACTCCCATAGATCTACATACTGGCCTTGGCTTTATTATTTCAATGTTGTCTTATTTGCAGTCTTCTATAGAGTATTGAACCATTATACTTAAATACAGAACTTCTCTTTCTCCTATACCTATTGTTTCTCCTTCTGTTAACTTATGTACACTTGGGTAATAATGCACAACACAAACACTGACCAAAAAATGTTTCTGAGAACCTTCTTCCCACTTGAAATTGGTCTTAATTTACAGAGCACTTGGGAAATTTGAATTTAGTGTACTCCAGGGTAATGTTTTTTTTTCATATTTTTTATTGTGAAAATGGTGGACAGAGGGGTTAGAGGTACATAAGTAAGTTAATGACTACATTATCTAAGGAGCATTGTTACCTCCTCTTTTTTCTTTCCCCTGCCAGCCCTTTTCACCCCACCATCCCAACTCTCCCCTCCTATCCCCAAGTTGTGAAGTTCGTTTTCAACATAGTGTCTTGTTCATCTCATTGTTACAATAGGTCATACTGTATCCTTGTTTCATCATTTTATTTCCCTTCCCCTCCCCACATTAGAAAAATGTATATGCATGATGCAGTTCACCGATATCAAACAGTGGTTATAACATGGAGGAAGAAAATAGAAGAGAAACAAAAAAAATCACGTAATTCATGTTAGATACATTAAAAACAATAGTAAAAAAGAAAAAAAAACAAGTTGTGTCCCTATTTTGGGGCTCATTTCACTTAACATAGTCTTATATGGCCATATGTACATGGATAATGTTTTATAAGCCATGTAAATTCCATATTTTCTCGTTACTAAGTTGTCTCTGAAACACATGTTACTGCATGCCCAAAGATGTCTTTGTGCTATATCAATGAAGCCAGAAAACATTCATTTTGCCTGGAGAAGCACCGTAGATTGTTACTGGAAGTAATTGGAAGGAACTTTTACAGGAAGTAGAAACTGAATCCAGGAGAGAAATTGAACATAAAGAAATGACAAAGTTCAAGTTAATTTGTGCTCTCATTTTTACTGTACAAGAAAATAATCCAAGGCTTGAAGGAAACCCTCTCCCTGACTTCTTCGAGTGTGCTATTTACTCATAAAACTTTCTGTAAACTTCTATTTGAGAGTATTACAAAAGGAAACAATATGAAATTTGAAGGCCAGCATAGAAAAAAATGGAAATAACATTGTTGTACAATGTTCTACTACAAAGAAACAAAGACACGGAGGTTTTAAAATGTCTTATGCATGGATATTTTACTCCTCAGATGATTCTCTTGTTGTAAAAGTCAGATATCCATCCTTTATTCTGGTCCTGAGTTCGCCATATCAATAAGGATTCCAAAAAGCAGGATCCAGTGAGTATGATCAGCAAAAGGAGCCTCTTTTCAAACCAGTGTTTTAAGGATGGTCCAAAGAAATATGTGGGGATTTTTTTGTTTCATGTTTGTTTGTTTAGTTTGTGCAGCTTCTGGGGCTTGAACTCAGAGGCTGGACCCTGTCCCTGAACATTTTTCTTTCCTGCCCACCTGCTCCCAAAGCTAGTACACTACTGCTTGAGCCAAAAGTCCACTTCCGGATTTTTTTGTGTTTAATTAGAGATAAGAATTTAACAGATTATCCTGCCTGGGTTTTCTTTGAACTGAGATAGTAAGAAAGCTAAGTGACATCAACTTTATGAACTTCCCTTTTGAACCAAGAAATATTAGATGAAGTTTATTATAAAGGTAATATTTGACAATTTTTAAAAGAAGAGAATACATCCAGCAAATAAGACATAACTAAAATAATTCAGCAAAATAGGTGCACTGAATCATACTGGAAATTTGCTTGGGAAGATTACTAGTGACTTCGTAGATCCTTTTGGGGAAACTAAAATTATATTTGACTTTTTTGTTGGTCGTGGGGCTTGAACTCTGATCCTGGGCACTGTTCCTCAGCTCTTGAGCTCAAATTGAATGCTCTAACACTTTAGATTCAGCACCACTTCCTGGTTTCTGGTGGCTAATTGAAGATAAGTGTCTCATGTACTTTCCTGACCAGGCTAGCTTTGAACCGCAATCCTCTGGTCTCAACCTCTTGAGTAGCTAGGATGACAGGCGTGAGCCACCAGCACCCGGCTCATATTTGCATTTATGTGCACTTAATGACACTGTAGACAAATAATGAAAATTTGAATCAAATGATGACATTTCAGATTTTCAGAAAATTTGAGGTAGCAATTAATATGTCTTCCTTTTCCATGCTGTTACATTAATCACTCATGAGCTATTGGACTCTTAATTTAGCATCCTCTAATGTCTGCGACGGTGGACTTAATATAAATAATTGTTAGTATAGAAATATAGAAAGCCTGATATTTTTATAAAGTAATGGAGACCAGATAGGAAAGAACAACATAGAATGACATACAATTTATCACACAGAGATTAAGAATTAGCCTAAATGATATAGAATGCTAAAGGTAATGAGGAATAAGCTTAGTTGATAACTAGTTCTTCAATAACCAAATATGGTTCCCTAGAAGTTTCATTCCTGATTTCAGCCACACTTTTCTCATTGTTGGCATAGGGAAAAGGCATTGATTTTTGAGTGTTGATTTTATTCCATGTTACTTTGCCAAAGTTTAGAATCACCTTGAGTCACTTGAGAGTGGAGACTGTGGTATTCATTAAACACAAGCTAATGTCACCTGCAAAGAGGAAGAGTTTTAATTCATCTTTCCCTATTTGGATCATTTTTATATTTGCATCTTGTCTTATTGCTGTAGCTAGGCATTCTATTGCTAAAATGAAGAGAAATGGAGAGAGTGAACATCCTTGTCTTGTTCCTGAGTTAAGAGGACATGGCTTTAGTTTTTCACCATTAAGTTTTATGCTGGCTATAGGTTTGTAAGTTTTGTCATATACAGCCTTTATTGTACTGAGGAATGTTCCCTCGATTCCTAATTTTTGCAGAACCCTCATCACAAAGGGTTATTGAACCTTGTCAAATCCTTTTTCTGCAACTATTGAGATAACCATTTGGTTCTTATCCTTGCTGTTTGTGATGTGATGAATTATACCAGATTATTTGGTTATATTGAACCAACTTTGCATCCCTGAAATGAATCCTGTTTGATCGTGGAGTATGATTTTTTGGATGAATTGTTCAAGTCAATTGGCCAAAATTTTGTTGAGAAGTTTTGCATCAATACTCATCAAAGAAAGAGAACAAAGAAATGAGTCTATAGTTCTCTTTCTTTGATGAGTCCTTGCCTGGTTTGGGGATGAGGGGATGAGGGTTATGATGGCTTCATAGAATGAGTTTGGTAGTGAACTTTCTCCTTCAATTTCATTGAAGAGTTGAAGGAGTATTGATGTGAGCTCTGCCATGAAGGCCTTGTAGAATTCTGCTGTAAATCCATCTGGTCCTGGGCTTTTCTGAGATGGGAGGTCACTTATTACTGTTTCTATTTCAATGCATGATATGGGCCTGCTAAGATGGTTTAACTCATCTTGTTTACTTTCAGCATGACCATATTTGCTAGGAAAACGTCCATTTCTGCCAGGTTCCCTAACTTACTAGTATAAAGGTTTGAAAAGTATTATCTTATAATGTTTGGAATCTTGATTGTTTCTGAGGTGATGTTTCCATTCTCATCTCTGAGTTTATTTATTTGAGTGTATTTTCTTCTTTTTCTCATAAGATTTGCTAAGGGTCTGTCAAATTTTTTAATTTTTCAAAATACCAATTCTTTGTCTTTTTGGTTCTTTCTGTTTTCATATTTGGATTCTAATTTGTTTAATTCTGATGTAATTTTAATGATTTCTTTCCGTCTACTGTATTGGCGTTTATCTTGCTTCTCTTTTTCAAGGTGGTTCAGATGTCTCATTAAATTGTTGGTTGCAGATCTCTCCAATTTGTTGATGTAGGAACTCAGAGCTATAAACTTGCCTCGTGTATTGCCTTTGCTGTGTCCCAGAGGAGCTGGTAATCTGTGTGCTCATTTTTGTTGAATATCATGAACATTTTAATTTCTTTCTCTTATCTTCCATGACCCACTGGTGATTCAACAATGTACTGTTCAGCCTCCATGTATTACAGGAAGTTCTTGGGGGATTTTGATGTGGAGTTCTAATTTTATTCCCTGTGTTCTAAAAGAATGCAAGGTATTACTTCAATATTTCTGAATTTAGACAAGTTTGATTTGTTACCTAAAATGTGGTCTATTTTGGAAAATGTTCCATGTGCTGCTGAGAAAAACAAGCATTCTGATGCTGCTGCTTGAAATACTCAGTAGATGTCTGTTAAAACTAGTTGATCTATGCAGTTGTTTAGAAGTGCAGTTTCTCTATTGAGTTTTTGAAGAGTTGATCTATCTAGTGGTGATAGTAGTGTGTTAAATCCCCCAACATTTAATGTCTTTGTATTTGTGTTATCTTTGAGACAAAGTAGTGTTTCTTGCATAAATTTGGGTTCTCCATTGTTTAGAGAATAGATATTCAGAATTGTAATATCCTCCTGAAGTAGAGATTCCTTAATTAGTGCATCATAAACTTTTTTTATCTCTTGTGACTATTTTGAATTTAAAGTCAATTTTTTCACATATTAGGATTGTAACTCCCGCCTGTTTATGAGGGCCATTTGCTTGGTAGATTTTCTGTTTGTTTTTTTTTTTTTTTTGGTTTTGTTTTAATATGAAAATATACAGAGGGTTTACAATTACATGGTCAAGATAGTGAGTAAATTTCTTATCAAGCATTGTTGCCTCATCCTTTGTTTCCCCATAACATCCCTTCCCATTTCCACACCCCCACCCCTACTGGCCTCTACCACCCCATCCCCACCTCTTCACCCCCACCCCACCGAAGTTGTAAAGGACATTTATAAATAAAATGTCTTGTTCATCTTATAGTTGTAATGGGTCCACCTGTAAGCCTATTTAACAGTTTGTTTTTTTCCTTTTCCCTCCACAAAAATATAACAACACCAAATACAGTGAAAGCAGGGCTTATACTCTGGGGGAGATACATATAAAGCAACAAAGAAATCATCTTGTAAACATCTTAGAAACAATCACAGGAAATTAATAAATCTGAATCCTTAACATGTGGTTCATTTCACCTAATATCAAGTTGTCTGACAATTTCTGTTTGTCTCACACATATACTAGTTATTGCAAATAAAGGAAACCATGGGACCTATATTTCTTTGGGCCTGGCTTACTTCACTTAATATAATTTTTCAAAGTCATTCCATTTCCTAACAAATGGGTCAATGCCATTCTTGCTGATGGAGGCATAGAATTCCATTGTGTATGTATACCACATTTTCTTGATCCATTCATCTACTGAGGAGCATCAGGGTTGGTTCCATATGTTAGCTATGGTAAATAATACTGCAATAACTATAGTTGTGCTGGTAGTTTTAATATAGTCTTGTTTGTGATCATATGGTAAATTGCCTAAAAGTGGGATTGCTGGGTCACAGGGGAGCTCTATGTGGAGTCTTTTGAGGAATCTCCATAGCATTTTCCAAAGTAGATGAACAAGTTTACACTCCCACATACATTGCAGTAATTTTCCGTTCTGTTCAAATCCCCTCCAGCATCTTCAAAACTTTGGCAAAATAACAGGTTACAAAATTAAGCCTCAAAAATCAATGGTTTTTCTGTATGTCAACAATGAGCAAAGTGTGGCTGAAATCAGGAAAGAAACAACCACACAAAAAATAAAATGCCTAGGAATTAAACTAACCAAAGAAGTGAAGGGCCTCTATGATGAAAACTTTAAAAATCTGAAAAAAGAAATGAAAACGGATATTACAAAGTGGGAAAACCTCCCATGCTCTTTGAATGGAAACATCAACGTCATGAAAATGGCAATACTCCTCAAGGCTATCTAAAAATTCAATGCAATACCTATCAATATTCCAATCTCATTCTTCAAGAAAATAGTGGAGGAAATCCAAAAATTCTTATGGAACAGTTAAAGACCCCAAATTGCAAAAACAATCCTTAACAGAAAGAACAGTGCTGGAGGAATATCAATACCAAATTATAAACCCTCCTACAAAGCTATACTAATCAAAACAGCTTGGTACTGGCACAAGAACAGACCTCAGGACCAATGAAATAGAATTGAAAACCCAGAAATGAACCCACAGACCTTTAGCCATCTAATCTTCGATAAGGGAGATTAAAAAAAGAGAATGGAAGAAAGACAGCTTCTTCAGTTAATGGTGTGGTAAAATCGGTTAATCACTTGTAAAAAACTAAAGCTAGATACTTATATATCACCCTGCACCAGAATCAACTCCAAATGGATCAAAGACCTCAGAGTCAAGCAGATACTTTGAAACTATTACAGGATGGAATAAGAGAAACCCTAGGTCTCCTTGGCACAGGTCGAAATTTTCTTAATAGAGACCCAGAAACACAACAAATCAATGAAAGGTTGGACAAACTGGATTGCATGAAATTGCAGAGCTTCCTTCGGCAAAGGATATAGCTAGCAAGATCAATAGAAAGCCCACGGATTGAGAGAATATATTTACTATCCATACAATGAACAAGGGTCTCATATCTAAAATATGCCTGGAACTCAAAAAATTAAATCATCAACAAATCCTCAAAGAAACAACTGCCCAATAAATAAGTGGGCGAAAGACTTAAAGAGAAACTTCTCTGAAGAGGAAAGGATAGCAAGTAGACACATGAAGGAATGCTCAACCACCCTAGCCATAAAAGAAATGCAAATCAAAATATCATTGTAATACAACCTCACCACAATGAGAATGCTTGGTACATTTTGTTCTAGTCTTTCGCTTTCTAAATATGTTTTTATGGGCACGGTGTGACTCCTGAAGGAAGCAGATAAATAATCTTGCTTTGTAATCCAACTGGATAATCTATGTCGCTTAGTTGGAGAGTTAAGTCCATTAATGTTGAAAGATATGACTGTGAGGTTTTTGGGAGTTCCTGCCATGTTATACAACTTCTTGGGTGCTGAGGCAACTGTGTTCTTCTTATGGTTCTTGGATTCTCACTTTTTGTGCGGTTTCTTTCCTCTTATTGTGGTCTTGTTGGTTTTCTATGTGAGGAAATCTTTAAGTATCTTTTGTAGGGCTGGCTTGGTGGAGATATATTATTTCAGCTTTTCTTTGCTATAGAAAATTATTATTTGACCTTCGGTTGTGAAGGAGAGTATAGCTGGGTAGAGTATCTTGGTTGATAGTTGTTTGTCTTTAGGGCATGGCATACATCTTCTTGCTTTAATTGTCTCTGCTGACAAAGCAGAGATTATTCTAATTGGTTTCCTTTTATAAGTGATTGATCTTTTCTCCTTGACAACTTTAAGGATCTTTTCCTTGGTTGAATTGATTCTCTGCGGATTTTAATGTCATGGTGGCATGTCCTGTTATGATCTGGTGTATTTTAGGTTCTAAAATCTTCTTGTATCTGAATAGGCCTAACTTTTTGCATGTTTGGGAAGTTCTCTGCTTGGATCCTATTAAATGAATTTCCTAAACCATTAACTTCTGTCCTTATTTGCTGCTCTACACCCATTATCCTCAGATTAGGCCTTTTGATGGTTTCTTCCAAATGTTGAATAGATCTGTTATATTACTTGGATTTGTCTTGGATAGTTGTATGTCCTTTCACTATAATATCTAGGCTGTCTTCCATCACCGTGATTGTATCTTCTGCATGATCAAATCTACTGTCAAGGCTTTCTACTTTGGTTTTTATTTCTTTTCCTTCTAATTGGTCAGCTTTGATGGCTTCAAATTCATTGTTGGAGTTTTGTTTTAGATCTTGTATAAACTTTTTTAATTCCTTAATTTGGTGTTCAGAGTTTATTCTCAAATCACTTAGTTGATTGGCTATGGTTTCCTTGGATTCCCATTCCTTCTGTCAGGCTCCATTCAGCAGTCCATTTCTGATCTCCGTGAATTCCTTCAGCTGTCTGTTTATGAATTCCATGAATGCGTCTATTGATCGTTATCTAGACTCATCCCACTCAGGCAATGCCTCTATTATTCTTTGATTAGCTTCCTCATCTTCACACAATTCCTGTAGTTCTCTTTGACTGTTCTCAGCCTCCTCATTCAATTCCTGTCTTTCTCTTTGACAGTTCTCAGCCTGTTCACACAATTCCTTAATTTCTCTTTGACTGTTCTAAACCTGTTCACTCAAGTCCTGTATCAATCTTTGAGTAGCTTCCTCACCTTCAGGAGATTCCTGTATTAACCTTTGCTTTGCCTCCTCTCTCTCCTTATCATGTTCATCCTGAGTCCTTTGCAGATTTTCAATCTTTTCATTCACCATGTTCACCAGTAGTATTTGTAGATCTTTTTAGGAACTCTCCTCTGGATTATTCATGAATTGTTCTGTTACCAGATGTCATGAGTGGGACTTGAGATACCCGGACCTGCCATTTTTCTTGTGTTTTTCTGGCTTGTTCTGCCCATTTTGTATGAAAGTAACACCAATTTCATACTAGAACACTATTTTAAAGCAAGCATCAACAAAAGTATTGTAGTTGCACAATCAAAATGGCTGCAGATAAAATCTAGTTCATCAGATACAATCTATTCAACATCAAACAACTATGGATTAATGGGCTATAAACAGCAAAGATAAATTTGGCAAACCAGAAATTTTTAGGTTTAAGAAGAAATGTGTTGAAAAATAGGACTAGAGGGGTGTGGAGAGATTTACAAAAAAGAGTGAATTTAACCAAATCCTAATCACAGAGAGGGAAATGGATTGGACAGAATGATAAGAGAGTGAGTAAAACAAAACAACAAGAAAAAATGGAAAAACAAACATTTAAATTTAAAAATGAAACACGTAAAAATTATATAAGTTTAAAGAAGTGATATTGAGAGAAGAAAAGGATAGGATGAGAAGAGGGGAGAGATAGAAAGAGGTATGAAAAAATAAAAAATAAAATTTCCTAAAATTAGTTACTTGAAAATTATCTAGGTATAAAGATATAATACTGCTATTAAAGAAGTTAAGCCTGAGGTTGTCAATTGAGTGATAAACTTCTGGATTAAGTATGTACACAATGGGGCATAAGGTCTAATAATCAATGGCAGGAATATATCTAGGATGAGCGGAACAGCAATTAAGTCATGTAAAAAAGGAAGAAATAGAAAAAAATGAAAAGAATAAAAAAAGGACTAAAAGGTCAAAAAAAGCATACACACAAACACACACACACAAACACACACACACACACACACACACACACACACACACACACACCTAAAAATTTATGAGAGAAAAAAATAGATTAATAGAAAAAATATTTTTCAAAAATATTAAAATTAAAAAAGGTACAAAAATAGAGTTCTTTGATTTCTTTTTGGTGGGAGAGGGTGAGAATGGGAAAATCCTGTATCTCCACTGTGTCCCTAACCAGTCTCTTGGTGGAGTCTCTTGTCTGCTTGTGGTGGTTGGTTTTCCACTGGCTTGATTGGTTTCTTGAGTCAGTTTGTTTGAGCAGGCAGAAAAATGTTCTGCATTACCCAGGATTTTGTGATCTGCTTCCCAGTCTAGTTCAGTGGGAGGGAAATCTGCTTTGAGTATCACAAAAGAGGGAGGTGGCTGTTTCCTCTAGTTTGGAGATGCTGTGATGAGGCTAGGTTCTTGGTAGGGCTGAGGCCTTTCAGCAAACAGTAGTTTTTCTTGAGGGGTTAGCTCCTGAGACACTCACAGAGCTCAGCATTGAGGCATTCTTAGGTTTTTTGTTTATTAAATTTCAATTGATTGTGTAAGCTGCTGTAGGGAGGGGCAGCCACTGACTCTGTTTACCCAATGTAGAAAGTCACTCCTCCAGAGGCCGAGCAATCTCTGCTTGGGATGTGTGACTTTGCTCTGGGTGGAGTTGAGCCTGGCAATTCAGGTCAGGTTCCTGTGAGCAGTTAAATGACTCTTTTGTTTTCGACCAAGGTCTGAGTTGGAGGTAGTTGCTCAGTGGGGCTTTGTCAGGATCAAAGATGGAGATCTATGGTGGTGGGGGAGGCATGGCCTTCCCTCCTTTGCTCGCTGAGGAGTAAGGATGTCAGGGTTCTACTCTCACCACAGTCTTAGTTCCTGGGCCGTCTCTGTTCAGTGATCTGCAGGATGAAGATATCTGCTCCTTGTCAGTTCTTGCAGGTGTTGAGCAGAATCTGCTCTCCTGCTGCTTCTGGCGTCTTTGTCCTGGACTCTCTCAGGTTTTATTTTTGTTTTGTTTTGTTTTTAAATTGTGAAAATACCATAGAGAGGAGTTACATTTACATGGGCAAGGTAATGAGTGCATTTCTTATCAAGCGTTGTTGCTTGCTCCTTTGTTTCACCTTCCCATTCCTTCCCATCTACCCCCAACTCCCGGCCAAAGTTGTAAAGTTCATTTTTCGATATAACACCTTGTATATCTCATTCTTGCAATGAGTCCACCTGTATCCCTATTTAAACAATTTGTTTTTTCCCTTCCCCTCACAAATTATACCAACATAAACTACAATGAAAACAGGGGTTATGTCGTGGGGGAGGGACATAGAAAACAACAAAAAATCATCTTATAAATATGTTAGAAATAATACCAAGGGGGGAAAACATTTGAATACTTATCTTGACATTTTTATCTCCAATAAACCACCAGAAAACTGGAAGTAGACTTATGTCTCAAGCAGTAGAGCTCTCACCTTGAGCTGAAGAGCACAGGGATAGCAATTAAGCTCAGAGTTCAAGCCACATGACTTACCAAAAAAAATGTGAACATATATATATATGTATGATGAAATGAATTACATTTAAAATTAAATAAATATTTAAGTTACACATTTAAATCATAACTAAATATATACTCTTATACTATATACATATATTTAGATATATAAAATCATATTGTATCTTTATGTTTATAAATATATTTGTAATTTATTTCCAAATAGTACATCTGAAGATTTTGGGGAAAATGTAGAGTTTCTAAAGGCTTACTACTGACCCATCATACTTTCAATCATATTTTTCACTAATAAAAAAATGTCTGGAGTATTAAGACAATGATTTTGAAACAGAGTACCTTTTTATTCCTTATGATTTTGGATTAGAAACATCTACTTTGTTGGTATGAAACCTAAAAAATATGATCTTGAACTCACACTCCACAAACTGGACTCATACATTAATTTAGCAACTTACAGGTCTCAAACTGTTATTTGAATCCTGTATCTCACAGTGTCTGTTTCCTTAGAGTCAGCTACATGTACAAACATGCATGCATTTTCATGCTCACATACACCCTCATACTCACATGACATACTAAATGTAAAACTGTAATAAAAAATAATATAGATACTGAAAAAGAACTCCTTTGCAAATGTGATTAAATTTTTCTTTTTGAATATAATGTATTACTGAAATACTAATGAAAGAGCAGCTGAGAGGATGTTTCAAATACTAGAGTGCCTACATAAAGAGCATGTTTCTCAGTCCAAACATCATTATTTCTATCCTTCCTTCTCCCACATAAAAAACATAAATAACTACAGAATCAACCTACATGTTCCTTAATCACTCATTGACTAAAGAAACTATAATATATATGCATATATGCACAATGATATATTATTTAGCCGCACATAATAGTGAAATCATATCATCTTCAAGAAAATAGTTAGAACTGGAAACCTTCATATTAAAGCAATACCCCATAGTGTGAAAAACAAATACTAGATTTCTCATATGCAGACTCTAGACTCAGAAAATAAAATGATTGACTCAGGTGTAAAAGTTGCAAAGGATTAAATTTGGAAAAAGTAAGAGAGGAGATGAAGAGAAATATTGTGGAGTAAATATATTCAAATATTTTGTTAGTATGATGACAGAACAAATCATGAGTATAAAAATAGGATAATGAAATTAATAAAAGGAATATAATTTACCAAGCTACATTATATGGACAGATGTATATAACACAATGAAATACTTTGTGAAATTAATATTTGTTAATAAACAAAAATTCATTCAAGTTGTTATAGATTCATATGTTAATTTCCATTTTTTGCTCAGTTGTTTCCTTGATAAAATAGAAGGAGATATTGGTTTTGCTCATTTAGAAAAACAATCTTGTCCAATTAGCATTAAAGTAATCTAGTTCATTACTGTCAATGTGAAATTGTTCAATCAAATTAATAATTATATTAGAATATTTCCAATGCACTCTTCAAAATATTATCCCTTAGGTATATACTTTTTGCAATTTATTGAATATGTTTTCTTTACTTAATTACTATATACCATTTTCTGAATGTAGTTTGGTAGATGCAACTAAGACATATTGTACCAGACCAGGAAAACAACTATTCAAAGAGTTTTATCAAAAATGCTTATAACGAAAAAAAGAGGTAAATCCAAATTATGTATATTTGAAGACAATACTTGGTTAGTCTTCTTCTCACATTCCCCATTCCCTTCTTGAGAATAATATACATTGTAAAGAGATGTTTAGAATGTTTTGGAGAAATAGCTTGACGTTAATCTGAGGAGTTACTCTATAAGGCATATTGATTACTTTGTGTTCAGAAAAACTAAATTCTTACCTTATCATTTTCTTAGGTTTTATACTCAAGTTTAATCTCTGATGGATGACAGATAAAGATATAAACATTTTTTAACTGTGGCTAAATTTAGGCTGAGGAATGTAGGTACAACTGTACTCCTGCAGATAGGACTCATCATCAAGAGACCGTTAAATGAAAATATTAACCAATGCTTCATGAAATCTTGCTTATGAGATTTTGTGTATTATAAACAGTGGTTATTAGCATTTGTTTTGTAATCACCATCAATTCATGAGTTAGTAATTGAAGTGAGACATTATACTCAAAACAAAATTTAAGGAGGCATCCAAAATTAATTACCAAAATATACATCATTTAACACAATGTTTTTAAAATACTAGCTAAAGTAAATGATTTAAGAAAAAATAAACATGTAAAATAAATACAGAATGAGTATGACGGATTTTTCTTTTATCCCAGTTGCAATATGGCTTGCATGATGACTTTTCTGGTAATATGTTTAGTTAGGTCTTGATATTTAAAGTTATGTTATTTTGTATATTGATTTGTCAGGTAAAAAAGGAAATGAATTCCATGCCAGTGTGAACATCCATAATGATGTTACAGTTGTATCGTGCTACTCCCAAATACCGCTTAGTCCTAACTCACAACATTAATGGACTTAACTGTCCAGTTAAGCAACATAAAATGTCTAGTTGGATTAAAAAGCAAGATTCTTTTTATCTGCTGCCTTCAGGAGTAACACCTTGCCTATACAAGCAAACAACTTTTGATAGTGAAAGGCTTGAACAAAATCTACCCAGCAAATGGCTCCTACAAACACGTAGGAGTTTCAATCCAAATATCAGATGAAATAGACTTCAAATTAAAATTAATGAGAAGAGATTACCAAAGTCGCTACATAATAATTAGGGGATCTCCCCTCCAGGAGATTATTACAATTTTAAATATATATTTGCCAAAGAATGGAGTACGAAAATGTATCCAAGAAACACTACTTTCCCTCATATCTCACATAGATGCAAAGACATTAATTACTGGCGACTTTAACACACCACTATCCTGATTATATAGATCAACTCGTCAAAAACTCAAACCGCACATCTGAACAACAGCATAGATCAGCTAGATTTAACAGACATCTACCGAATATTTCACCCAGCAGCATCAGAATACACCTTTTTTTCAGCAGCACACAGAACATTTTCCAAACAGACCACATTTCAGGTCACAAAACAAACTTGTCCAAATTCAGAAATATTAAATTTGTACCATTCATTCTCCCAGACCACAAAGAAATAAAATTAGAACTCAACACCAAAATCCACCAAGAACTTCCTGTAACACATGGAGGCTGAACAACACACTGTTGTATCACCAGTGGGTCAGGGAAGAGATGAGAAAGAAAATTAAAATGTTCATGATATTCAACAAAAATGAACACACAGATTACCAGCTCCTCTGGGACACAGCAAAGGCAGTACTCAGAGGCAAGTTTATAGCTCTGAGTTCCCACACCAACAAATTGGAGAGATCTGCAACCAACAATTTAATGAGACATCTGAACCACCTTGAAAAAGAGGAGCAAGATAAACGCCAATACAGTAGACAGAAAGAAATCATTAAAACTACATCAGAATTAAACAAATTAGAATCCAAATGTGAAAACAGAAAGAACCAAAAAGACAAAGAATTGGTATTTTGAAAAATTAAAAAATTTGATAGACCCTTAGCAAATCTTATGAGAAAAAGAAGAAAATACACTCAAATAAATAAACTCAGAGATGAGAATGGAAATATCACCACAGAAACAATCAAGATTCCGAACATTATAAGGTAATACTTTAAGTTAGGGAACCTGGCAGAAATGGACGTTTTCCTAGCAAATATGGTAATGCTGAAAGTAAACCAAGATGAGTTAAACCATCAAGCATTGAAATAGAAACAGTAATAAGAGACCTCCCATCTCAGAAAGCCCAGGACCAGATGGATTTACAGTGGAATTCTACAAGGCCTTCATGGCAGAGCTCACATCAATACTCCTTCAACTCTTCAATGAAATTGAAGGAGAAAGTTCACTACCAAACTCATTCTATGAAGCCATCATAACCCTCATCCCCAAACCAGGCAGGGACTCATCAAAGAAAGAGAACTATAGACTCATTTCTTTGTTCTCTTTCTTTGATGAGTATTGATGCAAAACTTCTCAACAAAATTTTGGCCAATTGACTTGAACAATTCATCCAAAAAATCATACTCCACGATCAAACAGGATTCATTTCAGGGATGCAAAGTTGGTTCAATATAACCAAATAATCTGGTATAATTCATCACATCACAAACAGCAAGGATAAGAACCAAATGGTTATCTCAATAGTTGCAGAAAAAGGATTTGACAAGGTTCAATAACCCTTTGTGATGAGGGTTCTGCAAAAATTAGGAATCGAGGGAACATTCCTCAGTACAATAAAGGCTGTATATGACAAAACTTACAAACCTACAGCCAGCATAAAACTTAATGGTGAAAAACTAAAGCCATGTCCTCTTAACTCAGGAACAAGACAAGGATGTCCACTCTCTCCATTTCTCTTCATTTTAGCAATAAGACAAGATGCAACCATAAAAGGGATCCAAATAGGGAAAGATGAATTAAAACTCTCCCTCTTTGCAGATGACATGATATTGTCTTTAAAGAATCCCACGGACTCCACTCCCAAATAACTCAAGCTGATTCTAAACTTTGGAAAAGTAGCAGGGTATAAAATTAACCCTCAAAAATCAATGCCTTTTCTGTATGCCAACAATGAGTAAAGTGTGGCTGAAATCAGGAAAGCAACTCCATTTGTAATAGCCCCACAAAAAATAAAATACCTTGGAATTAACTTAACCAAAGAAGTGAAAGACCTCAATGATGAAAACTTTAAAAATTTTAAAAAGGAATCAAAACAGAAATTAGAATGTGGCAAAACCTCCCATGCTCCTGGATTGGAATTATTAACATCATGAAAATGGAAATACTTCCCTAGGCTATCTACAAATTCAATGCGATACCTATCAATATTCCAACCTCATTCTTCAAGGAAATACAAGACTCAATCCAAAAATTCATGTGGAATAATAAAGTCCCCAAACAGCAAAATGATACTTAACAGAAAGGACAGTGCTGGAGGAATATAAATATCAAACTATAAACTCTACTACAAAGCTACAGTAATCAAAACAGCTTGGTCCTGACACAAGAACAGACCTCAGGATAGATGGAATAGAATTGAAAACCCAGAAATGAACCTGCAGACCTATAGCACTGTAATCGTCAATAAGGTTGCTAAAAAACAAGAATATAAGAAAGACAGCCTCTTCAGTATATGGTGCTGGCAAAATTGGTTAATCACTTGTAGAAAACTAAAGCTAGATACTTATACATCAGCTTGATCCAGAATCAACTCTAAATGGATCAAAGAACTCAGACTTAAAGCAGACACTTTGAAAACATTACAGGATGGCATAGGAGAAAACCTAGGTCTCCTTTGCACAGACCAATATTTTCTTAATAGAGACCCAGAAATACAACAAATCAAAGAAAGGTGGAACAAATGGGATTGCATGAAATTGCAAAGCTTCAGCTTGGCAATGGATTTAGCTATCAAGATCAATAGAAAGCCCACTGATTGGGAGAAGAACTTCATTCGCCATACATAGGACAAAGGTCTCATATTTAAAATATACCTGGATCTCAAAAAATTAAATCCCCCAACCACAAATCCTCAAAGTAACAACTGGCTAATAAATAAGTGGACTAAAGAGTCAAAGAGAAACTTCTCGGAATAGGAAAGATGAATGGCCAAAAGACACATGAAGAAATGCTTAACCTCCCTAGCCAGAAAAGAAATGCAAATGAAAACCACGTTGTGATACCACCACACCGCACTTAAAATGGCTATAATCAAGAACCCTAATAACAACAAATGCTGTATGTGATGTGAGCAGAAGGGAACCTTACTGCATTGTTGGTGGGAGGAGAAACTTGTTCAACCATTTTGGAATTTGTTATGTAGGTTCCACAGAAAACTCCACATAGAGCTCCCCTATGACCCAGCAATACCACTTTTGGGCATTTACTCAAATGATCACAAACAAGACCATACTAAAGCTACCAGCATCACTATGCTCATTGCAACATTATTTACCATAGGTAAGATATGGAACCAATCTAGACATTGCACGATTTGTTAGGAAATGGAAAGATTGGAAAAAATTATATTAAGTGAAGTAAGCCAGGCCCAAAGAAACATAGATACCATGGTTTCCCTTATTTGCAATAACTAATATATGTCTGAGACAAACAGAAACTCTCAGACAGGTTGTTGTTTGGAGAAATGAATCCCAAGATACGGATTCAAATGTTTTCTTTTCTTTCTTGTTATTGTTTTCAACATATTTATAAGATGATTTGTTTGTTGCTTTGTATGTACTTCCCTCAGGCTATAAGCGCTGCTTTCACTGTATTTGATGTTGATATAATTTTTGGAGGGAATGAGAAAGACAAAGTGTTTAAATAGGTTTACAGGTGGACCCATTTTACAACAATGAGATGTATAAGACGTTATGTCGATAAACGAACTTTACAACTTTGGTGTGGTGGGTGGTGAGGGTGGTGGGGAGGGTAGTGGTAGAGGGATGTGTGGATGAGGGGAAGAGGGGAAGGGATGGTATGGGGAAATAAAGGTGGAGGAAACAATGCTTAGGTTAGGTTCCTGACATTGGGTATGAGAAAATGATCTATCTAATAATAAACTTCCTTGCCCAGTCATAAAATACATTCATAATTCCACACATACAAAAAAACTAGATCATTCAAAATAATGAGATTATTTAACAGAACCACCCAGCTCCTGAGCCATCTAATCCCTGATTTCATTCATTCATGACAATGCATTTTTCATATCACATTTAAAAATTTTTTGAGTCTCTCTGATCAGCAGACACAAATGTGCTATCATATAATAGAAAATGTAGTTAAAATTACTTGTCCCTAGGTAATCTTTAATATATCTTAAAGAGTTCTATGTCCTTGCAGAACCTGTTTCTGGCATTTTGCCCTAATGCCTAATATTAAGTTACAAAGGACATACCATTTTCCCTAAAGGTTATGCTATGTAGTTGACTCTGATTTTTTGCTTATTCTAAATTAAAATTTCTCAACCAGTTGAATTATTGTTTATGTTACTCCTAAGCCATTCGAAATATCAAAAAGAACTGGAAATTCACCTTGGCAATGATTTGTGAATGGCAGTTATGGTTGTGGGGAGGTAAAGGACTTGAATTATCTAGAGTGCCTTAAAACTGGCACTGTTATTTAAGGACTGATCACTTAGTAAGCTTTTAAAGTGTGTCTTCTTATTTCATGTATGACGGTAAAAGTATGCTTTTCATCACATCCTTGCCTGAAAAGAACTGGAATTATTTCCTTTGTAGAGTTTGTGCTGAAAAGTCTGACTTAAAGAGGCACAATAAAGAACTAAGTAACCCCATTACAGACTAGCAACCATCTTGTGAGGTACGGATTATTAAAAAAAAAAAAAAAAACAAAAAAAAAAAACATGAATTTGACCTAGAAATGACACAGGAAAGAAAACAATTGCCAGGCAACTGAAACATATATAATCCTTGGGCAAGCAACAGGAATTTTCTCTGGATACATCAACCAAACACTGGGTGGCCATACAAGACACGGTGACCCAGAGGCCAGGTGGTCCCCGTCAATAACAAGTCAGTATTAATAATAACCAATCACGTATGTGTAGCTTAATTTGCTTAAATTAGCCAATCACGTAATTTCTCATGTAACACTCCCTTAAGGTTGTTTATTCAATACTATAAAAACTGTACTGATTCTATGCTCGGGGCCTCTCTTAGTGTCAGCAGTTACCGAGTGCACGGAGGACCAAGCTCGAATTTGCAAATAAACCAATCTTGTCACTTACATTGAATTTGGTGGTCTTTGGAGGACGTTTAACAGATGGGGGCTCGTCCGGGATAAACCCATAAACCCAACCAGACACCTGATCAGAGAGTAGCAAAGAATGGCCGGTAAGTTAAGGCATTGCCGCTTTGTAATTGTCTGGGGTCTGTGTGTCCTGCAGGATTGGTATTGGAATTGGCAAGAAGTCCTGTCGGATAGTGCTATAAGGCAGCCAACTGGACTGGTGGGAGAGGTCGCCTAGTTCCCCGGGAAGGTAAACTATCCACTAGTGTGGATACTTGGGCCTGTTTGTTGTCAGAAACTTTCTGTCTGATAGTTTACAAGGTAGACTGTCCACTAGTGAGGACATTTGGGATTTATCGTGTCTGTAATCCTTCACTTTCTGTCTGACAGTCTACCATGGGCATGCTATTAAATGTGTGTCTTGTCCTAATGTCTGTGTGTTTGTAATGTGAGTATTATGAAACATTTCCTCACTCAGGTTCATCCGGAGGTGGATGCCCAGAGACCCTGTTTGTCTCCATTTGAGGCTGTCAGTCTTCGCTCTGTTACTTTGTCCAATAATAGCTACTTTCTCTTTCAGACTCCCTTATATTTCCACCTCGAAGGGTGAAATCTGGCCTAGAAAGATTGGCCCACTTGAAGCAAAGCTAGAGTCAGGTAATCTATCGATTGCCACTGCTAGATCCCCTTTGGGATCTTAGACAGACCAGCTAGTCCACACTTTACACCTTGGGACATTGTTAGCTCTGTCCTTAACATTCTTTAAATTAGTTGTTAGGAAGGTAAGGGGAGTGCGAGGTGCATTCTGGTTCTGACCCATTTCAATGTATATCAATTCACACATAAGACCAGAGGAAAGGAGAAAAGTAATTACAATTGTCACAAAACGAAATAGCTGGTGCTTTCAGCAATTTGGGATATGACCACTACTCAAAATGACCCAAGGAGTAATAAAGACCCACGGAATACTTTCGAACAAAACTTCTTGGGTGCAAGGGGTCACATCAGTTAAACGATACTCATGGACCACCCAAAGAACAGTGGATCTGGTGACGGGACGAGTGTCTCACTCATTTTCAGTTATCCCAGAGAGTCTTTAGCCCTTATTAGGAAGATACTTGTTGACTAAGGTCAGGGCACAGATTGACTTATATCCAGAAGGCTCCCAGGCGACAGATGCCCAAGGGAGACCAATACAAGGGCTGACTCTGAGCCTGGAAGACGATTACCGGTTGCACCAATCACCCCAGGCTCCTCACCAAGAAATCACCTACTGGCTGGAAAGGTATCCAGAAGCATGGGCAGAGACTGGAGGAGTGGGACTAGCAAAGAATAGACCAGCTCTATTCATTGACGTAAAGCCAGGAGCTGACCCAGTCAGAGTCTGGCAGTACCCTATATCCATGGAGGCATGGGTGGGAATAACGCCCCACATTAGGTGTCTGCTAGAACTGGGTATACTGCGGCCCTGTCAGTCGGCATGGAACACTCCCCTGCTATCAGTCTGTAAGCCCCACTCCAATGAATATAAGCCAGTAGAGACTTAAGGGAGGTCAACAAATGGGTAATGGACATTCACTCGACTGTACCCAACCCCTACACACTCCTGAGCACCCTGCCTCCCTATAGGCAGTGGTACACAGTATTAGATTTAGAAGATGCCTTTTTCAGCCTACCCTTGGCAGCTAAAAGCTAAGATCTCTTCTCCTTTGAGTGGACAGATGTAGAAAGAGATATTAATGGACAGCTGAACTGGAAAAGACTTCCTCAAGGATTTAAAAACTCACCTACACTCTTTGACAAAGCCCTGCATGAGGACTTAGGTGAGGCTAGGGGAAGCCACCCTGGCTTGACTTTCTTGCAATATGTGAATGACTTATTAATTGCTGCTAAATCTGAAAGAGAATGCAGCCGAGGAATGGAGGATTTACTCCAGACTTTAGGAAGCCTTGGTTTCTTGAGTGTTGGCCAAGAAAGCTCAAATCTGCAAATCAGAGGTAACTTCCCTGGAATATTTATTGAAAGGGGGGCAGCAGTGGCTTACAAAAGGAATAAAAGAAACTGTCCTTAAAATTCCAACACCCCAGTCTCAGCACCAGGTAAGGGAGCTTTGGGGCTCAGCAGGCGTTTGCTGTCTGTGGATTGCTGGGTTTGCGGAGTTGGCTAAACCCCTTTATGAGGCTACCAAAGAAAAGCAGCTGTTTTTATGGATGAAGTAAGTTGAACAAGCCTTTGAACAGATAAAAATGCCTTATTGTCAACCTCAGCATTAGGACTCCCTGATACAACTGAATACTTTTATTTGTATGTGGATGAACATAATGGGATTATGAAAGGAGTCCTAAGCCAATATCTAGGCCCATGGAGAAGACCAATAGCCTACTTTTCAAAGAAATTAGACTGGTGGCAGCAGGATGGCCACCATGCCTGAGAATGATAGTGGCTACTGCTCTAATGGTTAAAGATGCAAATTAACTATGGGACAGGAACTCTATGTGACCACGCCCATGCTATTGAGAGTGTGTTAAAGCAGCAACCAGATCGATGGCTCAGCAATGCCTGAGTAATCCATTACCAAGGACTGCTACTCACTCCTCTCAGAATTAATTTCCAGGTTCCCTCAGCTGTCAACCCAGTGATTTTTCTACCAGATCCAGACCTAGACATGTCACTACATGATTGCTCGGAGATCCTGGCGCAAGTCCATAATATCCAAGAGGACTTAAGAGATCAGCGTTACCAGATGCTGAACTCATGTGGTTTACAGATGGGAGCAGCTTTGTTCATCAAGGACATAGGTATGCGGGAGCAGCAGTAGTGACTGAGAGTGATGTCGTTTGGGCCTAACCTCTGCCCATAGGCACGTCAGCCTAGAGAGCCGAATTAATAGCCCTGACCCCAAGCACTAACGCTAGGAAAGGATAAAAGACTAACTCTGTACAGTGTTAGTCGGTATTAATTTGCAATGGCTCATATACACAGAGCTATCTACAAAGAAAGAGGATTACTGACAGCAGAGGGAAAGTCCATCAAAAATAAAGATGAAATTTTGGCCTTAATCTCTGCTCTTTGGTTGCCTAAGAAGTTGGCCATTGTTCATTTCCATGGACATCAAAAACGTAAAGATGCTGTGAGTAAAGGCAATAACCTGGCCCACAGAACTGCCCGGGAAGTGACAACACAAAAAGACTCTACAATGATGATAAACCTCCCAGACCCCGGTGCAAGAACTCTCCTGGACACTCCTACATATAACACAGAAGATTTAAAATGGATTGATCAACTAACAATGGCACAATGCCTGAATGGTTGATGGAGAGATTCTAAGAGCAACATTATCTTGCTAGAACAGTTAGGGAGTAAAATACTACTGAAAATGCATCGAGCACCCACATGGGTGCGAGGAAGATGCAAGACATGGTGAGAAATACTGGTCTAAGAGTCAAGAATAGTCATGCTAAAATAGAACAGATTGTCAGGGTCTGTGAGGCATGTCAGCTGACTAATGCAGGGAAAATTCAGGCAGGACCAGGCAGTTGGATAAGAGGAGATAGACCAGGAATCTACTGGCAGGTAGACTTCACAGAAATCAAACCTGGCAAGTATGGATATAAATATCTATTAGTTTTCCCTTTTCAGGATGGGTAAAAACCTTTCCTACAAAGTGTGAAACAGCACAGGTGGTGGCTAAGAAGTTTCTGGAAGAAATCTTACCCAGGTTTGACTTCCCTAGTATGATAGGATCAGATAATGGACCAGCCTTTGTGTCAAAGGTAAGTCAGAGACTTGCTAATGCTCTTGGGGCAGATTGGAAACTGCATTGCGCTTATAGACCCCCAAAGCTCAGGACAGGTAGAAAGGATGACTAGAACTATAAAAGAGACCCTGACCAAATTGACCATGGAGACTGGTGGTGAGTGGGTAACACTCCTTCCCTTTGCCTTATACAGAGTATGAAACTCCCCTTTGAAAATTTGTCTTTCCCCCTATGAAATTGTATTCGAAATGCCCCCTCCCATAATTCCTAATTTTCAGAGCAGTTTCTTAGGGAAGATGATGACTCTGAACTTTTGTTCTCTCTCAGGGTCCTGTAGAGGACCCGCCTTTAGGTCTGGCCTACACTGAATGTGCTGTACGAGTCAGGCCCTCCACCGATCCCACATCACTTCGGCCACCGGACTGGGTCCTGGTGAAAAGACACTGACAGGAAAACCTGGAACCCCGGTGGAAAGGACCTTTGTGGTCATCTTGACGAATTCAACTGTCCTCAAAGTCAACGGCATCACTAGCTGGATCCACCATTTGCATGCGAAGCCTGCAGATCCCATAACCGATTTTGGAGAGAACCCAGAGTGATAAGTCTCACTTTCCAAAGACAATCCTTAAAGCTCAAATTGAGCCATAAAAAGACTAAGTCATGAAATGGTTGTTGACTTATACCTTACTTGGAAATTGTATTGAAATAATAGTGGGTGCCTGCAATCCTAATCGCCCATATAATTGGACTTGGATTATGAGTAATCATGTAATGGACAAACCATTCCCTCTGGCTGTGAAAGAGGGACCCTCCCTATGGTTTCGAGACAGGCTTACATTTAATTTGTGACAGCTCGCTGAGGGAGTATGGGAAGGACCTAGGCTTGTTGAGTGTAGACGGAGACACTGATATGTTTGCCCAGGGGAAGGAAGGACTAGTAATTGTGGAAGACAAGAGGACTTTTACTGTAAGAGCTGGGGCTGCAAAACAAGTACCTCAGGAAAATGGAAAGGAAAAGGATGAGACCTTGTTACTTTTACTAAATCAGGGCCAGCGGGCATCCAGTTTAATGGGATGCCTGTGCACCAACAAATTAGGGTTCCCCAGGATTCTGATGCCTGAGTGGAAGTTCGGTTCACAGACAAGGGCAAACAAGTCATAGGATGGGAATTAGGAAAGACTTGGGGACTAAGATTTTACCGATGTGGAGAGACTCACATTGACATACTTAGAAGTCTACAGGCAATTGCCACAGCTAGCTATTTCCCTTCAGTAATGGGAACAAACACTGTTTTAAGACCGGTTTCTGCCACAAAAGCCAAGCAAGTGAAAAGAAAAAGCCCCAGGCTGTAGTGACCCCATCTCCTCTGAAAAGAGGAGACCCCATCAGGGAGAACATCACCTTGCTGGAGGATTCTCTATGGCAGCTGTTGGTTCAAACTTATAATGGAATCAAGCAGACCCGCCCTGATATTACCAAAACACGTTGGATGTGTTCTGATATGACACCCCCATTTTATGAGAGTATTGCAGTGGTACAGAATGTAACTAAAACAAGTAAATCATGCAGATGGGAATAAAAAGAGGCAAAATTTACCCTAAAGGCAGTTATAGGACAACGGTTATGTGTAGGACGAGTACTAATTTTACTCACTTATGTAATCAGACCCAAGAATGGACTCCTGAGGAAGGTTATTGATTACCTCCCCAAGATGTTTGGTAGACATGTTCAACTGGCCTAACCCCTTTTGTGCACTGGAAGTTTTAAATAGGACCCACAGCTTTTGTGTCATGGTGCAACTCATCCCACGACTACTTTACAATTCTCTGGAAGACAAGATGATAAAAAATGTCCGCAGCAAGCTACTGACCCCGAAAAGCTAAAATAGAAATAATAAATGCCATGAGTATCAGGGCTCTGGTGGGCTTAGCTGGAGTAGGAACTCGAGTAGCATCCCTGGTTACTCAGAGAACACCCTACTCTAACCTTTGTGCTTCTATAGATGAGGATATAAAAAACCTGGAAAGTTCTCCAGCCTACCTTCAAAAATGTCATGATTCCTTACCTGAGGTGGCGTTACAAAACAGTCAAGGGCTGGACTTTTCTTACAGCAAGGAGGTCTATGTGCTGCTCTAGGGAAGAATGTTGCTTCTATGCAAATCACTCGAGTTGTTAAAGAATAAGGGAACAGCAAGAAGGATGGTTTGAATCATGGTTTAACTATTCCCCTTGGATTACTACATTAATATCCACTCTGTTGGGTCCCATTATCATTCTAGAGCTTGTGTTCACAATAGGGCCTTGTGTTGTAAATCGACTAGTGATGTGTGTTAAGAAACGAGTCAATACCATACAACTGATGGTCTTGATAATGCCATATCAATTAATCCCTGATAAAAGACATAACGCAGGCCCGTAAGGACAATGATTAGCCTTTCAGGTGCATAATAGAAAGGGGAGAATGAAGAGTCTAAGACTTAAAGAGGCACAATAAAGAACTAAGTAACTCCATTACAGATTAGCAACCATCTTGTGAGGTACGGATTATAGAAAGAACCATGAATTTGACCCAGAAATGATATAGAAAAGAAAACAATTGCCAGGCAACTGAAACATATGTAATCCTTGGGCAAGCCACAGGAATTTTCTCTGGATACATCAACCAAACACTGGGTGTCTATACGAGACACGGTGACCCAGTGGCCAGGTGGTACCCGTCAATAACAAGTCAGTATTAATAATAACCAATCATGTATGTGTAGCTTAATTTGCTTAAAATATTAACCAATCATGTAATATCTCATGTAATACTCCCTTAAGGTTGTTTATTCAATACCATAAAAACTGTACTAATTCTATGCTCGGGACCTCTTAGTGTCACGGGTTACCGAGTGCATGGAGGACCAAGCTTGAACTTGCAAATAAACGACTCTTTTTTCACTTACATTGATCTTGGTCTCTGGTGATCTTTGGAGGGTCTCCAGTCCAGGTATAACAATGCCCTCCTGCTACTGTAGTGAAACCCACAAACAACTGCACAGCTGTGTTACCTGCTTTAGATTGTGAAATTTTCTTCCAGTAGCCCTAGTGGTTTGAGCCCAGATTTATGGGATAGTCACATAATACACAATTGCAAAGCACCACAATATGCAAAGACAAAATGCAAAATGAGGTTCAATTTTTTTCTTTGTTGTTTCACATTTTTCTTTCTTTTTTTTTTCCTTTATTTTTACTTGTGAAAATACAGTACAGAGGAGTTACCATTACATGGGCAAGGTAATGAGTACATTTCTTAACAAGCATTGTTGCCTCCTCTTTTGTTTCCCCTTCGCTTCCTTTCCCATGACCACCCCAGTCCCCCTCCGCCAAAGTTGTAAAGTTCGTTTTTCAACAAAATGGCTTGTACATCTTTTTATTCCAATGGGTCCACCTTTATTACTATTTAAACAATAAGTTTTTTTCGTCCCCCTCTACAAAGTATACCAACATCAAATACAGTGAAAACAGGGGTTATACGGTGGGGAAGAGACATACAAAGCAACAAAGAAATCATCTTATAAATATGTTAGAAAAAATCACAAGAAAGAAAAAACATTTGAATCCTTATTTTGGGCTCCATTTTGCCTAACATAAACTTATCTGACCGTTTCTGCTTGTCTCAGACAAATACTAGTTATTGCAAATAAGGGAAAACATGGGACCTATGTTTCTTTGGGCCTGGCTTAATTCAGCCTTGGAACAAAACAAAAGAGTCATTTTTTTTTCTTATTCATTGTCTTTTAAGGAGGTAGATCCTGTTTATTTCTCATTATTGTTGATATGACTTAAATAAATTTACCAGATTTTTCAAATAAAATAGAGAGATATAAAATGACATATTTAGTAACAAAATAAAGCTAAACATTTGAGTATATTTTTATTTAGTTCTGTTCTCAGTTATGCTGAAATAACATTGACATGAGACAAGCATATGTGTAAATTGACACGTATCAATCACAAAGAACTCTGGAATCTTTGGGCTTTGATTTCTATATCGTCACCTAGAAAACAAAATTATCACTTACTTCATGTCTTAAGTAACATACTTAATACAAGTTTTATTAATTTTACCAATATATTTCATAATCTATGGAATCGATGCATTGCATAAGGATTTGATTTCTTATTTACACTGAATTAATATTAGGTTTATTTTATTTTTTCACACATAAAATAATGACATTCTTTTTTTTGATTTCTTTAAAAATTTATTTATTTTTATTTAATTTTTTATTGTAAAGTATATAGAGAGGGGTTACAGAACTAAGGAAATAGTCTATTTCTTCTAAACAGTGTACCCTCTCCCTTGGTTTTTCCTGCTTCCCCCCCCAACTCCCATCCTCCCCCACAAGTTGTAAAATTCATTTCCAAAATAATGTTTTTTTGAGGATCACTGATGCATTTGTCCTTTATCTCACCATATCTGTGATTTCCATTCCCATCCCCAAATCAGATAAAGATAATGACATTCTTGAGGATAAAACATGCCTGTTTTTCATTTTGATTGCCAAAATTGAACTATAAGGCACTTTGAAAATTAAACTTTAAATCTGAACTAAAGCAAGATATTCCATCACTTATCCAATTATTCCTATTGAGAGGTTAAAGTTTGAGGCAATGACCACCACGTGTTGCCTCCTGAGCCTCAGTACTCCCAGGAAGACTTGGAGTGGATAAAGAAAATTCCCATGGCCTATAAACCCCTAGACACAGAAGGAAACAAAGAAAAATTGGGGAGGGAACTCGAACAATGCAGGACTTGCTCCGACACTCAGAAGTAAAAATTAGGCAAGGAAATCAACTCATTGAGGACATTGTTAAAAATGGTAAAGCCTGTCAGCTCACCAATGCCCCCAATCAACCTGTTACAAAAGGAGCTAGCCTCCGTGGAGATAGGCCAGGTGTGCATTGGGAAGTAGACTTCACAGAAATTAAAACTGATAAATTTGGATATAAATATTTGCTAGTTTTTGTAGATACTTATTCAGGATGGGTTGAAGCCTACCCAACAAAGCATGAGACTGAGAACGTGTTGACTAAGAAGATCCTGGAAGAAATCCTACCCAGGTATGGCTTCCCATCCACCATTGGGTCAGACAATGGACCGGCCTTCGTCTCAAAAGTAAGTCAGGGAATAGCCGCGGTACTGGGGACGGATTGGAATTTGCACTGTGCTTATAGACCCTAGAGTTCAGGGCAGGTAGAAAGAATGAATCGGACTCTAAAAGAGACTAAATTGGCCTTGGAGAGTGGTGCAGACTGGGTATCGCTCCTTCTTTTTGCCTTGTTTAGAATAAGAAATTTACCCTATCGGCTTGGCTTTACTCCTTTTGAGATAATGTATGGACACCCTCCACTCATTATCCCTAGCCTTCAGACTGAATTGCTTGCTGATTTGGATGATACTGAATTTCTGTGTAAGCTTGACTATTTACAGCTGGTGCATAAGAGTATGGGGCCCCAGCTTAGAGCATTATATGATTCTGCTTCTATTCATACTCCACATTTGTTTAAACCAGGGGACTGGGTGTTTGTTAAAAGGCACAACTTGTGATCTCTGGAACCATGGTGGAAGGGACCTTACATGGTGCTACTGGCTACACCTACTGCCCTTAAGGTGGATGGCATTGTTGCTTGGATCCACTGTTCCCACACCTGACCAGCTGACCCCTTTGTCTTGGACAAACGTGGGGAAAGATGGGAAGTCTCCAAGCATCCTACCCAACCACTCATGAAGAAAAGAAAAATGGACTGATTGTTATTGGTATACTCGTTCAAGATCAAGAGCTGTTGGAGTTTAGTTTTGGGCCAGAGCCACAAGATTGTGGCTCAGGACCATAAGTCAAGGGGGGGAATGAAAGGTTAAAGTTTGAGGCTGTAATCAAAACACCTGGTTGATTGTGTGCCTATATAAGACCTGCAAATCCTTAGCTCGGGGCTCTCCTCCTGGGTCCCGCTATGTCAGAGTGTAGGAAGAGGCCCAAGCTGCAGCCCATTTAAATAAAACAGCTGTATAGTCTGACTCTTTGTGGTCTTTTTTGAGGGATCCTGCAACCTTGGCATTACACTATAGACTTGAATATAACTTATTTTTGAATGGTAGGAAATTCATATTATATCTACTCTCTATAAAATATTTAAGAAATAAATGATCATGATAATATTAATTTTTTCCTTCAAGTAGAAAGAAAGAACCTCACTATAGATGAAAAAACTTGAATGGAGATGCCATAAAGTTTATGAAAAATTCAAGTCATTATGAGTTAGATGAAATAGTCATTTTTGAAGGTCACAAAATGAAATCTCTTGAAGCTTCCTTATCTGTTAAATAAAATGTATTTACACTCAAAATATTTGATTCATCTCTCCAGCAATGGTATAACCAAACCACCTCCATGCCAAATAGTTTCTCTGATTAATTCAAGTCAATATTTAGGAACAGATGTTATTGAAATCTGTAGAAATATCTACCCACCATTCTAGAAATTAAATCTGAAGTCATAAAGGGTTGGGATTAATAATTAGCTTTCATTATGTTACCTTCAAGAAGTGAACCCTTTGAAGTGGGCATAGTTGTAGAGATTTGGTCACTGAGAACTTGTGATCAAAGAGGATGTTAAGATCAAAGTCCTTTCCTCCTCTTCCTTCTTTTTATTCTCTGTTTCCTTCTCCTTCCCCTTCTCCTTTTCCATTTTGCTCTCTCTCTTCCCCTCCTCTTCTTTTTCCCTCTCCCACTCCTATTCTGCCTCTTCTTTACTTCCTGGCTTCCATGAATACATACATTCCATCACATGTTCCTGAAATAGGGTACTGTGCCACCACCAACCAAAAGCAAGGAGGATAAGAAACATGTACTGAAATGTATAAAATCAGAAGCCAAGGTTAATCTTTCCCCAATTTAAGTTAATTTTATAAAGTATTTTGTCATATTGATATGAGACTGACACAGCATGCTCTCACTTATTATAAGGGATAAGATTTACTAGAAAAAATCTGAACAACATCACCCTAATAAATTATTGATTAAATTAATATTATATTAGGAAAAATCTACTTTAAAGTGCCAGATATACTTCAATAAGAGACAAAAAAATCACGTCTATGGCTTACTATGAAAAGACAATAGAATTCAATCTATTCCTCAAGGAAATTGACCTGTATTTGGTGTATTGTCAATTTCATAAATGATGTAAGAAGACTGAAGAACACATTTCAACTCAATCTGTGTGATATAAAATTTACTCTGTCCCCTGTATTCTATCTATGTCTGGTTCCCAAAATGATTTGTATTCTTATTCTAAACATATTTTTAATTAACTTTATGTAATTGCATGGGAGTTGCTGTTTGACAAAGCAGTTTATGAATAGTGTTTAGTGAGGTTTTTTTTTTTTTTTCTGTTTTGTCTTCTGAGGTTTGAACTCTGGGTCTGGGCGCTGTCCCTGAGCTCCTTTGCATGAACATTAGAACTCTATCACTTGAAGCATAGCAGCACTTTCAGATTTTTCTGAGATTAAATTGGAGATAAGAATCTCACAGACTTTCTTGCCTGGGATGGCTTCAAATCACAATCCTCAGCCTCCTGATTATTGAGGCTCACAGGTGTGAGCAGCTAGTGCCTGGCTTATACAATGAGCCTTTTTTTATTTTTGGTAGTCCTGGGGCTTGAACTCAGGGCTTTGGCAATGCCCAAGAGCTTCTTTTCCTCACTCTAGCACTCTACAACTTGTGTCATATTGCCAATTCCAGCTTTTAAAAAATTATTTAGTACTGAGGAGTCAAACCCAAGGCTTCACACATGCAAGGCAAGCAGTCTACCACTATGCCACATTCCATGGCCAATACAATGCACCTTGATGATCATTATCCCTCATTCTACTCAATCCTATCTCATCCCTCAATTTGCATAATTTTGTAGAATATTCACTGACTTGCAATGTCATATACAGTCACTCAGAGAATATATACTGATTATACTTTATTGATAGTTTTATTCATCAACATTCTAAAGTTATGCATTACAGAATTCTGGGATTTTAAATTCTAAATTTTCACACACTACTATTCAGATTTACACACTACTACTATAAAAATTTTTCCTAAGGTTAATGCAAATGCACTCTGTAATTCTTCAATAAAGTACAATGATTCTTAAAATGTTAAAGAGTTGGAGTAAGAACATCAGCTTCAGTTCTAGAACATTTTATCATCACTACCCTCTCAAAATACTCCAATATTTATTAATAGTCACTTCCTGTCATCATTTCAACCTACCTCCTCTAGAGCAGCTATTATTTCATATTCTACCTCTACAGATGTGCCAATTTTAAAAAGCTCACATTATTATAAAATGTAGTCTATCCATTTCGCCCATGTAATATTTCTGTTTCCAAAGTAAGACCATGAAAATTTTTCTCATGGATGGAGTATATTGTTTTGTATGCATGTGAATAATTATATAACATCCTCAATGGACATTTCAATATTTTTTTTTTTTGGGGTCCGGTAGTGGGGCCTGAACTCTGGGCCTGGGCGCTGTCCATCAGCTCTTCAGCTCAAGGCTAGCTCTCTACCACTTGAGCCACAGCGCCACTTTCAGCTTTTTTTTCTTTTTGCTTATGTGGTGCTAAGGAATCGAACCCAGGGCCTCGAGCATGCAAGGCAAGCGCTCTACCACTGAGCCACCTTCCCAGCCCTGGACATTTCAATATTTTATTATATGTTATTGTAAAAGGTTTTGCTATGTATATTCCTGTAAATGTTTCTCATTTGATATATGTTGAAATATATTTTGTATATACAATTATGATTCAAAATGCTGGATCAAATTGGGCATCGGTGGCTTATGCCTGTAATCCTAGCTACTCAGGAGGCTGAGATCTGAGGATTACGGTTCAAAGCCAGCCTGGGAAGCAAAGTCCGTGAGACTCTTATATCCAATAAACCACTAGAAAACCGAAGTGGCACTGTGACTCAAGTGGTAGAGCGCTTGCCTTGAGCTGTAGAGTGCAGGGACAGTGCCCAAGCCCGGCGTTCAAGCCCCACGACTGACCAAAAAGGAAACAAAAAATACTCTGGATCATAGAGGCAACTCTATGTGTAATATCTTAAAGATTGCCAGTATGTTTAACAAACTGACTGTATCATTTTAAGTGCCAAGGACCAATGTATAAGAATTCCAATTTCTACATAGTGGTTGTGCAGTGCAATCTCATTGTTGTTTCTATTTCCACTAATCTCTATATGTATGCAATTTCTAGGTATATAATGATACTTCCATATGTTCCTTGGTTGTTGTTATATTAATATAGAGATATGTATTTCATTTTTTTTGATAATTTATTCACGATGGTTAATTTTTTTCATTGGTATTAATATGCTCTTAATATATTTCTGATTCAAGTGTTTTAAGTAAATGAATATGTATACACACTATGTATACATGTGCATATATTCATACTTATATGTGTATACATACAAATACCTATATATGTATACATATATGAATATACATATGTGTATATGCATATATACAGGCATATATGTATATTATTATTTTCATTTCTCTGTAAATTATCATTTTACTTTATTTGCCAAACATGTCCTTTATTGATTTTACTTTATTTTATTTTATGGTTAAGATGTACAGAGGGTTTACAGTTACATGAGTAAGGCAATGAGTATATTACTTGTTTATCATTGTTACCCTTTCCCTTCCTTGTTGTTGTCCCACTATCCCTTCCCTCCCCCAGCTCTCACATTCCTATCTCCCCACCCCTCACTGCATGAAGTGGTAAAGTTCATTTCCAATATACTGTCTTCTGAGTATGTTGCAATGTGTCATCCTGTGTCCTTGTTTCACAGTTTTGTAATTCTCCTTCCCCTCCCCAGATTAGACATGTATATACAAGATGCAGGATACCATAACTGAGTACAGTGACAACAGGGGATATGCCATAGGGGAAAGAACATACAAAGGAAACAACAACAAAAATGAATAAAATGGCATTGTACATTTACAACAGTAACAATAAAGACAGAATACTCAAACATGTCCTTTATTATCGAGGTAATTATTACAGTTAATATTCTTATCATTTTTGGAACTTTGCAAAATGTTTGGTAGCATTCAGTGTGGACTGATATGTTCAATTTTTGTTAAATCTATCTACTCATAAGGTATCTGACAGCTCTCTTCTAAAGCAAAAAAGGCAGTCTTCTACAGCTTGGTTCCAAACCATTTGTATTTTTTCCTTGTACTAAGAATACTGACTGAAGCCTGGTGCTGGGGGCTCACACCTATAATCCAAGCTACTCAGGAGGCTGAGATCTAATGATCGCGGTTCAAAGCCAGCCTGGGCAGAAAAAGTCCATGAGACTGGTATCACCAATAAACCACCAGAAAACTGGAAGTGGTGCTATGGCTCCAGCCTTGAGCTGAAGAGCTGAGGGAAAGCACCTAGGCACAGAGTTCAAGGCCCACGACCACCACCACCAATAACAACAACAAAAAGAATACTGACTCAAAAAGCAAAAGTATTAATCAGTCTTAAAGTTAGGCTCAAGTCTAACATTGTGGTATTATCTTAGATGCCAACAGCCTTCTCATCTAATGAGCCATGTGTTCTCAGAATGTTAACCAGATTTCTTAGTTTATTTACACAGTTACTATAAGTATGTATTTTATCATCTATCTTTCATTTCACCACAGAATCTGTATATATCCTTTATGTCATACTTGAATACAAATGCCTTTGGAAGATATTTATTAATTGATGTATATTAATTGTATGAAGAAATCTTATTGAAATACTTTACACGCTCATATTGATCAAGGGCCTGATTAACCTGTTTTTTTTCTCCATTCTTATTGCCCTTTATTTTTCAACTGTTTTCTGTGAATTTCTTTCTGCTACCTTCACATATCGTCAAAATTATTAAAGTGCTGTTCACCCACTGTCATTGAAAATTATACAATGCTGTATATAAAGGCAAAAATCAAAATAAATGGAGACATATAATTTTTGTGGATTGGAGGATACAATTGAGCCAAGATATAAATTGTCTCCTCCCCTATTTGTTGGTCATTCGTGGTTTTTGAAATCTGGTACTTGGCACTGACCCAATGCTTTTCAGCTCAAATGAGTGCTCTACCCATTGAGAAACTCTGGCACTGCTGGTTTTCTGGTTGTTTATTGGACATAAGAGTCTTACGGACATTCCCGATCCAGCTGGTTTTGAACCACAATTCTCAGATCACAGCCTCCTATGCAGCTAGGATTACAAGCATGAGCCAACATCGTCCAGCTTCACAGTTTTATTTATGTTTATGACAACTTCTAAAAACACCTGAAAAGCACTCTGACTCATTCACAAAGGAAAATAAACTGGAATATATTTCTCTGTCCAATATTAAAGCTGTTAGTATAAAATTGTTATAATTGTAGAGAAAAAATGTACAGCTCAATGGGTCTGTACAGCACCAGATTAGCTCCACATAAATATTATCAAGGAATATTCAATAAGAGGTAAAACCAAACATTTGTAAAATGCAATTCTTTTTAATAAGTGGTGAGAGGTTAGACAATATTGGGGAGAATTAAAAAGTAAACATTGACTTAAACATAACAATTTATTCAAATATTAACTTCAAGCAGGATTAAAACATGGCATATAAAACAAAATGAGTGATGCAAATGTAAAACAAAGAAAGATGTCTTGACAATTTTGGAGATGAAACTTTCTTAAATTTGGCATTAAAATTATAGGCAAGGAAAACAATATAGTAGAACTTAATGAAAGGGTAAAATAATTTGGTCTGTGAAAGCTCATATACAAGTGGTGAATAGAAGTTGGAAGCAGGTGGCTCATGTATCTCATCCTAGCTACTTGTAGCCTGTGATTTAAGTTTTGCTATATGAAGCCAGCCCCCCACAAAATAAAGTCCTTGAGAATATTATTTCCGATTAATCAGCAAAAAGCCAGAAGTGAGGCGTGACTGAAATGTTAAATTTTTAACAAATTAAAAGAAATTTCAGGGACCCTAAGTTCAAGCCCCAGGACCATACATACATGTAGAAAGGTAATAGTAGTAATAATGATAGTGATGATGATGATGATTGTGATGATTATAATGATGATGAGGTGTACCCATAGTCAAGGATAAAATATGTATAAATCTTATACCTGAAGAATGCCTCAAATCTAGATTCTACATAGAACTCTCAAAACCTAATGTTAAAAAGAACATCAATTAGAAACCAGCAAAGTATATCTTGTGAAAAATAAGCACAAGAAAATCATCATCAGTCGCCAAATAAATGCACATTAAAACCAAAATGACATCATAAAACATGTATAAGAATTACTTCACATAATACAATAATGACCATACTAAATATTATCAAAAAAACAGAGAAAATGGATGCTGGTAGAAATGTCAAATGGGAAATTCACTTCTGAAAACATTTGACAAGTTCTTAGCATATGAAATAAGCAAATACCCACTGTATAGCACAGGAATTCATCTTTCCAGGCTTTGTCTCATAGATATAAAATATAACATTCACCCAAACGCCAAAACACAGAGGATTATAGCAGCATTATTTCCTCTAGTCAAAGAAAAGGAAATCAATTCAGGCTTTCTTCAAGTGAATGGGAAACGAATTGTGCTACATTCTCTAATAACAGAACCAAAAGGCAACTCGAGTTAATGCAATAAAAAATTAAGGCATACAATAACTGGGAATAATCTACCTTAGATTTGATGGCAATCATGTTTATTTATTGCATGATCTAAATGTTGGAGAAAAAAAATATGTTGGTTGCCAGGATAAAACAGGTTTCAGATGGAAAAAAGACAAGTGGTGGGTTTAATTATAAAAGGCAAACATGAGACAATTATTTTTGGTAAAGAAACGTATCTGTAAATACTGGATATTAATATAGATTTGATAAAATTATGTTGGACTTAATATGTGCACAAAATAATTAAATTAACTGGTTTGCATAAGATACTTGAGACATATTAATGTCCTATTTGTGATGTCATACTAGATATATTTAAATAAATTGGGAAAAAGTATTCAAGGGATTTATCTTTGTTCTTATAAGATCATAAAGATCCATACTAACCTCTATAGAATTTAATATCTAGAAAACAGAAGTCAATATTAAATGTTTACATTGAAAATAATGTGGATCCAAGCTTGAGATGAAATATACCTTGCTAATTAGAAGGCGGAGATTTAGAAGACTGATATGAGGGCCAGTTCTGAAAAACACAAATTCGTGAGGAACTACAAAAACAAAGAAAGCTAGATATAATGAAATTTCCTGCTATCTCACGTTTGTGGAAGCCATAAGTAAGCGATAATTACTCAAGGATGGCTTGGCCTGAAAAATAATCTAAAGTGGTTAGAGCCTTAGCAACAAAAATAAATCTGTAGCATGCTTCCCTTTTATAATTAAACCCACTACTTCTATTTGTCCCAACTTGTTAAAACAGGAGTGGTTATAAACAAAAGCACTGGTCTGAAGCCTCAATATAAGGACCTCAGTCTATGTGGGCCAAACAGTCTCTAACATGAGGTTTTATTTAAATTACCAAGCATTATTTTAGATTTTGCATAGTGGGATGGTGCATAGTCACAAGCAAGGTCTGCTAAGTCAGGTAATCCAATCTACTCTTTCACATGTTACCCAATAGCCAAATTTCAATAAAAATGACTACAATGAGATTGTACAAATGAGACTGCCACTTTTCCCTTTCATGAATCAAAATTCTGTCAAATGATTTCTGTCTTCCAGATGTTTACATATTCCTCATGATCTTTTCTACTATTTTGTCTTCATTATTGATGTTCATATTACTTTTTGTTGTTGTCTTGTGTGTATATGCCATTTTTAAGGCTGGAACTCAATGTTTTATGGTCTTCCTTGAATTTTTTGCTCATAGCTTTTTGTTTGCTCTATTTTTTTGCTCTAATTTTTTGTTCTATTCCTTGAGCCATATTCTCACCTTCTGCTTCTTGCTGGATAATTGGAGAAAAGTTTTCTCACATTTTTGTCTGTTTGGACTGACATTGAACTAAAGTATTCAGGTCTTAGACTCCTGAGTTTCTAGGATTCTACACATGAATGGCTAACGCCAATCTTTGCTTTACTGTTATTTTAATTATGTGATAGAGGAAAGTGGAAGTATATTTGTGGTAAGGGTGCAATTTTCAAATACAAGTTTGAATCAACTTGATATAATGTAATTGCTATCAATTTTAACAGTTAAATCAATGAATATTACACATTTCCAAAGAAATATAATTGAAAACAAAACGCAGAATGGTTTACTTAAAAGAAGAAACAGAACCATGAATTTCTTTCACTTTACAATTAATGTTTTATGTAACTTTAATTAGCAGACTTCTATGACTAAAAGTTAATATATTAATTTTATACTACAAGAAGAAAAGTGATCATAGTTAAGAATAGATATTTCATCACAGTGAGAAGATAAGTTTTTGAGCATTCTCACTAAAAAGAAATGTTACATGCAAAAATTAATGGATATAGTTGCTCATGCTTGTAACCCTAGCTACTAAGGAGGTTGAGAACTGAGAATCATGGCTCAAGGCCAGCCTACGCAGGAAAGTCTGTGAGTATATTATCTCCAATGAGACAAAAGAAAACTGGAGTGGCTCAAGTGCTAGAGCACTAATCTTGAGCTGAAGAACTGAGGGACAGTGTCCAGGTCCAGATTTCAAGCCCCCAAACTGACAATTAAAAATAAACCATTAAAAATAAACAGTACTTTGAAATATATCTTAAAATATATATTCTAAAAAATTTTAAATCCTCACTAGATATACTAGTTTATTTAAATAAATAGAAGTGTTTTCTGGTTTTAGTTGTTATTGATTGAATTGTGTAAATCACACATTCCTTATTCAAATCATATTTGTAGGTATATACACTTATATGCCATAAGTATAACTAACAGATATGTGATAGGCAATGCTGTTTTAGGAATCTCCCTTGGCATTCTAACATTAACACGTCTCCCCTGAAATCGATATGCCCTCCAATCTTGTCAGAAGTTTCAACTCATTGGAGCAGAAAAGTATAAGCCATAATCATTGTTTGGAAAAACTGTAACATTTTACACGTATTTCACTTAGTTTAAGAACCAAAACATTTAAGTCATCTGAAATATGCCAGTAATAGCAAAATGTCTTCTGAGCTTTTTAGTCTCTTAAGAGATGAAAATCTTTAAACATACATCTAATTTTTTCTGCCTAACATCCTATATCTTAAGAAGATCTTTGGCATAAAGGATAAATACAGATTCTCTTGTGAAATGAAGGAAAGAGATGAGAAAATACATACTTATAGTGATTGTGCAAATAAACTAAGAAATTCATTCAACATTCTGAGGGCTCTTAGCTCATTGGACTAGAACGATGCTGGAATCTAAGATTATACTAAAATTTTAGACTTGAGCCTATCTTTAAGACTGCTTAATACTATTGATTTTTCAGTCAGTATTCTTTTTGTTGTTGGTCATGGTGGTTGTGGGGGTTGTGGGCCTTGAACTCTGGGCCTGGGTGCTGTCCCTCAACTCTTCAACTCAAGGCTAGAGTTCTACCACTTGAGCCATAGGGCCACTTCAGGTTTTCTGGTGGTTTATTGGAGATAAGAGTCTCATGGACTTTTCATGAACAGGCTGGCTTTGAAACATGATACTCAGATCTCAGCCTCCTGAGTAGCTAGGATTATAGGGGTGAGTCACCGGCAACTCAACTGGCTTCTCTGTACAACATCAACCATAAAATAAAATGAAGTAAAATCAATAAAGGACGTGTTTGGCAAATAAAGTAAAATGATAACTTACAGACAAATGAAAATAATAACATACATATATGTCTATATACATGTATATACACATCTGTATATCCTTATATAGGTATTAGTATATATACACATATAAGTATGAATATATGTATATGTACATATAGTGTGTAAACATATAAATTTATTTAAATAGACTTGAATCAGAAATATATTAATAGCATATTAATGCCAATGAAAAACTTTAACCATCCTGAATAAGTTATAAAAAATCCAAATACATATCTCTATAGTAATATAATAACAACCAAGGAACATATGGAAAGATCATAACATACATAGACATTGCATACATATAGAGATTAGTGGAAATAGAAACAATAAGATAGCCATGCACAACCATTATGTAGAAATTGGAATCCTTATACATTGGTGTTTGACATTTAAAATAATATAGTCAGTTTGTTGAACATATTGGCAATCTTTAAGATATTATATATAGAGTTGCTTCTATGATCCAGCATTTTGAATCATAATTGTATATACAAAATAGATTTCAACATATGTCCAATGAGACACATATACAAGAATATACAGAGCAAAACCTTTTACAATAACATGTAATAAAGAATTTAAATGCCCATTGAGGATGTTATTCTATTATACATATGCTCTATCCATGAGAAAAGTTTACATGGACTTACTGTAAAAACAGTAATATTACATGGGAAAAATGGATAAAATAGACTACATTTTCTAATTATATGAGCTTTTTAAAATTGGCACATCTGTAGAGAAAGAATATGAAATAATAGCTGCTCAAGAGAGGTATGGTCGAATGTTGACAGGAAGTGACTAGTAATAAATATGGGAATATTTTGAGAGGGTAGTAAGGATAAATGTTCTAGAACTGAAGGTAATATTCTTACTCCATCTCTTTAACATTCTAAGAATAATTTACTTTATCGAAAAATTACAAATTGCATTTGCATTAACCTTAGGAAAATTTTTAGAATAGTAGTGGGTGAATCTAAGTGATAATATAGAATTTAAAATCACAGAATTCTATAATGCATAACGTTAGTATGTTGATGATTAAGACTATCAAGAAAATATGATCCGTGGTATATTTTCTGAGTGACTATACATGCTATTGTGAGTCAGTGAATATTCTACAAAATTATATAAATTGAGGGATGAGATAGGATTGTGAAGGATGAGGGATAATGATTATCAAGAGGCATTGTATAGGGCTGGGAATGTGGCTTAGTGGTAGATTGCTTGCCTTGCATGTGTGAAGCCCTGGGTTTGGTTCCTCAATACTACATAAACAAAAAATCTGGAATTGGCACTATGACACAAGTCATAGAGTACTAGCATGAGGAAAAGAAACTCAAGGAGATTGCCAAGGCCCTGATTTCAAGCCCCAGGACTAGTAAAAAAAATAGGTGCATTGTATTAAACCGGGCAATAGTGGCTCACACCTGTAATCCTATATAATTAGGAGGCTGAGGATTGAGGTTTGAAGCCAGTCCAGGCAAGAAAGTCTGTGAGATTCATATTTCCAATTAAATCTCAGAAAAATCTAAAAGTGCTGCTATGCCTCAAGTGATAGAATTCTAGCATTCATCCAAAGGCACTCAGGAACAGCATTCAGACCCAGAGTTCAAACCTCAGGAGAGAAAAAAGAAAAAAAAAAAACCTCACTAAACACTATTCATTAGCTGCTTTGTCAAACAGCAACTCCCATACAACTACTTAAAGTTAATTAAAAATATGATAAAATGTAAGTCATTTTGGGAACCAGACATAGATAGAATACATGGGACGAAGTAAATTTTAATACATGCAGTTTAGGTTGTAATTTGTTCTACAGTCTTCTTACATCATTTATGAAATTGACAATGCAGTCAATTATAGGTCAATTTCCTTAAGGAACAGATTGTATTCTGCTATCTTCTCATAGGAAACCATAGACGTGATTTTTTTGCCTCTTATTGAAGTATATCTGATATTTTAATCTAGATTTGTCTTAATATAATATTAATTTAATCAATCATTTCATTAGGGCGATATTGGTCAGATTTTTTTCCAGTAAATCTTATCCCTTATAATAAATGTGACCATGTTGTGTCAGTCTCCTATTAATATGACAAAATACTTTATAAAATTAACTTAAAAGGGGGAGAGATTAATCTTGTCTTCTGATTTTACACATTTCAGTTTATATTTCTTATCCTCATTGCTTTGGTTTGGTGGTGGCACAGTACCCCATGTCAGGAACATGTGACGGAGTATGTGTATTCATGGAAGCCAGGAAGTAAAGTAGGAATAAGAGTGGGGAAAGAGAGAAACACGAGGAGGGGAAGAGGGAGAGGGAGAAGGAAAAGCAAAAGGAGAAGGAGACAGAGAGTAAAAGAAGGAAGAAAAGGAAAGGACTTTGATCTTAACATTCTCTTTGATCATAAGTTCTCAGTGACCAAATCTCTACAATTATGCCCACGTGAGAGGGTTCACCTTTTTATGGCAACATAGTGAAAACTAATTATTAATCCCAACACTTTATGATTTCAGTTTTAATTTCTAGAGTTACGGGTAGATATTTCTGTAAATTGTGATAAATTCTGTTCCTAATTATTTACTTGAAATAATCAGAGAAGCTTTTTGAAATTGAGGAGGTTGGATTATACCATTACTGAAGAGATGAATGAAATATTTTGAGTGCAAATACATTTTATTTAACAGATAAGAAAGCTTCAAGAGATTTCATTTTTTGACATTCAAAAATGACTATTTCATCTAACTCATAATAACTTGAATTTTTCATAATTTTATGACATTTCCATTCAAGTTTTTGTCATCTATTGTGAGGTTCTTTCTTTCTAGTGGAAGAAAAAATAAATACTATCACGATCATTTATTTCTTAATTATTCTATAGAGTAGGTATAATATGAATTTCCTACCATTCAAAAACAAGTTATATTCAATTCTAGGAATAATTGCATGAGCCATGGAATATCTTGCTTTATGTCATATTGAGATTGATTCAATTTCTAAAAATCATTGTTGACATAGTACATGAAATTCAGTGTTTCCTTGAAATGTCTAAGTAATCAAACTTCAGAAATACATAACCAGTAACTAAAATATTTATATACCCAAAAAACGTATGAATCTATATATTATGTCAAAAACGCTTAGGTTTAAAAGAAGAAAAAATCATGTGACTACAGTAGATAATATTTAATTTAATGAAAAATTGCTTCATTCACCCTGACAGAGCCTATTGCTTTTAGCTTAAATGAGAAATTTGATTAAGGATCCCTTTTCGCTTGAATAATAGAGTATTTCGATTTGTGCAAAGATTCTGACATTTAAACCTTTGAGTGTATATTTTTTATAAAAATGAAAACTATTTTTCACAGTGCATGTTCAGATTTAATAACTAAATAAATATGTAAATATTAATTTGTTAAACTGATAAGAAATATATTTTATTCTTAGGTATATCTGTGCTTAATATGGGTTTCTCTAGCTTGTAATCCTCGCTACTCAGGGACCTGGGGTTCAAAGCCAGCCTTGGCAACAAAGAAATCATCTTATAAATATGTTAGAAACAATTGCAAGAAAGAAAAAAAAAACATGTAAATACTTATCGTGAGGTTCATTTCACCTAACATCAACTTATCTGACCTATTCTGCTTGTCACAGACGTGCCCCTCCCCCACGGTTTAACCCCTGCTTGCATTGTATTTGATGTTGGTATGATTTGTGGAGAGCAAGGGAAAAATTACATGGTTTAAAAAAGGATACAGGTGGACCCATTGCAACAATGAGATTTACAAGTCATTATGTAGAAAAACGAACTTTAGAACTTTGACAGGGGGGTGGATGGGGCAGGAAGGGGGGGAGATGAGAAAGGTTGAGAAGTAGAAAAAAGGATGAGACAACAATGCTTGATAAGAAATGTACTCATTACCATGCCTATGTAATTGTAACCCCTTTGTACTGTATTTTCACAATAAAAAAATTTAAAAAGTTTTAAAAAGCCAGCCTTGGAAAGAAAGTTCATGAGTCGCATTTCAACTAATCACACACACATCAACACACACACACACACACACACACACACACACACACACACACACACACACACACATACATACACACACACACACACACACACACACACACACACACACACACATACACACATACACACACAAAGCCAGAAGTGCAGTTGTTGCTCAAACGTTAAACCAATATCCTTGAGAGTTCAAATCACAAAAACAACACACACACAATATTATGTCTAAATTCTTATTTTACTTTGAAGAAATAAACCATATCATGGAAAGTGATATTTGTTACATATCCTGCAACTTTTGTGAAGTTGTTTTTAGTACAATTTCTCTTAAGATATAACATAGGTTATTAAAATTAATATTATTCTAGACTACTCATAATTACTCATAACACCTTGAAGAAAAACAGTTGGTGTTTTTTCTATAGCCATAAGATATGTTCTGAGGAAAAGAAGAAAGGAAGTATGGAAGAAAAAGAAAGAAAGAAAGAAACAAAGGAAGGAAGGAAGGAAGGAAGGAAGGAAGGAAGGAAGGAAGGAAGGAAGGAAGGAAGGAAGGAAGGAAGGAAGGAAGGAAGAAAAAAAGAAAGAAAGAAAGAAAGGAAAGAAGAAAGGAAGGAAGGAAGGAAGGAAGGAAGGAAGGAAGGAAGGAAGGAAGGAAGGAAGGAAGGAAGGAAGGAAGGAAGGAAGGAAGAAAGGACAGAAAGAAAGAGAGAGAAAGAAAGAGACAGAGAAAGAAAGAAAGAGAGAAAAAGAAAGAGAGAGAGAAAAAGAAAGAGAGAGAGAGGGGTAAGGAAGGAGGAAATGAGGGAGGAGGGAAAGAAGGAAGGAAGGAAAAAAGGAAGGAATGAAAGAACGAAGGAACAAAGGAAGGGGCGGAGGAAGGAAGGGACAAAAATGATTCAATTTATAAAATCAGGTATTTAGCCCAACATAAACTTCATGTAATTAACACTTTAGTCAATGCAATTTTGCAATTTTCATTTGCATGTTCCCCATGCATGAATGAAATCAACAAATGAAGGATCAGAAATAATCAGGTGTATCTGTTTGCATCTATAGTAAATATGTATTTAATTTTTTCTCAGTTTCTACACATAATCAAATAATTATTTGTAAACAATTCACACTTATTTATAAGTATTTTAAAAATTGAGGTATCCAAAGGATGCCAATATATTATATAACGTGAATACTAGTATTTATAATGCTATTAATATTACAGTTTTCATATTTTATTAATTGTAAAAATTTTATTTTGTATTTTATGAGAGATATTAGCGTACTCTGATTTTGGTGTCTGTGAGAGTTCTAATAGCAGACCTTAATTAAAATCAAAGGAGATCTGTATTTGTTGGCTAAACGAATATTTTTGAAAGCAATTAACACATCAGAGATTGTTCAAATACATCAGAAGGGCTTTAGGCTGTACCACGTTTACATGTTTACCTATGATGTGATTCAAGAGCCACTAAAAAATCATACTTCACTTTGCCATCACTATAATTATCCCCATTGTAAGAAGAATCATTCACATAATTCACATGATATAAGCTTGTCCTTAAGTAATTATTTTCTATGAAATAAGATCCAAATGATACACCACACTGAGTTAAAGAAAAAGTTGCAAAGTGTATTGGATGATGTAACTCCTTCCAGGTAAACATGTTGAAATTCTATTCCTCTGCCTGGTCACATTGGAATGAACGTTTCAGAGATTACCCTGCAGTAATGATCCTGATAAAAGAAGCCCAGTATAACTACTCTGCGATGTGAACGTCCAGAAAATAGATTATAATGAACCAGAAAATGGACCCCCATTAGACAAAGAATTGCTTGAATTACCATTTTTATAATCAATGTTTAAGCTTCTAGAGTATGGATAATATACTCCTGATGTTTTTAAGCCACTTATTTTGAAATATTCTAACAGCCCGGTGTCTGACAAAAAGCAAAGTAGTTTTGATTTAAATTTCACAAATTCAGATAAAAAAGATTAATGAAGTTTTATTATTTGAATTTTATTCTCCACATCTCCAGGTTTAAAATATTTTAAGGGCTGGGAAGGTGGCTCAGTAGTAGAGCACTTGCCTTGCATGCATGAGGTCCTCAGCACCATATAAGCAAAAAAAAAATCGAAGAGATGCTGTGTCTCAAGTGGTAGAGCACTAGCCTTGAGCTGAAGAGATGAGGGATAGCGCCCAGGCCCGGAGTTCAGGCCCCACAACTGGCAACACCCCCCAAAATTTTTAAATGGGAATCTAATTGAAGTTCAACTCTATATTCAACTATCATAATTAATTTTTTGAATATTTTTATTATCTTTATCTGTAAAAATAGTTGGTATTAACTGAAACAATGTATGGATACATCTTGATCAATGTCACCCCATTCAACATTTTCATCCACCCATCCCAATCAACCCTGATTCTTATGTATCTCAATATTATGTTCTGGAATTACTTGCCATTTAACAAAGCAGTTTATGTGTATGAAGCACCTGGAATTGTGTTACCACATCAATATTTTCACCCCCCATTTCACACTACGCCTGGCTTTGCATATTTCAATTCTGGGAAGTATACAATGGATTCTTGCCTGTATTCGATCCTTTTCCCCTTCAATTTCCTACCCATCTCATATTGCCCCCCTTTGTCCTCTCTTGCAGTACACATTTACTGGTATTTATTTTGTTGGGCTTTGACTTAGTCTTTAAAGAGAATTATAGTATTTTCACTCTCCATGGACTCTGCCACTTCAGATAATTCATTTGTACCTTCTTGAATACCATCCAGTGTGTTTACTTTTACATTTTTAGGCACCTTCTATCTAACACAAATGAGAAAAATCATGCAAGCTAAGTTTCTCTGAGTCTGCTTTATTTCACTTAATATTATTCCCACGTGTTTCATTTTCCTTAAGAATGGTGCAATATTATTCTTTCTGAAGGATGAGAAGAATTCCATTATGTATGTATGTATGTATATATATATATATATATATACATATGTTGTATATATGTATATATGTATGTTTATATACATATATGCATACCTATACTTGTAAATTGGGATCAATAAGATTATATATATATATATATATATATATATACATAATTTATATATACATATATAATTCTCGACCTCTTTTTACAATGAGAGGTATCTGGGCTGATTCCATATGTTGGCTACAGAAAATAATGCAATAATGAACATGATTGTGCTGGTAGCTTCAGTGTGGCCTTGTTTCTGCTCTATTGAATAAATGGCCATAAGGGGAGTTGCTGGATCATAGGTAGGTAGCTCTCTATTCACTTGTGAGAGCAATTTCCATAGTGTTTTCCAAAGTGGTGGAACAAGATTACAATCCCATCAACAGTGTAATATAGTTTCCTTTGGGCCACATCCATATCAGTATCTGTGATTGTTCAGTTTTTCATAATGACATTGTAACAGGGGTGAGATGAATCTCAGTGTTGTTTATATTTGCATTTCTTTTACAGAGAGAGATGTATCTATTTGTCATTCTTACTTCTTCTTCTAAGAAGTTATCTTCAAATCTTTATCCCATATATTGATTGGGTTCTTGTTTATTTGAGTGTCTATTTTTGTTGGGTTTAACTTTTTGGTATCTAAATATGTGTTAGCTATGAATACCCTTGTCTGATGCTTAGTTAGTAAAATTCTTCTTCCATTCCATTTTCTTACTATATATCCTGCTAACTTTTTCCTTTGCCTGAAGAAACGCTTCAGTATGATGCAATTCTATTGATCCAGAAAGAATGATATTACACTATTCATAAGGAAAAGTAAAGACTTTGAACAAACTTATATTAAGTGAAGAAAGACTAAAAGAAATATATGCTGCCTGATTTCCCTCATATGTTGCATTAGAATGTGCCTTTAATTCTACAAGTAAAGACATGTGGATGGTAAAAGAGAAAACATTACAATCGGACATGATAAATTATATGGGATTCTAAAAATTTATACAGTGAGATCAAAGGAGGATGCCCTGTGGAGAGGATCACAAAGGCTCAATAGCTATATAAATATTATCATATAAAATAATGTTCATTAAAATGGTCTCCAAGAAATGATAGATTTTTATTATTTTGCTTTTTCCTTCTGTGGTCTCATGTTTGTTTGTTTTTTTTTAATTTGTGCACCTTTGTTTTATGTGTAAGTTTAGAAATGGCAAGAGAGAGCACAGAAAAGGTGGGACAAAGGGTTAACAAATGCAGCAGTGCTACTCAATAGACACTACATTGTAAATGAACTATACAACTATATGGGAGAGGGAGCTTGAAAGTGAAAAACTGGGAGAACATGAGGGAAGAGGTGACACTGTTCAAAAAGAAATGTGGTCATTATCTGACTTAAGTAATTGTAACCCTTCTGTACATCATCTTTACAAATTAAAAATGGACCTCATAAACAGGTCAGATTAGCTGTAGTAATTTTAGATAAAATAGGCTTTACATTAAAAGTGGTATGAAAGTAAAAAGAGACAAAGAAGGACATTAAATATTGATAAAGAAAACTCTCCATCAGAGGGATATAACAATTCTAAATATCAATGTCCTGAATCCTAGAGCTCCCAAATTCATTAGACAAATACTACTTACCCTAAAACCACGCATATCCAGATATATTGTTGGTTGATTGAACACAACATTCTTACCTCTGGACAGGCCATACAGGTAAAAAATTAGCAAAGAAACTTCAGGGCTAAATAACTGCATTGACAAGCTATACCTAACAGATATCTACAGAATATTTGACCGAGCAGTGTCTCAATATATATTCCTCTCAGCAGCCCATGGAATGTTCTCCAAAATAGATCATATTTTATATCACAAGAAAAATCTGTGAAAGGGCTGGGAAGGTGGCTCAGTGGTAGGCTGCTTGCCTTGCATGCCTGAAGCCCTGGGTTCAATTCCTCTCCACCATATAAGCAAAAAGGAAAAAGCCGGAAGTGGCGCTGTGGCTCAAGTGGTAGAGTGCTAGCCTGGAGTTGAAGAGCTGAGGGACAGTGCCCTGGCCCAGAGTTCAGGCCCCATGACTGGACCCCCCCCCCCCAAAAAAAGAAAAATCTGTCAGAATTCAAAAATAAAAATGAAATAATTCTTTGTATCCTGGCAGATCACAATGGGGCCACATTAGATCTCGACATCAAAAGGCATCACAAAAAATTCTGAAACTAACAGACTGAATAACACATTGCTAAGTAATCAGTGAGTCACTGAAGACATATGGAGGGAAGTAACAACTTTTATGGAATTCAATATAAGTGAACACACAAAATACTACCACCTCTGGGACACAACAGCACAGCTGATACTCAGGAAAATATATAGCTTTGAGTATGTACATCAGAAAATTAGAACAATCTTGAATCAGCACTAATGATGCACCACTAGGTCCTTAAAAAACAGAACAAGCCAAACCAAAAAACAGTAGACAGAAATAATACATATTAGATTGAAGAAATAAATGAATCAGAGTCTTAAAAAACCATACAATCATAATTGACTTTTATCTACTATTAGCTCACAAATTCACTCAATGAATGTCAACCTAGCTATTTTCAGAGATAATCTCAACCAGCTCAAACCAGTGAACAAAACAAACTCCTAGGATTCTAAGAAACAACATTTTGTTTGCCTTTTTAAAATAAATTTACTCTGTTGTTCTTATTAAGGAGATTTATAGATGGATTACAATTACAAGAGTTAGGTAATGAGTACATTTCCTTTTGTGAAATGTGTTCAGTTCCCTCAATTGTTCCCAGTTCAACTCTCCTGTCTCCACCCATGTGTTAAATATTTCACTTTCATCAATGTTCAATGAACTCCACTGCTGCAATTTTTCACAATTTTCCCTAAAGCTCTGTGCCCACCCCTCACATTCCTGAAGATGTACAATGAATATACCAAGCATAAAGTAAAGAAGAAATAATCATCACAGACTATAAACAACAACAAACACAAAACAAAAAAGGACTTTTCTGTTTCCATATATCATAGGTTGTTTCAGTATTTATATCTTGTTATATAAATATAAATGTTTTTTATTATGAAGTTAATTCAGGGACTAAGATATGATAACATAATCTTGCTTTCTATTTAATAATGCTTTTTATTTTAATATTAAATTTGTAAGTAACACAATTATAGTCCTAGTGAAATTTGAAGGTTCAGATTTAAAGTTAAATTTTCAAAATGTCTAATAGTTCCATTTTGGCAAACAAAATGAAAGACAGGTATGTTTTATCCTCAAGAATGTTATTATTTCATGGGTAAAAAAGTAAAATAAATATAATATTAATTCAGTGGAAATAAGGAATCAAATATTTATTCAATGCATCAATTCCATAGATTATGAGATCTGTTGATAAAATTAATAAAACTTCTTTAAGTAGATTACTTAAGATATGAAGCGAATGATAAATTTCTTTTTAAATGAAGTTGATATAAAAATCAATATCCAACGATTCCAGAGTTCTGTATGCTTGATACATGTCAATTTACACATATGCTTGGCTCATCTCAAAGTTATTTGAAGATAACTGAAAGCAGGACTAGAATAAAAAAAATCATGCAAAGGTTTAGCTGCATTTTGTGATTAAATATGTCTCCTTTATATCTCTTTATTGCATTTGAAAAATCTGGAAAATTTGTTTAAGTCACATCAACAACAATGAGAAATGAAGATCCCCTAGCTCCTTAAAAGACCATCAATAAGAAAAGCAGGAAACAATAAAAAAAAATGTAGTTGATTGTACTGCTTTGCAATTGTGGATTATGTGCCTATCCCATGAATCTGGGCTCAAATCACAAGGGCTACTGGAAGAAAATTTCAAAATCTAGAGAGGCCAATACAGCTCTGTAGTTGTTTGTAGCTTTCACTATAGTTGCAACTGGACACCAACTGTACAAAGAAAATAATTCTACTGCTTTTCAGGCAAGAATGTGATGAAAAGCGTACTTACATCTTCTTATATGAAATAAGAAGACCACACTTTAAAAGCTGACTAAATGATGAGCCCTTTGCATAGCAGTGCCATTTTTAAGGCACTCTAGATAATTCAAGTTCTTCATCCCTCCCCAAACATTAATGCCATTCACAAAGCATTGCTGAGGGCAATTTCCAGTTCTATTTGATATTTCAAATGGCTTAGGAATAACATAAATAATAATACAAGTTGTTAAGAAAATTTAATTTTGAATAAGCAAACAATTCAGATTCAACTTCATAGCATAACTTTTAGGAAGTATGAATTAAGGAATTAGGAATATCCTTTGTAATTTAATATTAGAAATTAGGGCAAAATGCCAGAAACAGACTCTGAAAGAAGAAAAAAGAAGTCTGTGATAAGATATATTAAAGCTTACCTAGGGACAAGTAATTTTACCTACATTTGGTATTATATGATAGCATATGTTGTTCTGCTAATCAGAAAGACTCAAAAAGATTTTTAAATATGATATGAAAATGCATCATCATGAATGAATGAAATCAGGGAGAAGATGGCTCAAGAGCTGGTTGGTTCTGTTAAATATTCTCATTATTTTGAATGATCTGGTGTTTGTTTATGTGTGGAATTATGAATATATTTTATGTCTAGGCAGGAAAGTTTGATTATTAGATCATGGTCTGATACCCAATGTCAGGAACCTAACCTGAGTTAGGAACCTAACCAGAGTGGTGATTGTGTGTGTGTGTGTGTGTGTGTGAGTGTGTGTGTGTGTGTCTGCAAATCTGTATTTAGCAGGAAGTATCTTATTTCCCTCAGGGTATTTACTTAATTGTATTTGTTATATTAAATTAATGACAGCAGATAAAGGTAATTAACATTTTCAGACATATATTTATGTTCCTATGATTGTATGAACAAACTAAAAAGTAATGTTTCGGATATGAGTTTTGTGAAAGGTCAGCTGAAAGTATGAACATTTGGAATCTTGAGAAAGATCTCAATGGCAATAATTTCAGTGTAAATCAATTTTAGACAACACTTGCAAGGATATGTAATCCTATATTAAAATGCAACATGTATTGATTTCCAAAACTACACTATTCTAGAAATTTGTAGGAAAACATGTTAAATTACAGAAACATAAACGTAATGTGATTATTTATTCCATACAGTTTTACATTTTAGTTTCGTCAAGTAAAAATACCATTTATTTTTCTGTATAGGAAGGAAAACCCTAAATATTACAATTTATGCCATATTTTACATTGGGAAGCTTTGTCTATGTCACTGTTTATTTCTATTGTTTCTGCTTTCCTATTCATAATTCTGCTTCTCATGGTATTCTCCTAAGGACCTTTATTTTCTCCCAGTTTGGGGCTTGAACATACCTCATGCTCTCATTTTGTTTGCTAACGGTAGTCAGTCTATCATTTGAACCATCCCTCCAGCATAGAAATTTTTATAGTTAATTGGAGATAGAACCTCATGAATTTCCTACCAGCCTGAAAACCATTATCCCCCAAGTCTCATCCTTCTTAATCACTAGGTTATAAAGACGAATCATGGACCCCAATATTCAATGACTTTTCAGGTTTTATAGATTCCCCATATTTGCTAGTAATTTTAATAATAAACTACCACAGATTGTTTGGCATTAACACTGTAAGTACATTGCCTCTGAGTTGGTGGATCTATAACTCCAATATCAGATTTGGCTTCTGAGTCTTCTTTCCTTGGCAAATTCAAGGCCTTCTTTGTGGGACACATGGGCAGCAAAGATGGTGCTGAGAAGAAGTTGAGTGGGCAGAGTCCGAGTTGTTTATGTTAATGTCTGACTGGATACCACAATCAGGCGAAGTGACATCAGTGTATAAAAAGCTCGTGGACAGCAGGGAAAGTACAGAAAGCTTAAGTGCATGATAGGGTGACCTCTACCTTGATTGGTTGTTTCCTTTTCCTCCCTTTCCATGCCACATGTTTTTTTTTTTTTTGCTTTAAAAAGTGCTTGCTGTGTGGCAATAAATGAGTTCCTGCTTGACTTGACTCCCTGCTGCATCTGTCTCTGAAGCTAAGGGAAGCTGGGGAACAGGCAAGTGACATATGTAGATTTCCTAGCAGCCCGTCCATCTTCCATGGGATGAATGAAAACCCAACATCTGGTGCTCAACATTGAGCATGAAAGGAAAATATACCGCTCGAGGCTAAGCAGTCTCTCAGGGTAAGTGAAACCATTAAGTATGGGTAATTTTCTCTCACAAAAGGAGGACTTGGGAAGTGAAGAAGAAAAGGAATGGTCAAATTTGACTGAGAATGCACTGATCAGACAGAAGCACACTCAGTGGAAGTCAACACGAGTGTGAAGGTTACTTCCCTCCTCCGACTCGGGTGCCCCTCACAGTCCTAGGGCCCCACCTTATGCCTCCAAAATTGGGGAAGGGACAACACCCTACGGAGGGACCTGTGAGATGGATCCCAATGACCAAACTTCCACAGAGGGGCCAAGGGCCAGGGAAGTAACCTATGTGGAAGCCTACCTTGTAAAGGAAGGGCCACAGGGGAGTCTGGACCCTGGGCCACAGGATTTGCTTCACAAAGAGTATCCGGTCAATCTGGCACCAAGAGCTAACAGACCCTTGGAATTGTATCCATTGGAAGCTAAGGATCTTAAAGACCTCCAGAAGGTGGTGGTGGAGGATGACCTGAACTCTCTTTGGGCCCAGACTCTATTACAGGACATTGCTTATCACACATGTGTCCCTAAGGACTGGATGGATGTGGCAAAAGCCGTCCTCACCAGTTCTCAGTTTTTCAAGTGGTGTGCCTTCTTTAAGGCAGAAAATAACCAGCAGGCTCAACCTGCAATACCTATTATTTATGCCATATTAACAGGAGCAGGGGAAGGTACTCCACTGGCATCCAAAAGGCTGCAATACCTGGCACGTACTGTGACCAAGTGAGGCAGGCAGGACTTGCCACACGGTACAAACTGGATGAAGGGTCCACTGAATCCCGCATAGCAGGAGAGACAAAAGCACAGTGAACCTCTACCTCATGTTATCGACCCTGTCCAACAGAGTGTTCAACAAAGCTGACAGCAGGGAACCTCCGGGATCAATTTGTAAAGCTAATGGTTTGGGGAAGGGATGAATGCAGACCACCACGTGGCCTGTGCTGGATTGAGAGAGTTCCCTGAGCAGATGGGTGGTGGCCTCTCAAGATGTGGGAATGCAACAGTACCAGTCCCAATCACTAGCTTTAGTTTTATAGGCTCAGAAACCTGTAATGACTGAGGCTATCACCTAGGCACTGGCAACCAAGGGCCAAGGAACTCCAAGAACATTGGGGAGAGGGACTTGTTTTAAATGTGGGCAAGAGGGGCACTTTAAGAGGGACTGTTCACAACAATCCCCCGCCAACCAGTACAGGGAGTCCAAACTGCCTCCTACACCTTGCCCCAGGTGCAGGAAGGGGTACCATGGGAAAAAGGATTGTCGATTCAAATTTGATTTAGATGGGAAGCCTTTAAACTAGAGGAGGGGCATCCTCCAACCCTTTTAATTCATGGAGGAAACCCCTCTGCTGTAAGGTCCAGGCAACCTCATGGCAGGACAATGCAGGCCCATTGGACTGTCCCCCTGGTAAAAAGACTCAGCCCTAAAATGACTATTTTTATAGGCAGGAAGCGGTTTCATGCCTAATTGACACGGGAGCAGACAGAACCATACTCAGGGAGGAAGAAGTGCCCTTGGACTGGAAGCTTGCACCTGGGTCCCCAATATTGGGAGTAAGGGGCAACTCCCAGTCTAATGAGATGGTCGCCCTTATGAAATGGACTAGCCCAGATAGAGAGAAGGGAAAGATATGCCCTTTAGTGGCAAAAAAAAAAAAAAAAAACTCACCGCCAATTTACTAGGGCAAGACATGCTAGGACAAATGGATGCTATGGTCACTACAGACCATCGAGCATTCTATGATGATATCCTGGATGGAGAAGAAGCACAAAGGCTTAAATGGGATCTAGAGGGACTTAAGGAAAATTTTTTTTTTAACTTTCATAATTATAGAGAGGAACATATGGTACCCACTCGGGTGCACCCCCAAACCTAAAGGCCACTTCCTCCCAAGTACCTCCCATTAGGTGGAAGCCGGGAATCCCTATTTGGGTGGAGCAGTGGCCATTGACAAAACTTAAACTTGTGGCCCTCCACCTTTTGGTGGAGGAACGGATAAACCTTGGGCACATACATCCTTCTATGAGTCCTGGGAACACCTGTATTTGTTATCCAAAAAGCATCCAGGGCCTGGCACATGCTCCAAGATCTATGTAAAGTAAATGAAAAGATGGAACTAGTAGGAACGCCCCTATGAGCTATGCACTGGACTCCTGCTATACCTTCAGAATATGCCTTGGTTGTGATTGATATTAAATATTGTTTTTTTTTCTCTATCCCACTGCAACTGGATGACTGCAAGAAGTTTGCCTTCTTCATCCCTTCTCTTAATTTTTCCCAGCATGATTGGAGGTTCAAATAGAGAGTGTTGCAACAGGGAATGGCCAATAGCCCGGCCTTTTGCCAATAATACTTGGCCACACTTTTAGGGCCTGTGCTGGGTTCAGATACCTCCCTTGTCTATGCCTACAAGGATGGTATTATTCAGAGGCACCAAGACCCGGTCCACCTGGAGGGCCTTCTGGCCCAGGCTCTTGTCATATTAAAAAAGGGAGGTTTTACTATAGCCCTCAATAAAATAAAAAGTACCTCCTTTTAAGCTGCTCAGATCCCACCTTACCTGGTCTCAGGTCAGCCCCCATAAATCTTTGCTGGATATTCCAGCCTTTCTGACCCTAGCCCAACTTCAAAGTCTTTTAGGGGAAATCAATTAGCTGTTAACATGGGTTCCCATCCCTAAAGATTGGCTTGTGAACTTATTTGACTTACTAAAAGAAATGATGCCCCAAGAAGTTATTACAATTACAAGCAGGTATCTGGCAATATTTTTACAGTTCCAAAAAGCCCTGGATGAAGTTTCCCTGAAGAGGTATTCTATTCTTGAGCCCGTTTCCCACTGGTTGTTTGTGGGTGACACATTGATTTCTGCAGTTTTAACTCAAAGGGGGGAGCCATTAGAGTGGGTTCACACTCCCCTGGGGGGCACACTTTGGGTGTACTCTCAGGCAAAACAAATTGCCGATGCTATTATCAAGGGAAGGACCCAAGCCCAAAGGAAATATAGCCTTGACCCGCACTCCAATGTTTTTCTTTTTCGAATGACAGATGTTGAGTGGCTCACTCGAGCCAATGCTCATCTTGCTCTCTCCCTAGAGGGGTTTCTAAGCCATATTGACTGCCATTACGGGCTATCCAAATGGACCGTCATGATATGGTGACTTCCCCTCAAAATGCCTTCTCTCTTTTCTCCTACATCTTTTCCTGGCATCCTCCATGTTTTTACTGATGGAGGTATAAAGTAGGCTCTGCCTATGCACCCTTTGATGAGCAACAAAAGACCATGAACCAACAAAGATTTCAACCTTGTCAAGGGTCGGCACAATATAAAGAAATGTTCACTGTAATAATGGCCCTTCAGGACATTCAAAAACCCTTTAATTTGTATTCTGATGGCCTATATGTAATTATCTTGCTCCCTCATATTCCCCAGACACATATTAAGTGGGATGGAAACCCTATTTTCCCCCTTATGGTTACTTTTAAGGGCCTATTAGAAGGACAGGGAGACCCTATTCATATTCAACATTGAGAGGGCATTCAAAACTTCCTGGGTTTTTATCCATGGGCAATAATTGGGCAGACCAATTAGCTACTGGCCCACAAGCATTAATGTTACAAGAGGCCACCCATTTACATGATTTAATCCACATCAATTGGAGAGGTCTTCAACATAAATTCCCTCAGTTTCCTCTAAAGGACCTCAAAAGGATAGGACATACCTGCAAAACATGACAGCTCTTCTTAAAAGTACTCCCTTTACAACCACCAGGGTTAAATCCCAGAGGGCTCAAACCCAACATCCTCTAGCAAACAGATTTTACTCATTTCCCAGCTTTTGGTAAGATTAAATATATTTTTGTTTCTATAAATACCTATTCATGAACATGTTGGGTCACAGCACATAGAGGAGAAAAGAACTAAACATTCACAAACACATTTTCTTCAATGCTTTGCCTCCTTGTGTCTACTACCACAAGTTTAAACCGATAATGAACCCTGTTTTGTTAGTATAGCAATGTCAGTTTTTTGACAGATGGCATATTAATCATACTACAGGAATTCCCTATAATCCCCAAGAACAAGCAATTATAGAAAGAAAGCACCAATGTCTTAAGGAACAATTATTAAAACAAAAAGGGGGAGCTAACCCCCATATACAATTATAGATAGCTTTATTTACCATTAACATTTTTAAATTTTTCAAAGATGCAAATGAATCCAGATTTCAGAATCACTGGGGACAATTAAACCCTAAGCCCCAAGGGAAAGTCAGGTGGAAGGACCCTCTGACACAACAATGAAGAGGACCTTACCCCCTAGTGACCATGGGCAAGGGATTTGGATGCATTTTTCCCATAGAGTAGACAGCCCCCATTTGGATCCCGGCCAGGAACCTTAAGTTTTTACCCATTACCTCTATACACGAGGGTGCCCAAGGATAAACTAAACAACAAGGAAAGAAAATGGCTATTGTGGTTGTGGCTTGTGTTTAAAATGGGAAAGCTAAAAAGATAACTACTAACCATCCCCATGGGCAACCAGCCCTGGAGAAACTCTTATGTTCCCTAACAATTGCAGATGGTGATACTCCAGCTGTTGGCTGTCCTGACACTCCCAGTCCCAGCAATGGCCCTGCAGAATCGACATCAACCTCAACAGGTAAACTGGGCAGTGATCAGCAATGGCAATGGAGAAATCATCAATAGCACCAAGCATGATAGGGTGAACTCTACAATGATTGGTTGGTTCCTTTTCCTCCCCTTCCATGCGGCATGGTTTTTTTGCTTGCTGTGTGGTAATAAACAAGTTCCTGCTTGATTTGACTCCCTGCTGTGTCTGTCTCCGAGGCTATGGGAGGCTGGGCAACGAGTGAGCAGTGCGCTTACCTTTCCTAGCAACCACTCCATATTCCGCAGGACAGACGAAGACCCAAAACTTTTACATCTCTTGGAGGAGTTTTCAACATACATGCTACCTTTGAGATTCTGTTTCCATATCCAGTCACTTTCTAAGACAATGGGTTTTTGTTCTTTAGCATGATTTCAGTGGGACAGTAACCAACACATAATGTATTACTTAATGGATAGAATAAAATCTCATAGGAAATTGTTTTGGACATGGAAGTTATGGTTATACTTTTAAAAAATAGCAAAAGAGGTAAAGGTTTCATTAGAGCTTGTAAAATGAGTATGAAGTCTTGACTTTAGACATGCCAAATTCTTACCCTGGCACACACTTAAATTCCTGGGGGTACTGGAGGATTAAACCCAAAACCCTGTACTTGTGAAAAAGCATCTCTACTACTACCAAACTTGCAGATTATAATTGGATTGATTATTTTGAGGTAGTATCGCTATGCCTTGGCCTTCTTGAACTGTGGTCCTCCTAACACAAGCCTAAAACATTGCACCCAGCAAATGGTTAGAGTTTCTGAAACTTCTTTGTGTGTCTGGGCTTGCCTGGAACTGGAATTCTCTAATCTCTGTTTTCCAAGTAGATAATATTATAGCTTTGAGCCACTTTATTCAGTAAAAGTATACAATTTCAAAATATCTTGATATTACCTATATCTGTGCTTAACATATAGAGCTAACCTTAATTTTCTCCCTCTTTTGTTTAGCACTCTGAGCTGGAAACATTGGCTTTCTTGATACACATAGCTTTTTGGGGATGGAAACCCATCACAATCAAAAAAATCTCCCAGCTGGGCGATGGTGGCTCACGCCTGTAATCCTAACTTCTCAAGAGGCTGAGATCTGAGGATCGGGGTTCAAAGCCAGCCCTGGCACTGTAGCTCAAGTGGTAGAGCGCTTGCCTTGAGCTGAAGAACTGAGGGATAGGGCCCAGGCCCAGAGTTCAAGCCCCACGACGGACCAAAAAAAAAAAAATCTCCATGTCAAAAATCAAGGAAAAGAAGTCTTCAGTTTGGAAAAAAAAAACTGATCCCTAACTTATAAATGCAGTATATTTATTGTTAGTCAATGCTTTCTTAGTATAAGGAAGAAGGCAGAAATGTGAAAGATGTCAGGTCTCACTTCATGTTAATTTCCTTCCTTAAGGCTTGTTTTATTAAAACCCTGGGTGAATATTGGCTGGACTGATTGGTAATCTTCTCCAGGAAATGAAGCTGATTTTAGAAGGCTGATGGTGTGTGAAATAAAGGAATGATGAGAATGAGCACAGATATTGTTACAGAATGAGCCGACTAGGTTAATTGCTGAACAGCAAAACAAAGCAAAGTTTCAAGTCTGATGATCCACATTGGAACATAAATAGATAGATACATATACAGATACAGGTAAATATACATATACATATACATACATACATGAAAAATTAAATCTCCAGTAAAATATAGAAAAACTTGGCGTGACAAATATTAAACTAAATCAAACTGGTTTTAGGAAAGGTACAGTAAAATATCAACAGTTTAGCATAGATTTTTGTAAACAATGAAAATTCTTCCTTCATTATATACTTTGCAAATATCCTTAGTAAATTTTAAAGTTTTTTTGTGTAAATACCGTACAGAGGGGTTACAATTACATGGGTAAGGTAATGAGTACGTTTCTTATCAAGCATTGTTACTTCCTCCTTTGTTTCCCCTTACTATCCCTTCCCATCTTCCCCTCCTGACCCTCCTCCCCACCCGGAGCCAAATTTGTAAATTTTGTTTTTCTACTTAACATCTTGCATATCTCATTGTTAAAAGGGTCCACCTGTCCTAGCTGCTGCAAATAGAATGATTAGGTATCTTTTGTCAAAAAGTTCATATTTGTGGAAACAAACACCAGCAGTGGTAACTTTTTTTCCAGTCCTTGAATTCTGGTTCTGGGCCCTGAACATGGTTATGCTGGTATAGTTAATGTGAGTTAGTTTTTCTATTTATTGGATTACTGCCCATGATGGTAATTACTGGTTCTTAAGGGAGATCTATGTTCAGAATATTGAGGAATCTGCATACTGCATTCCAGAGGGGTTGAACATGTGTAATTTCCCACCAACAGTGTAATGGAGTTCCCTTTTTGATACATCCACATCAGCATTTGCTATTGTTAATTTTCTTGATAATGGCCATTTAACTGGGACGGGGTAGAATCTGTCTTGTTTACTTGTAGATATATAGGCAGCTTTGAGCGACCATAAATGAATGAATCTATGAAACCTTTATTGCTCTGAGTGTGCATTCCTTTCTCTTAGAATAATTTTCTCAAGCCTTTTATTTTCCTTAAGACTGGTGAAAAGTCATCCTTTTTGATGGGTGAATAGAATTCCATTGTGTGTATGTGTGTGTTTGGGTGTGTGTGTGTGTGTGTGTTTGTGTGTGTGTGTGTGTGTGTGTGTGTGTGTGTGTGTAACATGACTATATGCCCATGAGTTCATTTCTAAGCATTCTGTTTCAACTGAAATTGTGTAATACCATAATAAATTCAGATTACTTTCTCTACTGATTTGAAGAATATTGTTGGGATTTTGATGGGTATCGCATTGCCAGTTGTTTGGGGGCAGTCAGTATTGCAGTTTCCAGAATGTTAATTTTTCCAACCAGGAGCATTGAAATATTTTCCATTTCCTTGAATTTCCCTCAATTTTTCGTTTTTAGATTTTTAAAGTTTTCACAGTAGAGGTCCTTCACATTTTTAGTTAAATTAATTAATTCATAATTTTTTGTTTTGTTTTGCCTAAATTTGATTTGATTTTGAGGCTAATATATATGTGGGTTGTTTTTTGGATTTCAATCTGGATCGTCCCATTGTTGGTAACATAGGAAAACTACTGATTCTTGTGTTTTTTATATCCTGCTTCATTGCTGAAGGTTAGCATCACCTTTACTAACTTGATTGAGAAAGCTACAGGGTCCTTTAAATACAGGATTATTTCATCTGTGAAAAGGGATAGGTTTTCTTCTTCCGTATTTGGATCCCCTTTTTGTTTTTCTCTTGCCTATTGCCCTTGCTAGAAAGTCCACTACTATATTGAAGAGTAATAAAGAGAGTGGACATCTTTTTCTCATTCCTGATTTTAGTGTCTTCATGCCTCCACTGTTAGGTATGTGCTTATTCTCTCTTAGTCATATACATACACTATTATACTGAGGAAAGTTCCATGTGTTCCTAGATTCTCAGATCTTTTAACCAAAAAGGGGTATTGGATCTTTTTAAAAGCTATTTCTACATCCACATAGACGATCATGTGGTTCTTTTCCCTGCTTCTGCTGATGATCTCTGTTATGTTGATTGACAAGTATATTGAATCCAATTGTATCCTAGGATGAACACTGTTTGATCATAGCATACTTTTTTTTGTGTGTTAGTTGCTGAAATTGGTTGGTGAGAATTTTATTGAGAAGTTCTCTATCAATGTTTATCAAAGACTTGGGTTCATAGTTCTCTTTCTTTGATGAGTCTCTATCTGATTTGGGGAAGAGTCTAATTCCAGCTTCATAGAATATGTTTGATAATTCCATTTCCCTTTCTATTCCATTGAAGAGAGAGATCTGAGTATTGTAAGTTCTTTGCAGGCCTTAATTTCATGGTAAATCCATTGAGTCCTACATTTTTCTGTTATGGGAAATTGTTTATTGAAATTTCATTTTCATTACTTCTTATGTATCACTTCTTGGTTCAGGTAGAGAATAGGAAAGCATAAATTTTTCCAGGATTCTCCAGGTGATTGGCATATGGTTTTCAAGTACTCTCATATAACCGTCTCAATTTTGCTAATTTATGTTGTGGTCTCATTTTTTTCTCTAATTTTATCTATTTGGGAGGGTCCTCTTAGGAGCTCTTAGGAGCTGTGAATCATCTACTCAATATATTTACATTGTTCTCTGGTAGGGAGCATGTCATATAACCAGTTCTTGTTCTTCTTGATCTTTTCTGTGGAGGATATCTTTGATTAACTTCCATCCTGCTGATTTGGTGGAGATACATTGTTTCAAGTTTTCTTTGTCATGAAATATTTTTATATATCCTTTAACTGTAAAGGAATATTTGGCTTGGGACCATATTCATGGTCCATAATAGTTTGCCCTTAATGTGTGTTATATATCATGCTGGTCTCTTCTTTTTGTTTTTACCATTTCAGCTAAGAAATCTGTAGTTATTCTGACAGTATATCCTTTATAAATAATCAATCTTCTCTATGGCAGCTTTAAGAATCCTTTTCTTGATTTCTAATGATCCTCTAATGGATTATGATGTGGTGGTGGGTTGTTCTTTTCTAGAATTCTCTGCTTGGTGTTCTAAAGGCTTCTCTTCTCTGAATGAACCTGTCTCTTTGGATGTTTGGAATGTTCTTAGCTAGAATTCTTTAAAATGTTTCATGTTTCCCATCCATTTAGTGTCCTGCTGTTCTCCTTGATACCAATCTAACCCAAATTTGATCTTCTCAGTCTTGAAGTTCTGGCAAGATCATTTCTTATTCTTTGGATTTGTTCTAAATGCTTACTTCTTCTTCCCTACTAGACCTATTTGGTCTTTGACCCCTGAGATTATCTTCTATGTCATCTATTTGCTGTGGAGACATTCTATTTTGTTTTTGATTTCCCTGTCTTCTAATTGGTCATTTTTTCTGGCTTCTATCTGTTTATTAAAGCTTTGGTATGGACTTTCTTTACATCCTTTCTTTGGGTGGCGGGGCGGTTGGAAGGTTTGTTTTTTTAGCTATGTCTTCTCTCATATCTTTTAACTAGGCATCCATTTTTTCCTTGGACTCCCTTGCCTTTTCAGAATTTATTTCTCTGTTTGTAGTCTCCATGAGTAATTTTGCTAATCTATAATTGGTCTTACCTTATCTATAGTTGGTTTTGTATCTTTTCATTAATCACAATTTTCAGCAGTATTTGTAATGAATTTTGAAAACTATCTTCTACGTCCTTAATGGTCTGTTCTAATGCGTGGTTATTTACTGAGTGAATTATACTACTTTGACATCAATTTTCTTGTATTTTTCTGATTTGTTATGTTCACTTGGGGGATTTCTTTTGGGGCATCTATGATCTTAAGAGGTGACTCTTTATGTTCTTGGTTGAATTGCCAGGTGTTGTTTTGATCTTCTGTTGTAATTTGTTTTTCTGGAATTAGGTTTTTGTCTAGACCATTAAGTGTAGGAGTAGAAATCAATTATGGGAAGATGTTGTGATGTTAATACTTGTGGCTCCAGTGACAATTCGGGCTCTACAGTGGTATCTTGAATTGTCTCTGCGTATGGATTTGGCTGTCTCCATTGTACACTTCTGTTCCTGCTTTTTTCCCATGTGGGCCTTTTATTTCCCCACTGCAGCTGTACTTTTCAATATATTGGCCACCACCTTCACAGCAGGCACCTGCCTGGCTGGGCACCTTTTCAAAGATTTCTGTTTGCTTGGAAGTCATATAAAATCTTCTTTTGAATTGTATATCTATAGGTAATTATAGCTGATTTGGTGTGGCCCTCTAGAAGTGGAGTACCCTCTAGGACTCTAAAGATCTGTTTCATTAGAAATAGCTAGGGTAATTTTCTGTTGCTATTGTGCCATTGGTTTTCCTCTTCCTGAGATTTATTTTATTTATTATTGATTTTTTTCACATAATTTAGGATTTGTGATGGTGGTATCAGGTTATTTTTGTTTTTTGTTTATGTTAATTTGATATAGTGATTTCAGGCTTGTATGAAGAGACAGTAATAATATTAAATGTATGTTATTACACTGAAAGAAAGATAGCAGATATTTTAACCTATTTACTACAAGTAAATTAATATTAAGCAAAGCTAATTAAAATAATTCCTTCTTTACTCTTCAGAGGATGAATATAGTACTCTAGGATATCTTGGAGGAAAAGACTTTAGGCTCATTACAACTGATGCCTTACATTGATATAACTGGCTAAACTTCTTCAGAAAGGCAAAAGGTTAATTTCTTTCATATTAAAAATTATAAAATGATAATATCTGCATGTTGAATTGTTTTTCTCTGTTATTTTCAATTCCATTCTTCATCCATTAGGTTTCTAGGGCTTTGAATGACCAATTCCTTAAAATAACAATACTGCTTATGATGTGATATAAATCTCAGTAATATTTTTTTACTTATAGATTTTTTATTGTGAAAATACCATTTCCCTTATTGCAATAACTAGTATAAGTGTGAATCAAGCAGAAAAGTAATATTAATATGAATTTTCCTCTGAGTCCCATCTTAAGCTACATTCATATGAAATTTATGCAGTCTCAAGCAAAAAACCTGACAATTTTATTCGTTTCTGTTTTAATCAATAAATCCATTTTCTTTAGAAATATGTTCTCATCTTTTATATTGCTCCAGTAAACATCATGTATTTCTAGGACTTTTACTGAAATAAATATAATGTATGGAACATGAAGACAAGCCCCCCTTTACACTTTAAAGTAAATCTTTGGGGACTATTTTATATATAAAATTAAACAGTGCAGTGCACATGTTTATATATGAATCATCTAATGGTTGAGTCAATTAGAAACCAGAACTACCTTATTACATCAAGTCTCAATTTACTTAAAGGCACCAAAATATTAGTGCTCATGAATATTACTGACTTTTAAAAAATGACTAGTCACAACAAAGTTTAGTTTTATTTCAAATTTAAAAAGTGAAAATGACCACCAGATTTGCTGTCAATATCCTGTTTCCAGGAATACATTTATTCAGTAGAGAAACAAAAAATAAGGGTTTGTCAAATAGAAAGACAAATGTAGAAACAGACTGTCTTTTCTTAAGATGATAAATATTTGCAAATCATGTGATTTATTCGAAGATACTATAGAAATTCATAAGAGAAGTTGTGATGAGAAGAGACAAGTTTACAATAAATGAGTCTACAGAAGATGATTTTGTATCTCTAACACACATCCAGTGTTCTACATTTTCACGCAAACTCCTGTTCCCTTACCTCAGTTCCTGATCGATGTTCTTCTACTTTCATGATGTCAATTCTTAATAATATAAAAAGGTGGGTATATTTTGGTTTCTAGATCCAATAAATTTTAGTATTTTGGAATAGTAGTATGAATTCATGGAGTTTGCCTTGAATGTCAAGTTTGAGGATACTGTATTCCGAACACTGTTAATTGGCCTGAAACAGCCAGGAACATACAATGAATACATACACAAAGTATACTAAGAGCAAGGGACTTGATTTCAGAGAAACGTGTAGGTCCAGGCAAGATCTTCAAGAAAAGAAAAACCAATGGAGCAAACATCAATCAACTATCATTACAAAGGAACTGAACTGACCTCTGATGTGTCTGGGTGGTAGCTGTGTGTGTGTGTGTGTGTGTGTGTGTGTGTGTGTGTGTGTGTGTGTGTGTCTGTTTCTGTGTCTGTGTGTGTCTGTGTGTGTCTGTGTTTGTGTCTGTATGTGTAGAGAGAGAAAATTTTAGTGTGGCTTCCATATTTACAGCCCATAGACCAATACTTGTTAAGGAGAAGGTGCTCATATCAGAGCTCTGATACCACTCATCACTTTTTACTGAGAAAAAACACTTGCTTAATCTGTACTTAAAAAGAGAAAAATAAACTAACATCTTAAATGACTGCTTTGAGGATTAATTGGTATATTGAAGGCCAAAGGGAGGAATTGGAGATCAATAACTGTGATTTCAGGAGTCTCCTGCTATGTATTTACAGCTGAATTACTAATATGCTTAATAATATGAAATATATGATAGAGAATTAGATAAGCCAGCAAATACAAAGAACTAATGATGAGACCGAACTTTTGAGCAGGGTTGTCACATCTTTTAGAAATGTATTTCCTTCATATGCACTTCAAATTTTGTGGATTACCCTGTGTGACTAAAAGGTTAGAAAGTACTGTAGAAATGAGAATTCCTGTTAGCCAAGTAGAACGAGCTCATGATCCCATCCTCACGTTACAAATTTCCATTTCATAAAGAATCTCTTTTAGAATGCTTTTATTTAATATAGTTCAGCACCTCACCCTTCCCTTTTGGAGACAGGAAAAAAGATAATTTTTGAATATTATCTTACATAAGTTAGTGTGTACAGGCATGATTTGTATCCTTACAGAAGTTAGTATTAAGTGAAAATAGGAATCACGTCACAACTAAAAATATAATTAAAATCACATAACAAGACTAGAAGTCACAGCATTTTGTTCATGAAAACATAGATTAGATTAGTTGCAGAATTTCTGTTTTGAGATAAACTTTATATTAAAGTATAATGCACTTTACCTAAGGATTGAAACATTTTATTAAAATATATTTTAATATATTTAATATATATAATATATATTTAAGATATTTTAAGATATTTTTGCTGCATAATTTTAAGAAGAAAATGCTCCCAAAGTAATTATTTTTCTTATTATTTTCCTGTTTCCATGTCATTAACCTCCAAATTAGAAATCCAGGTAAATGATTTGATTTAATTTAAACAAAAATATTATTGAGTATAAGGACCTTCTACTCTCTACATTAATCACACTAAGATCATCAAATATGGTAAGATTGAAATAATTAGACTCTGTGTGCACTATGTTAATATTATTTACAATGTGAGTGAAATGTTTAAAAAGTAGTATTTATTTTAGGTTAATTGCTTTGAAGAGACAATGAATGATATAATCAAAACCTAAGAAAGATTAGATTTAAAATTTAGAATTCAGGAAATGTTTTTTACCACACTGTTTACTGGAGCCTTCACAACAACCTCATTAGATAAGTTATGTTACTGATGCAAAAATCCCAGAGGTTAGACATTTACAAATAGAAAAACCATGTCATTCTGAATATGTAGGGTTACATAACAAACATAGAAAATTTAGCTTTTAAATACCTGAATATAGTAATACATTTAATTGCAGGGAGAAAAAAGGAGATAAAATTGCATTTATTTTGAAAAGTAAACATAAGTATTCATTTGAATAAAAGACAATGTTTAAAACATCACCCATTCAAGAAACAAAGATGTACATTTAGCAGTTTTTTTTGCCAATCATGTTCTCTAAACTTACTAGAAATACTAGATTAGTAAACCTGAATCATTGCTTTGTAGGGATATAGAAATTTAGTTTATTAAAAGTCATGACTACTTTTTCTCAATTACTAACTGATTTATATTTTTATCATGGAATTTTATTTGATATATTTTTATTGATTAAGTAATTGGCCAATAGCAATATGAATTATGCATGAACAAAGTTTATCTAACACAAGTATTTTATTCACAAGACATATTATGGCTCTCCTAAAGAAGACTAGATGGCAGTGTGTTATTTACTTATTAATTTTTAGTTATTTTGTTAATGGTTATTAATTGTCAGAAGCGGCAGTTTCCTTGTGCTCTTGCCAAAATATATTTAAAGCATTTGATTATACTCCCTCTATTTCCTTTTCATTACTCCTTCCTCCAAAGTTTGCTGTTTTTTACATAAAATTACATTTATAAATATGCACATGTAATCTAAATTGGAAGATTTAAGGTGAACTGCAATTTAATTCAATATGTACAGTGGATTAACAGGATGAATAAAAACTTGAATATTTTTTATTATCTTCTGAATTGGGCTATTATTTTTATTAAGGTTAGGGTTAGGATCCCAGACAGAATTAGAATTAGGGTTAGAGAAAAAGAAAATTTAGGTTCAACACAAGATGGCCCATTGCAACAATGATACTCACAACACACTACACTGAAAATGAACTTTACACCATGGGGACAGAGGAGTGAGAGAGGTGGGAGAGGGAAGGTATAGTGCAAGAACAACAAAGAAGAGAGTAACAATGTTCAACAAGAAGTGTACTCATTACTTTACACATATAACCATAATCCTTCTGTCAGCCTCTTTTACAATAACTAAAATTTAAAAAAAAAATGTTAACTAAAACCTGACAGGAAATAGAAAAACACTTAAAAACTTTAGGTTCAAAACGCAAGTAAAAATGCAAGTAAAATTTTGACCTGAACACACCCAAATTAATAAACTCAGAGATGAGAATGGAAACATCACCACGGAAACAAGCAAGATTCAGAACATTATAAGGGAATACTTCTCAAAACTTTATGCTAATAAGTTTGAGAACTTGACAGAAATGGACCTCTTCCTAGCAAATATTGACATGCCAAAACTAAACCAAGATGAGGTAAACTATCTTAACAGGCCCCTATCAAGCATTGAAATAGAAACAGCAATAAGAGACCTCCCAGCTAAGAAAAGTCCAGGACCAGATGGTTTTACAGCGGAATTTTACAAGGCCTTCAAAGCAGAGCTCACACCAATTCTCCTCCAACTCTTCAATGAAATTGAAAGAGAAAGCTCACTACCGAACACATTCTATGAAGCCATCATAACCCTCATCCCAAAACCAGGTAGGGACTCATCAAAGAAAGAGAACTATAGACCCATTTCTTTGATGAACATTGATGCGAAACTTCTCAACAAAATTTTGGCCAATCGACTTCAACAATTCATTCAAAAAATCATACACCACGATCAAACAGGATTCATTTCAGGGATGCAAAGCTGGTTCAAGATTTGGGATAAATGTGAAATAGAGGCTTGCTATTAACATTTTGATTCAGTTACCTGTAGGTTTAGGATTCAGCAAGCTGTTTCAGGTAGAGCTGGGGTTAGGATGAGAAAAAGATGTAAGGTATTGTGTAAAAATGCAATATATTTTAAGAAGAATGAATGATATTAAAGGTAGAATGAATGAAAACCAACGTCTGCGTTACTTTTAACATTCAGATATGATTTGGTTTAAATTGTGAATTGCTGTTTTAGTTCTTGTTAGGGTTAGCGAAGGATAGCATTAGGGTAAAATTTAGTTTTCCACTAAGAAGCAGAAGCAATAAAATGTGTGATTGAATAGAATCCAGACAATTTTTCTTACATTAACCATTTGTTGTTAATTCAGATTGTGATTAGGATTAGGTTTCTGATTAAAGGGGGTTGAGGAAAGAGTAAAGAATTTGGTTAAACTGGTGGCTTGCACTTATTATCACAGCTGCTCAGGAATCTGATTTCTGAGGACTGCAGTTCAAAGCCAGCCCTGGCAGGAAAGTCTTTGAGACTCTTATGTCCAATTAACCACCAGAAAACCTGAAAGTGGTGCTGTGGCTCAAGTGGTAAAGTGCACACCTTGAGCTAAAGAACTCAGGGATCTTGCCCATGCCTAGTGCTCAGGGATCGTGTCCAGGCCCAGAGACCAAACCGCATGCCCAACAAAAAGAAAAAAAAAGGAATGGGTTAAATGTGAAGTAAATTTGAACTTATTTTAGGTTCTAGGAATTCAGGAAAAGCTGGGATAATGGAAGTACAATGTATTTCATAATATCAGGATTTGAGATAAATGGGTATAATTACTCCTCATATGGAACAAGATAGGTTCAAAGTTAAGAGTGAGAAAATCTATAGGGTTTAGGAAAACCTGCAATTTATTTCAAGAATTACAAGTGGAATTTCAGTTAGGATGACACAAAACAAGTATTTTTCATAAATTTTAGATTTGGGATACCATTAGTGTCAAGGTTATGGTTAGGATTCTAGCCATGTTTAGGGTGAGAGTGTAGGAGAAAAAAAATGAGGGTAAAATTGAAGGTAAATTTCAGATTAAGCCAGGTAAGAATTTGAACGAATGTGAACTAGAGAATTGCTATTAATATTAGAATCTACTTACACTTAGGCTTATGGTTATTCTCAATGTTCCAGTTAAGATTACATAATGGTTAGAAAATCCCTAAGATATTGGGAAAAAAAATTGAAACTTATGCTTGCAAGGCTTATTTGAATCAATTAGGATGAGTGAAAACTAGTTTGCTTGTGTTAACGTTAGTATTGATATATAATTTGGATTAAGATTAAGGTCAGTATTTTGTTCTGATTATGATTATTGTTATGAGTAGGAAAGTTTTTAGTATAAAATTCAGTTTTCAAGCCAGGCGCTGGTGGCTCATGCCTGTAATCCTAGCTACTCAGTAGGCTTAGATCTGAGGATCACGGTTCAAAGCCAGCCCGGGCAAAGAAAGTCTGTGAGACCCTTATCTCCAATAAACCACTAGAAAATCGGAAGTGGCGCTGTGGCTGAAGCAGTGGAGCACTCTCCTTGAGCTGAAGAGCTGAGGGATAGCGCCCTAGCCCATTGTTCAAGCCCCATGACCGACCAAAAAAAAATTCAGTTTTTACTAACAAGTAGAAGCAAAAATGTGAGACTGAATAGTAACTAGAGCATTATCATTAAAAATAGCCAAGGAACATACTTGAAAAAAATTTAAAAAGTAATCGCAGACACTCCTGTTTTAATCAGTTTCCATGAGAATATACCTTAAAATATCACGTTTTTTTAATCATTAAAGAGCAATAATTAAACTTTAATTAGCAGTGAAGAAAGGAACAGAAAACTGTGTTTGAAGACAGCTTCACTTTGAATAATTAAACATAAGCATAATGGCTTTGTCTTGTTTTTTCTATGTAATTACCAAAATAATAAAGAACAACACCCAAAGACAGGAAAACACCTAAGCCAAAGCAATAAACTTTTGTATGTAAAATAATTGTGATTGGGCTGGGAAGGTGGCTCAGTGGTAGAGCGCTTGCCTTGCATGCCTGAGGCCCTGGGTTCTATTCCTCAGCACCACATAAGCAAATAGAAAAAGCCAGAAGTGGCGCTGTGGCTCAAGTGGTAGAGCGCTAGCCTTGAGCTGAAGAGCTGAGGGACAACGCCCAGGTCCAGAGTTCAGGCCCCATGACCGGACCCAAAAAAAAAAATAATTGTGATGGTCTAACTCTTTCAAAGTCAGGCTTGGAAAGAGGAAAAGTGTATTTGTTTTAGTGTGAACAAGAAAAAATATAAAAATCCTCTATTAATGTTTTACATATCTTGACTAGGATGATTCGTGTTGGAGAAGAGGAAAGATACGAAAAAGTTCAAGATTGTTTGACTATTCCCCAACAACATTCTTATTTATCAGCTATAGCAACACAAGTAGCCTTGGTTACTCTTAGAATCATGCTTGTTTACATTTAGAAGCATTATTTTTTGCTGGGTTATAAGCTGCAAACCCTTGAGTATTAATAAAGAGTCATTTTCTAAGAGAGGAAAGTTGTTGTGAAAACAAACATAAAATATCAAAGACTTAGCATAGTGGAAACAATTTTGTAGCTATATCACAACCTGTAGGTGTAGATTTTGTTACCCATGGTTCCAGGGGACCCATTTTTGTTATCTTCTTTGTCACTGTCTAGTGATCCTATATCATCCTATACCATCCTGGGATTGCTGTATCTTTACTGGATTCTCTAATTTCTGTTGGAAAGTTAGGAAGGATGGAAAATTGAGTTTCTGTTTCTGTTTTACTTTATTTTATAATACTTTAGAAACTGTAACTCAAATGACATAAATTATCTTTATAATATTAGGAGACAGATTTCATTTCCATATTCTTACCCTAGCCTTATACATAACTTTAGTACTTTGATCCCCAAACGTGAAAATAAAGATAGGGAGTTTCTTATTTAAATGTTATTTAGAATTTGAAGACTTCATTAATGCAAGGCCCTTAGTAGTATATCCTTCATACATACAAAGCCAGTGGCAAATTTTTCTTATTCTCAGAAACTAGGATATGTGATGTCTCTATAGTTGCATCAGGAAAAGGCTGTAGCTGAGTTAGTGTACTAAACCAAATCTGCTGTAACAAATTTCTACAAGTTAATTGGCTTGAATAATCCGTATTCATCATTTTACAGTTCTAAAGGACAGAAATCTAAAAGAAGTCTCACCACATTAAAATCAAGCCACCTACAGGGCTAAAAGATTTTTTAGATGATTCTAGTGGAAAGGCATTTACAACCTGTTCCGCTTTTCAGAAATTCAGGATCTGGGTTGTTGTCTTTTCCTTTATCTTCTAATGTAGCATCTTTACATCTTTCTGATGGTTCTTACCTGATCATTTCTTCTTTGAACTACAGCTGGGATTTTAAGTACCCATTTGAGTTATACTTCCCCCGTCTGGTAATTATTCAAATTCGTGTTCCTTGGGTAATGAGAGATGAATATTTTACAAATGTATATATATATGGTGCATATCTACATTTGAGGGATTAGACATTTGTGGGATGAGAGACATTATTGGAAGGTATTTTACTGCCAACCACAATGAATGTCTAGCACTTTTTTCTATTATAACTAGTTATCCGTTCATTAATTTTGAACAACATATTTCTTCAATGAAATATAACTAGAAAAAAAGTTAGTTCCTGAAAGCAATTAATCCTGATTAAACAGTGTCCTGTACTAGAAATCTTAAATGCAAGAGGGCAGCTCCTGAAACAGTTCTGGCACTATCACTTTTTATACATTCTGCTACAATCGTCTCTTTTCAATAGGAGTTGATTGTTATTATTTTGGAATTATGGTTAATATTTATTTGACTGCTATTTTTAAAGAATGCACCACCCAATTCTGGTTCTCTTTTTGTAACATTTTGTGTCTAATCTATTTCTGAAACAGAGCTATTTGAATTACATGAACTGCTTATTGAAGTTGAATCAGTGTGCAGAGGAAAAGAAAATAGATGTCTCTGTGGGTATGTCACATTAAAAATGTACCTACAAGCTATTTAACTTAAAATCATCTATTTTTCATTATGTTTAGATTCTGATAGAATTTAGCCTCTCAACTCACACAGTGTTAATGCAGTTTTATTTCATGCCTCTCAAAAGCAAACCACAAATTACTATTTATTTAAAATTTATTTTTTTTAGTTTTAAAATTTTTCTTTAACAAACTATATTTTTTAAAAAGTTAGCCCAGGCAAATGTTTTATTAGATATTTAGAGTCATGTTCAGACTCTATGGTGGAAGCCAGAAAGAGAAAAACATCATGCTTTTTTTCTTCCTTGAGGCACTCTTATTTATTCATCTAATTCTAAAAGAATGAAATTTTTGATTTGAAGCCTTTTGCTTGATATTCACAACGTGTCATTCTTCCTTTATTAATAGAAGAATTTGGAGAAAGGATGAGACTTCACACTAGAAAAAGGGGAAGAGGAAAAGAGAAATAGAAATCTAGATATTTTGTTCTTCCTCATCTCAATCACAAGGTCTGGATAATGATTATGGATATTATATACAATGGTTTAGAGTGATTAGCCCCATCTACAGAAAAAAAATAACCTCATAAGTGATCACATGGAGAATCCTTATTTATAAAAATTGTAATAATTTCGAACAGGAAATGTTATATATTTGCTTAGTTCTTGTTTAGTATTTGTTAGATTCTGACGTGCTATAGTCAACTATCATAAAGGTATACAAGAATGGTAGGAAACTAACATCTTACTATCATATTCTAATATTAGCTTAATTCTGCCTGCGTTATATGTATGAGGCTGTATTTGAGTTTTGCCTCAATTTCACATGCTATATTCTTCCAGTATATAAGTTGAAAGAAGACTCCTTCTGAAAATATTCTATTTTTATAGCTAAGGAAAACAAGTCAGCTATTAAACACAAAGAGACAGAAATCTTCCCCTAGAAATAGTCTTTTACCACTTCTGTTTCATTTTTGTAAACTGAAGTAAGTAACATGACCCATCTTGACATTGCAGAGTAGAGGTAAATTTCACCTACAGGAAGCTGATGCAGGATATACAGTAAAATGCCCAGATATGCAACACTTGTTATAAAGAGGGAAAAAAAGAGAGCTACAGTACAATCAATCAAACTTGCTATCACAAGTCTCTGCAGGAAGGAAGCTATTATGTTCCTTTGTTTCTAAAATTACTGAGATCTTCAAATCATGTCTTTTATGCTTGGATGTTACAGGAATTAGAGAACATTTGACCCTGAGACAGCATAAAATCTCAAAGAAAGTTGGAGTAAGTATTTCAATTCTACCTTTTGTTCTCCAAGAAAAGAAACCATTTTATAGACAATACTTTATACTTTCTTACCTAGTATCTTTTTTTTTTTCCAGAAATGGATTTTGTTAATATATGTGATTATCCACCAGAATAAATGTCATCATTTATCTGCATCTTGTGCAGACAGTATAGTCAATTAGATGTAAGTGGGAGTTCATCAGTAGCACTTTTTAAAAATGCAAAAAAATGTGGACAGGGAGCCAATATACATATTTTTCCACCATCACCTTCCACATCCTCCTTCTTCCTTCCTAGGAAACACACCTTATCAATAAAAAGACTTAGATATTTGGCTCGTGACCTTGAAAGTGGAAGCAGAATATTAGGGATGTCAGAGATGATGGTCAATAATGGTTTACATAATAATGTCACATGCAACAGCCTTATGAGTCCAGCAGGCCTTAACACTGTACTTCCTTAGTGATGTGATAGGAATGTCAGCTTTACTGGACTTAGTATTGTTTTCCACTTCCTTTTCTACCACCTGGCCTAAATTATAATGCATAGTAATGGAATGAAAAAGTAATGTCATCTTAACCAAGTCCCATTGTGACAATGAGATGTATAAAACATTATATTGAAAAACGAACTTTACAAGTTTGGCGGCGAAAGGATGGAGAATCAGTGGGCAGGGATGGTAAGGGGAAGGAGGAGGCACCAATGCTTGCTAAGAAATGTACTCTTTACCTTGCTCATGTAATTGTAACCTCTCTGTACGGTATTTTCACAATAAGAAAACGTATTAATATAAAAAAGTAAGAAAGTTATTTAGGGCTTTGGGAATGTGGCTAAATGGAACAGTTATTGCTTAGCATGAATCAAACCCTAGGTTTAATTCCTCAGTCCCACATAAATAGAAAAAAGAAAACACTGAAAATTGAGCTGTGCCTCAAGTGGTAAAGTGTTAGCCTTCAGACAAAAAAAAAAAAAAAAAAAGCTCAGGAACAGTTCCTTGTACCTCAGTTCAAGCCCCAAGACTGTCAAAAAAGTCATTTAGCTAGTAAATGAAAAATAAATAACCCATATTTGGAATATAAAATTGCTCATTCCACTGATACCTAGCAATAGTCTGTAATTCATTTCTTTTATCTATATTAGAATAGTATTTTTTAAAAAAGGGCAGGGAAGGTGCCTCAGCAGTAGAGCGCTTGCCTTGCACGCATGAGGCCCTGGGTTCAATTCCTCAGCACCACATAAGCAAAAAGAAAACAGTCGGAAGTGTCGCTGTGGCAAAAGTAGCAGCGCACTAGCCATGAGCTGAAGAACTGAGAGACAACGCCCAGGCCCAGATTTGAGGCTCCACGACTGGACCCCCAAAAAACAAAACCAAACAAACAAAAAAAATGTTCTGTTAATAGGTCATGGCAATTAATGCCAAGAATGTGATTAGATATCAGGTGAAGATTAATCCTGGAAATTCAAAGATTCCAGGATTTTTAATCACAATTAGAAGGGTCGTCTATGTGAGATTTGGAAAACTTTTTGGTAAGTAACGGCATCAAAAAGGCATAGGATAATTAATAGCTTTGACAAAGGAGAAAGAATAACTCCCCATGGAAAGAATAAATGATAATTTTAACTAAGTTATACCACAAACTGTTCTAGGGCACCATTTTTGGTTATTGAATACCTAGTTATCAACTATGCTTATTCCTCATTGCCTTTAGCATTCTAGTCACTTAGGCTAGTTCTTAATCTCTGTGTGATAAATTGTATATCCTTCTATGTTATTCTTTCATATCTTACTTCCTTTGCTTTCTAAAAATCTTAGTCTTTTTTATTTCTCTATGAACAATTTCTGATACTAAGTCCACATACACAGACAGCAGAGGATGCTAATGTAAGAGTCCCAAAACACAGGAGTCATTAATGTAACAACATGGAAAAAGAGGATATATTTATTGCTACCTCAATTTTTCTGAAAAGCTGCAATGTCATCATTGATTGAAAAATCGATTCTTTGTCTACATAGTGTCATTAAATGCACATCAATGCAAATATAAGCCGGAAGCTGGTGGCTCAAACCTATAGTCCTAGCTACTCAGGGAGATGAGACTAGAGGATTGTGGTTCAAAGCCAGCCTGGTCAGGAAAGTCCATGAGACCCTTATCTTTAATTAACCACCAGAAATCCCGAAGTGGTGCTGTACCTAAAGTGGCAGAGTGACGGAGTGCTCAATTTGAGCTGAAGTGCTGAGGGACAGAGCCCAGGATCAGAGTTAAAGCCTCATGATCAACAAAAAAACTGCAAATAGGACTTTGAGTATCCCCAAAAGGAACAACGAAGTCAATAGTAATCTTCCCAAACAGAAAAAAATAATTACAAACTGATTCAGTGCACGTATTTTTGCTGAGTTATTTAACTTATGGCTTCTTTGCTGGACATATTCTCTTCTTTTAAAAATTGTCAAATATTAGCTTTGTTATATTTCTTGTTTCAAAAGAGAAGTCCATACAGTTGATGTCACTTGGCTTTCTTACTGTCTCAGTTCAAAGTAAACCCGGGCAGGAGAGTCTGTCAAACTCTTATCTGTAATTAAACACTAAAAAAGCCAGAAGTGGAGTTTTGGCTCAAACAGTACAGTACTAAGTTAGGGTACAGGTGTGCAGGAAAGACAACTATACAGGGACAGTGTCCACCCTCTGTATTCAAGCCCCAGAACCAGCACAAACTAAACAAACAAACAAGAAAATGAAAAATCCCACATATATCTTTGGGACCATCCTTAAAGCACTGGTTTGAGAAGAGGCTCCTTTTGATGATCATGCTCTCTGGATCCTGATTTTTGGAATCCTTATTGCTATGGAGAACTCAGGACCAGACTAAAGAAATGGATAACTGACTCCTGCAATAGGAGAACCATCTCAGGAGAGAAATATCCGTGCATAGGACACTTTAAAACCTGCATGTCTTTCTTTCTTTGCAATAGGACACTTTTTAAATAAAGTTAATTTCTTTTATTCTATGTTTGCCTATAAATGGCATATTGTTTCCTTTTGTTATACTTTCAACTGGAAGTTTACAAACAAGTTTTATATGAGTAAAGGACACACTACAAAAGATCAGGGACAGAGTTTCCTTCAGGCCTTGGATTATTTTCTTGTATAGTAAAAAAGGACAGCACAAATTAACTTGAAGTTTGTCATTTCTCTATGTTCAATTGCTCTCTTGGGATCAGTTTCCACTTGCAGTAACAGTTCCTTCCACATACTTCCTGTAACAATCTGTGATGATGCCCCAGGTAAAACGAATATTTTTTGGCTTCATTTAAATAGCACAAGCACATCTTTGGACATGAGGTAACGTATTTCAGAGATAACTTCGTAATGAGAAAATATGTAATTTAAATGTTTTGTAAAACATTATCCATGTACACATGGCCGTATAAGATGATGTTAAGTGAAATGTACCCCAAGATATGGACACAACTTGCTTTTTCGTTCTTGCTATTGTTTTTAATGTATCTAACATCTACTATGTGATTTTTTTCTTGCTCCATGGTATAACCCTGTTTTCACTATATTTGATGTCGGCGACCTGCATCTTGCGTATGTATACATTTTTCTAATGTGGGGAGGGGAGGGGAAATAACAAAAAGCTGAAAAAAGAATACTGTATGACCCATTGTAACAATGAGTTGTACAAGGCACTACGTAGAAAATGAACTTTACAACTTGAGCAGGGGAGAAAGGAGTTGGGGCGGTGGGGAGGAAAGGAATGGAAGGTGAAAAACAAAAGAGGAGGTAACAGAGCTTGATAGATATAGTACTCATTTATTTACTTATGTAACTCTAACCCCTGTTTATACCATTTTATAATAAAAAATATGAGAAAACATCGTGGAGTAGTTTAAGTTCAAATTTCCTATGTGCACTTATAATTAAGACCAATTTTACGTGGGAAGGTTCTCAGAAACATATTTTTGTGAGTGTGTGTGTTGTGCATTATTTCTCAAGTGCACATAAGTTAACATTAGGAGAAACAATAGGAATAATAGAAGAAAAAGAAGTTTTTGCTTAAATATAATGGTTCAATACACTACAGAAGACTCTGCAAATAAGAAAACTTTGAAACAATAAAGCCATTCCAGTATGTAGATCTATGGGATATAGAGAGCATTACTACTAAGTGGAACATGAATGATGAGGCCACTCTTGTTTTCTACTTAATCTAAATCATGGTAGCTAATCATGCAAATTTGTAAAAAGTAGAAGGGAAGAATTATTCTGGTTCCAAAGAAGTCAGATATAAGAGCATGGACTTAATTGAAAAAACAGACTATGTTGACAGAGCAGGAACTATACTAGCAATAAACTGGTGGCTAAGATCACATTTCTTTTTCTTTATTTCTTTGATGGTTATGGGTCTTGAATTCTGGGCCTGGGTGATGTCCCTCCACCATTCAACTCATGGCTAGAGCTCTACCACTTGAGCCACAGTGTCAATTCCTTTTTCTGGTGGTTAATTAGAGATAAGTGCCTCAGAAAACTTTCCTACTTGTGCTGCATTTGAACTGCAATCCTCAGATCTCAGCCTCCTGAGAGGATTATAGGCATGAGCCACGTGTACCCAGCTCAAGATCACATTTCTAGGAGTGTAAACTCAGGATATGTAATGTGTATGTTCATCTATCTTTATACGAATTCTTGAGTTAAAAATCTGGGCTACAGCTTAGACTTTACATGAACAAAGTATTTCTAGTTTAAAACTTGATATTCATGGAAAAAATAAAAACTAAGAATGTAAAAGAGCCTGGGAAATTCAGTTTGCATCCAGCCTGGGCAGAATAGTCTTTGCAACAATACCTATAATTAACCAGCCAAAAGTTGCATTGGAAGAATGGCTCAAGTGATGTAATACTAGTTATGAGCAAGATTGCTGAATAAGAGGTTGAGGTTTTTGCATACATATATACAAACATTCACATACACACAGAAGCCCTTATATGAACAAACACACATATGAAACAACTCTCAGAATATGTAGAAAAGTTAGAAAATAATAGAAAATATGTCCTGAGTAAGACTAGAATCAAGTGATAATTTTTAATATTAGAAAGTCCTCAAGTGAACTTTCCCCCCAATAGCTTGAGAATATTACATAGGTAGGGACCAGAGATAGTAAGAGAGTCAAGTAATCATTTAAAAAGGGATCAGATCCATGGAAGAAGGAATCAGAGATACCTGCAGGTGCATCTGAAAATGTTCATATCCTATGTCAAATGTTAGGACATCTTTGAAAATTGTATATCAACAGTTTGAGCAGTCAGTCTAGAGGATAAGATCATCGGAGAAGTTCAGAATTACTAGTATTCTAGATTAACTAAACCAACAACCTATGGCAGGGCAATGTGATACAAATCTGAAATTCTAGCACTCAGATTAGGACTGGAGATTAGAGAGTGGATTGCATAGTGATACCTTCCTTGGGCTAGGTACTATAATTTTGCTCAATAAAACAAACCAAAGGACAAGAAAGGAATTCACAGTTGGAAGTTTGGGGTAATTCTGTGATTATGTTTTTGAGAAGTCGTTTCCTATTGAAATGCAACTCATATATCATCCTCAGTCATGTCGTACATGCTCTCTTCATTACAGAATATTCCTAGATGCAAAATAGCTAATGATTCCGAACCAAAAAAGTGAAAAAGTAAGCATCATTCGGTTGGATTCCAAAGAAATGATGAAGGATTACAAAAGCTTAAGCCTGGAGAAATAGAAAAGATATCTAATGTACAACATTGTAGACCTGGCTAAATGAGAATTTAGATTCAAAATAAATATTTTGTTTGTAATTTCATATTCTACAGAATATTACAAATTTTTTTAAGTAGAAGTTTTAATTTACAAATTCACAAATGATTCTGGCATTCTATTTGTCTAGAATATTCTTTCAAGAGAGTTATAATTAGGACTTAGTTAATAGATAATTCCAACAGTTCATGTATAACGTGATAATATGAATAATCTAGAAAGAGTTGTCAACAAATGGGTGATAGTAATTTATAAATTTACAAAAAGAGCAATATTTTGAGATTTTGGTGTAACATGGTATGAAGAGAGTTATTGTGAGACATCTTTTTTCTTCTACCTATACATAACACAGGAAGAAATTACTTTTTTTATTGTGAAAATACTGTACAGAGGGGTTACAATTACATGGGCAAGATCATGAGTACATTTCTTATCAAGCATTGTAGCCTCCTCCTTTGTTTTCCCTTCCCATCACTTCCCTTCCTCCCCCCGCCCCCCACCCAATCTTCTCCTCTCCCCCCACACAAAGTTGTAAAGTTTGTAGAAATTTCCTCAATTACGTACCTCTGTATACAATGAGAAATATGCTAGGTTTTGGGTTTTTATTTTTCATTTTGTTTTTGTTGTTTTGTTTGTCCTAGGGCTTGACCTCTGGGGCTGGGCACTGTCCCTGAGCCTGTTTTGGGTCAAGATTACTGATCTACCACTTGAACCTCAGTGCTACTTGTATCTGGCTTTTCCTGAGCAGTTTATTGGAGATAAGAATCTAAGAAATTTTCTGCCTGGGTGTGCTTTGAACCATAATATTCAGATCTTAGCCTCCTGAATATCTATTATAGATAAAAAGATAAGTATAAAGAATATTTGCAAATTTTCTGATCTCAAGAATACCACTTGGGGGAAAATGATGCAGCAAAGTTTAGTGCAGTGTTCTTAGAACAATAGAAAGGGCATTACATTAGTAGAAATGTAGAATTTTTTTCACAATAGTGTTAAGCTAGTCATGCTGTGAATTTAGGGAATTTTAAGGTGCATCTTAAAAGTTGGAAAATGTTGGGCTAGAATGACTTCAATGCATAAAATGTTGGAATTGATTGTCATAGAAATAATAGCTTACTCTGATGAACAAATTTTTACTCTAGAGGAATTAATTATTATAGACACTTCATAGATTTATCTTCTACCAGAATGTGGCTAGTTTTTTTTGACCTTTAATTATGTAACTCCTCATTAGAAACTGCATCTATTGCAGAATTAAATAAAATGCATATAGGCACTGTGTTAAATGTCTCTGGTATGGCATGTTCAGAATTTGAAAATGAGTAGTTAGCAGTCATAGGAATATTGAAGAACACATATATTCTCTCCTCTGAACAAAAATTCAGTTTTAAAAGTTAGGAGTTTCCAGAGAATTGAACGATTTTCTATTTAGTATGAGATAACACTAACATAATGTTTTTTTTCAAAATAATGGCAAGTATATTCTGAAAATTTTGTATAGGTTGATAACATTCCAGTTGATGACCCTCTGATAAAGAAAGGGGCAATTAATTCAAATTAGAAGCCAAATATTGTTCATTTTTTAAAGGTAATATACATAGAATAATATTTACTATACCAATACAGTGAAATTATATTTTATATAGCTTATTTTTAAATTTAATTTAATTGTCAATTTAATATATAGAAGGCGTTTCAGTAATTGTAATGTAGTGAATACATAACATGTCGAACTTTTTACCCCCTCCCTCATTTTTCTCAAACTTTTCATTCACAATACCCCTCACAAGTTGTAAATTTCCAACATGTTGTCTTGTGAGTATTGCTATTGCATTGGTTTTCCTTTGTCCTTTGTGTCACCATTTTGTTGTTACTCTTTCCTTGCCAAAGTAAGATAAATATGTATACAATACATAAGATACTGAAATCATAGGTATCAGGGGATAAACCACAGGTGAAAACACAAAAGAAAAAAGAAATCACTTAGTACATTAAAAAAAACAACCACAAAGGAAAACCTCTGTTTCAATGTCTAGTTCATTTTGCTCAGCATCCACTTATATGGTCATATATCCATAGCTCTTCTGCCATTCTACTCATCTGCTAGGACCATCCTAGACATTTCCTACATGGAATCTATTTCTTTGTGTCTTGCTTATTTTACTTAGTAGGATTTTTTTAAGTCTTTCCATTTCCTTATGAATTAGAAGCATAAAATTGCACCGTGTGTGTGTATGTGTGTGTGTGTGTGTGTGTGTGTGTGTGTGTGTGTGTGTGTGTGTGTGTGTGTGTAATATCGATTTCATCGATTTTATTGATTCGTTCATATTCTGAGTGGCATATTGGTTTAAAACATGATTTCATGTAAGTATCACTTAGGGTCATTCAAAAATGACAGACACCACCTCCCCAGATATACTAAAATCATAATTTCTTTTTTTTGGGGGGAGGGTCCGGTCGTGGGGCCTGAACTCTGGGCCTGGGTGCTGTCCTTCAGCTCTTCAGCTCAAGGCTAGCGCTCTACCACTTGAGCCACAGCACCACTTCCGGCTTTTTTCTTTTTGCTTATGTGGTGCTGATGAATCGAACCCAGGGCCTCGAGCATGCAAGGCAAGCGCTCTAACACTGAGCCACCTTCCCAGCCTCTAAAATCATAATTCCTAAGTAAGATAGTATTTTATGTTGGTACAAGTGTTGAGATATCTGGATGAGTCTAATGTATATTTTGCACTGAATTAGGCAGGAAGATATCATATTGGATAAAAATGGTAGTGACAAAATATTCCCTTGAGAAAGATTCAAGAGGCTGCCAGAAGTATGAAGAAATTCAGATAATTTTGAAGAATTTAGAAATGCAAGCTCAAGTATGTCTCTTTAAATAAAAATTATGTGAGCGGATGGGCAAAAGAAGGGGAAGAGAAGAAATAACTGAGAGCAAATCACTGTCCCAATTTAGAGTATTAAAAGATATAATCTACAACTTCCAAGTTAAAAGAGAGAACAATGACACATCGCATTTAATTTAGGAGCATGCAATATATTTACTTGGCTTTTCCCTACTTTAATGCTCCAAAAATAAATGAAGATTTATAAGAAAAATTATGTGATTTCCATTACTTCAACCTGAACACTAACTGTGATGAGCCCTCTTTTTCTCACGTTGCACTTGGAAAATAGTCCCTAATTTGATGATGTTGTGACTGATTACAGACAGAGTTAGGGGCTTCTACTTGTACAATTATCCCAGAATAGTTTAAAACAGTTTTTCCCCCATGATATTCAACTACATTCTCTGAAGCAGTACTTTGAACACATCTTCACACCTGAGCACATAACTTGAAATTATATTTCAGCATTTCCTTGGCACATTCTACTATTTGCCTTTGTCTTCTTTGCACATTCCTTTTGAGATCATGGTTACTCTATTTCCATTTCATCTTTACAAACTGCTAAGAACATTGTTCAACTACCAGTTCTTGTTTGCACACGCCCAGTCTATTTATCAAGGTACTTTGTCCACGTTAAGCAATAGGGTAGTACTCAGGCTCTGAGGAGAAAAGTTCCACAGTATAAACCTATGCCCACATTCGAGGATGTAGAATTTAAAGCATTATGAGACAAACAGTGATATTGGAATTGAAAGGCTCCTTAAGGGCATTTTCTTGGAGCTCATTAATTATCCCAGGAGAAATATAAATATCTACAAAATATGGAACTAATTAGTAAGTATCTGAATTAACACTAGATCCTCGATGCTGCGTTAATACAAGTCAAAATTTTATCATTGTTACATCAGAATCCTTCCCCACTTGCCAATGTGTATGAAAAAATAAAAGAAAGGCATTAACACAAAATGTCTAATCTTTTTAGGCATTTAATCCTAGTGGTGAGGGTAATGTCTGAACTCTTCCATTCAATAAAAACTTGAAGTTTATAAGATCACTTCCTACGTATAAGAATTTGTGGCAGGTTGATTGACAGGGTTATTACAGCATAGAGATATTCCTAACAAAAATTAGATTTAAATAGAGTATATGGCAGTTATGATTTGTCAATGGCTATTGAGGTATTTTTTATTGTAAAGAAGAATCAATTCGAGGAGTCTTCAGTCACATCAGTAAAGCTGTATGTTAACCTAATACTTGGTGCTATTGTCCTACCTTTATAATGATTAGGCTGATAAGATATCCAAACACATCTAAAGACATTTCAATAAAATCCAAAACTGGTGTGGATACATGGGTCACTCCTTGGAACTGTAGCACAAATTAGGCTTTCCTGTGCTGTAGTTCAATCTTTATTCACCTGGCAAAACAAAGTCTTCAAAAATATTCACAGAATACCTCTAAGTAGTTAATGAGAGTTATATCTGTATAATTCTTCTAAGGTCAGGATAAAAGCATTTGTTGAATTCATGGATCCAGAATTTCATGTCTTCACATTCATATCTCAAAATTTTATCAATATGACTTTCACCAAAACACTGTTCTTTTTGAACTTGTCTATGTCCTTTACTTTTCAAATCCAAATAGCATATTTCCTTCAATACATTCCTGCAAATTCTTTCCTTCCTTTACTTCTGTAAATCTGTGTTTATTACTTTTTTGGTTCCTTATTTATCTCTTTCTTCTAATCTTGTCTACACTGTTGCTCACATTGCTCACACATGTGTCAGAATTTTCCTTTTCCTCTTCCCTTTAATAATACCCCTGATTTTATTATTTTTTCATATTCATGGTCGTGGATATTTTGATGATATCTAAACAGACCTATCTTTGCATCTGTTTAACATAAACTTTAGAATTTTCTGAGAGTTTTTTCTTCTAAATCTATCATTTCCACTTGTAGTCCTTATCACCAAGAATATAACTAACACAAATGCTAGCCAGAGATGTGGATGCACTTTAGATTTCTTCTTACCCTTCTACTCCCTGCCATTAGATAAGATGAATGATCAAGATTTTCTGTTTCTGTCACTAATACAATTTCTATGTACTCCCTTTTATGCTCCTGACACCGGCCTGTTTCAAATACTCATCACTGATCCCCTAGTCCTAAAACAACCGTTTACAAAGTATGATTTTTCCACATAGTCTTTTCATATTGTTCCTCTCAATCACCAAGTTATTCTCCTTGTAAGCACACAGAGTGAAGAGCTCAGATACAAATTCCAGTATCATTATTTACTCATTATATTGACTGTTGGCCTTACATTTCTCATCTGTAAATGGAGGTAATCTACCAGAAATATTGAAGAATATATTTGTTGACTTCTGGAGCAAGAAAAAAGATAAGTGAAGAGTCCTTACATTTTCCACCTTAGCTTATAAATAAAGAGTCAAATTCAATTTGTTGATATAAATTCACAAATAGTTTCATGCAGAAATAAAAATAAATTTTAACTACTGGCTCTAGGGCCTGTGTCCTTTTATGGTAACTACAGATGTGTAAGTGGTATTATGTAAATTGGGTCATGTGTTTACAGCTGTACTGAAGAACATACTCAATATATCATTGGAAACATTGGTTTGAATACTATCTATATGAGAATGTTATTTGAACTAATCACACTTAGTTGAAAACTATAGCTTAGTCCACCAAAATGTGGAAATAAATGATTTTATTTATTAGAAAAAAATACCACCAAGAAAAGTGAGTACAAATTATAGAAATTGCAGGAATAATGTTAGTGTTTTTTTACTGTCTGTACCTGCTTATGTGATTTTATTTATTAATATTGAAACTCTCCTCTTGTTATTCTTTTTGTATGTAATCCAACACTGTTTATAACTATGTATTCAATGTGGGAAATCTACCTTGAAAGACGTCTAAAGTTTTTTTGTCCTTTTCAATCACAACATTGTCATTATCAGGCTACACTGTGGTCATCATCATCATCTTCAACAAAATTATTATTAGCATCATAGTGCTAATCATTGGAAGTCTGAGACGTGTCTATGATTTTGCAATTATTTTTCTTTTAATTAATAATTTTAATATTACCACTGTGCATACATCCGTATTAAAATTTTGAACAAATAAAGAAACAAAAAAACTGAACCATATCAGGTAGCTTGACTATGTGCTCATAACAAATTATGGAATAGATTTTTGAAGCATTGCAAATTCCTAACCAGTATAAATTAACTTCCTCTTTCCCCCTCACTACACAAAAATATTTAAGAGTTTGGACAGAACTTTTTCAAGTAATATACTGTAAATATTATTACAATATCATGTGTATATCTAAAATTCCCTTGAAGGTAATAAACTCTACTTTCTATTGAAATATTAATTATTTTATGCTAGGAAACTTTTCGAAAAATAGACTGTATATCTTTGAAATGAAAAAGGTCAAAAACAGTAGAAAAAATTTTAGAGGGAGTCTGTCTTCAGATATATATATATATATATATATATATATATATATATATATATATAGGCATATATATATTTATATGTTATGTTTCGAATGACATACATTTTTAGAGATTATTTGTCATCAGAAGTATATACATATGTCTAAATTTACTTATAGAAAGATATACACTATGGTGAAACAAAAATCTTAAAACATAATTAAAATTAAAAAATACATCAAAACAAGTGGCAGTGACTCACTCTTATAATTCAACCTATTCTGTGTAATGAGATCTTCAAATTCTGTTTGAAACTAGCCCAGACAGAAAAGTACTTGTTAGATTCTTAAAAACATAAATTAGCTCTGGGCCTTAAGTTGTAGTGTACTGTCTTTGAGCAGAAAAAGGCTTAGGGACAATGTCTATGTCTTGCAAACAACAACAACAAAATGTATCACATTAATTTCACAAAAGCATCTTTTAACTGCTGTGAGACAAAATTATACTACCTCGCCAGGGAAGGTATCGATATGTAATTCCACTCTCTAAACTCCTGTTTTAGTCTGAGTGCTAGAATTCCAAGCTTGTATCACATTGCTCTGCCATAGTTTGTTGGTTTATTTAATCTAGAAACAGACTAGCAATTCTAAACTTCTCTTATGATCTTATCCACTAGACTGACTTCTCAGACTGTTCATGTACTATTTTCAAAGATGTTCTTACATTTGACACAGGATATGAACATTTTCAGATGTACCTGCAGGGGTCTCTGATTCCTTCCTCCATGGATCTGATCCCATTAATAATGATTATCTGACTCTTTTACTATTTCTGGTCCCTACCTATGTAATATTCTCAACTTTTTTGAAGATAGTGCATTTGAGGGCTTTCTTATATTAAAAATTATCACTTAATTCTAGTCTTACTCAGGAGTTATTTTCTATTGTTTTCTAACTTTTCTACATATTGTGAGAATAGTTTCATTTTGTATTCGTGTGTGCACATATAAGTGCCTATGTGTGTCTGTGTATGTTTGTATGTATGTATGCAAAAGTCTTAAGCTCTTATTCAGCAATCTTGATCATGACTGATATGCCAGGTTTTGGCTGGTTAATTATAAGTAGTGTCTCAAAGCCTGTTCTGCCCAGGCTGGATGCAAAGTGAACTTCCCAGACTCCTTTACATACTTAGGTTTTATTTTTCCAGGAGTATCAACTTTTAAACTACAAATATTTTTGTGAGTGTAAAGTGTAAGCTGTAGCCCAGATTTTTAACTCAAGAATTCATATAAAGATAGATGAACATACACATTATATATCCTGAGTGTACACTGCTAGAAATGTGATCGTAAGCCAAGTGCTGGTGAGATCTGAGGACAGGGGTTCAAAGCCATCCCGGGTAGGAAAGTCCTGGAGACACTTTTTTTCCAATAAATATCATAAAATTGGAAGTGGCACTGTGGCTCAAGTGGTATAGCACTAGTCTTGAGCTGAATAGCAGAGGGACAGTGCCCAGTCCCAGAGTTCAAGTGCCATGACCAACAACAGCAAAAAATATATATGAGAAAAAGAAAGAAAAATGAATGTGATCTTAGCCACAAGGCTCATTGCTAGTATGATCCCTGTTCTCTCAAGATGGACTCTTTCTTTCCAGTTAAGTCCATGATCATATATCTGACTTGCAATGGAAACAGCATCATTCTTCTATTCTATTTCTTACAAATTTTCGGGATTATCAAGCATGACTTACAAAGGGAGTGGCCTCATGCTTCATGTTCCAGTTAGGAGTAATGCTTTCCCTATATCACTCCCATAACTCTACATGCTAGACTTAGCTTTAGTGTTTCAATGTTGTCATATTTGTAGTCTTCTATATTGTATTGAATCCTTATAGTTAAATTCTCTTTCTCCTGTTATTGCTATTGTTTCTCTTACTGTTAACTCATGTACACTTGGGAAATTACTGCACAGCACATACACTCACAAATAAAGATCTGAGAACCTTCTTCACATTTAAAATTTACCGTAATTTACAGAGCAATTAAGAAGTTTGAACAATATGTACTCAGGGATAATGTATTTATTAGCCATTTAAATTTCACATTTTCTATTTACTAAGTTGTCTCTGAAACATGTGTTACCACGTGTCCAAAGGTGTCCTTTTGATATTTCAATGAAGCCAGAAAATATTCATTTTATTTGGAGCAGCACCATAGATTGTTACCAGAAGTAACTGGTAGTTACTGTTACTGGATGTGGAAACTGATCTCAGGAGAGGAATTGAACATAAAGGAATGACAAAGTTCAAGTTAACTTTTGCTTTCCTTTTTACTGTACAAGAAAAGAATCCAATGCTTGAAGGAAACTATGTTCCTGAATTTTTTGAGTGTGTTCTTTACTCATATAATACTTGTTTGTAAACTTCTGGTTGAGAGTATTAAAAAAGGAAGCACTATGCCCTTTGAAGGCCAGCATAGAAATAACTTCGTTTTAAAAGTGTTATACTGCAGGGCTGGGAAGGTGGCTCAGTGGTAGAATGCTTGCCTTGCATGCTTGAGGCCCTGGGTTCGATTCCTCAGCACCACATAAGCAAAAAGAAAAGAAGCCAGAAGTGGCGCTGTGTCTCAAGTGGTAGAGCGCTAACCTTGAGCTGAAGAGTTGAGGGACAGCACCCAGGCCCAGAGTTCAGGCCCCATGACTGGACCTCCCCTCAAAAAAAATGTTATACTGCAAAGAAACCAAAATATGGAGGTTTAAGGTGTCTTATGAATGGATGTTTCACTCCTGAGATGATTCTCTTGTTGCAGGAGTCAGTTATCAATTCCTTTGGTCTGGTCCTGAGTTTTCAATAGCAAGAAGGATTTCAAAAAAGTAGGATCCAGTGAGTATGATCAGCAAAAGGAGCCTCTCCTCAGACCAGTACTCCTTCAAGGAAGGTCCCAAAGAAATACTTGGGGTTTGTTTTGTTTGCTTGTTTGTTTAGTTTGTGCTGGTTCTGGGGCTTGAACTGAGAGGGTGGACCCTGTCTCTCTACAGTTATCTTTCCTGCCCACCTGCCTCCAAAGCTAGTACTCTACTGCTTGAGCCAGAACTCCACTTATATCTTTTTAGGTGTTTAATTATAGACTCTGCCTCCTGGGTTGGCTTTGAACTAAGATAGTAAGAAAGCTAAGTGATATCAACTGTATGGACTTCTCTTTCGAACTAAGAAATATTAGATGAAGATTATTATTAAGCTAATATTTCACAACTTTTAAAAGAAGAGAATATGTTCAGCAAAGAAGACGTAACTTAAGTAACTCGCAAAAGTAGGTGCACTGAATCATTTTGGTATTATTATCTCTGCTTGGAAAGATTAATATTTACTTCATCATTCCTTTTGGGGAAACTTAAAGTCATATTTGCACTTTTTGTTAGTTGTGCGGCTTGAACTCTGATCCTAGGCACTGTCCTTCAGATCTTCAACTTAGTTGTGGGGCTTGAACTCTGATCCTGGGCACTGTCCTTCAGATCTTCAACTCAAGTTGAACGCTCTACCACATTAGCTACAGCATCACTTCTGGGTTTCTGGTGGTTTAATGAAGATAAGGATTTCATGGACGTTCCTGACTAGGCTGATTTTAACCACAATCCTCTGGTCTCAACTTCCTGAATAGCTAGGATTACAGGCATGAGCCACCAGCACCCGGCTCATATTTGTGTTTAGTGCAGTTAATGACACTAGACAAAAGACAAAATACAAAGAATGGAAATTTGAACCAAAGTATGTGACATTGCAGCCTTTCAGATTAATTGAGGTAGCAATAAATATGTCCTACTTTTCCATGTTGTTACATTAATGACTCATGAGCTATGGGACCCTTACATTAGCATTCTCTTCCATCTGTGTAGGTGTACTCAGTATCAGGAAATGTTCCTAGAGAAATACAGAAAGAGGTTTTTAGACAGCAAAGGATATCAAGTATGAAAGAACAGCATAGAAGGAGATACATTTATCACACAGAGATTAAGAATTAGCCTAAGAGATTTAGAATGCTAAAGGCAAAGAGGAATAAGCCTAGTTGCTAACCAGTTCTTCAATAACCAAAAATGGTTCCCTAGGACGGTTTCTGTTATACCATAGTTACTATCATTTATTCCTTCCATGTGGAGTTATTCCTTCTCTTCTGTCACAACTATTAATTAGCCTCTGCCTTTTTGGTGCCATGACTGGCCAAACAAGTTTCCAAATCTCACTTAGACTACCCTTCTCATTTTGATTAGCAGTGGTCACTCAAAAGCCTGGAATCTTTGAATTTCCAGAGTTAATCTTCACGTGACATCTAAGCACATTCTTGGCGTTAATTGCCATGACCTTATAAAGAAAACTTTTTTTCAACACAGTATCCTAGTATAGGTAAAGTATATGAATTAGGGACTATTGTCAGGTATCATTATGGAAAGAGTAATTATATGTTCCAAGTATAGGTTCTTTATTTTGCATTTACGAGGTAAATATTTGTTGCTGTTGTTGCTGTTGTTGTTGTTGTTGTTTTGTCAGTCGTGGGGCTTACACTCAGGGATAGGGAATTATTCCTCAGATTTTTTTTCTCAAGGCTAATCCTCTACCACTTGATGCACAGCACCATTTCCAGTGTTTCTTTTTCTGTTTATGTGGTACTGAGGAATTGAACCCAGGGTTTCAGGCATGCTAAGCAATCACCATACCATGAAGCCACAATCCCAGAGCCCTAAATGACTTTCTTAAGATGGCATTACATTTTCATTCTGTAACTATGTATCATAATTTTGGCCAGAAATTTTTGCTAGAAAAGGACATTGAACACAATACTGTGTCAAGTAAGGCTAGATGGACAATGAATAACTGTCATGGTCTAGCCAGGCACAGAGGGGCTTACCTCATGGAGCTCATACAACAGACTGAGCGAGACAGCTCCTGACCCACAGCCCACCTCCAGAATGAGAGGACCACCTTGGTTCCAGCCACATGGGGACACTGGGCCACCTCCTCCAGCACCTATTCAATCAGTTCCTGAGAGAGAGAAAGAGAAAGAAGTTCAGAAATACACTTAAGGCAGGTGCCAGTGGTTCAGGCCTATAACCCTAAGTACACAGGAGGCTGAGATATGAGGATCATGGTTCATAGCCAACTCCAGCAGGAACGACTGTGAGATTCTTATCTCCAAAGAACCCACAAGAAAATTGGAAGTGGCCTTGTGACTCAAGTGGTTGAGTGCTAGCCTTGAGCTGAGGAGCTTGGAGACAGCACCCAGGCCCTTAGTTCAAGCCCCACGACTGAAAAGAAGTGGACTTCCTACCACAAGAAGTGTGGTGAATAGCACCCATTGTCCTAGGGAGCCTGCCTCGGCAAGTCAGGCTGAGCTTCCTGTCAGGTGGGAGTCATGTAGGTCACCCAGCTTCTCTGTGCCTCAGTTTCCACATCTGCAAAACTGAACAAAGTGAAGGATCCACTTCCTCATAGTGATAGGGTCATAATGAAAGAGACCCATGTTTTGTTCATAATCCCATGCCTGTCTCACCATTAACACACACCATTTGAGCTCTTTCCGTGTATCTTTCTGTCATATGCTCACAGAACTGCTGAGAACCGTATCTGAGGGCTGCTCCCTCTGTGCCTGGCCATGCTCCAGCGATCTCTCTGTATTAATCCCTTGTTTCCTCACAACTGTCCCATGAGGAGATTGAAATCCAATGGTGGGGGCCCAACCCAGAGCTTAACCTGTGGTTAAGAATCGGCTGCCATGGACTGAATTTGCGACAATCCATCTAAACCAATGACTGAGTGTAGCACCACATGTCTACCATCCCAACTACAGAAGACAGGGCCTGCTGGCACACACATGTCACAGATAGGAGGACCACAATCCAGCCCACCCTTAGCATATATTAAGTCTCCATCTCAGAAATACCCAGGACAGAAAAGCTTGTCTTGCATGGTAGAAGACCTGACTGACAAGCCTAAGGCCTTGAGGTCAATCCCTAACATACCTAAGAACCAGAGGCCCACTGCCCAAAGCTCATGACTATAATCCTAGCTACTCAGGAGGCTGTGATCTGAATATCACAGCTCAAGATTCAAAATAGGGTTGGCCTTGCCCATCAGACATCATGATGAAAAGACCCAGAGTCTGACCTATGTTGTTGTGCTCCATACTAGCAGGGCTCTTATCCTTACTAAGTGTTGGCCATGCTCTCTGTACCCCTGGGAAGCCACCCACTGCAGGCCACTCCCAGGTCTTCCCAAGCTCCCCACTGCCAACTACCAGACCCGAGAGTACACAGCTCCAGGTAAAAGAGAACCCTTGTTCTTGTACTTTAAATGTGCTGAGTCTCCTACAAGCGTCTCACCCTTCCAGGCCCCCAGACTTCAGCTGTGAAACCCATGCACCCCCCCCCAAAGATAGCAGGTAGAAGTTACCAAAGCATCCAGCCTCCTTGTTACAACCCACTCCTACACACGCATGCGCACCGCGCGCGCGCACACACACACACACACACACACACACACACACACACACACACACACGTCCAGATCAGTGACAACACTCATCCATGCAGCACCTATAATTTGCCAACTTATCACTCACCTGAGTACAGTCAGGCTGTACAAGGAGATGATCTCTCTCTCTCTCTGTCTATCTCTGTCTCTCTGTCTCTCTTTGTCTCTCTCTCTCTCTGTCTCTTTCTCTGTCTCTGTCAGTCTGTCTCTGTCTCTGACTCTGTCTCTGTCTCTGTCTCTGTCTCTGTCTCTCTCTCTCTTTCTCTCTCTCTCTCTCTCTCTCTCTCACACACACACACACACACACACATAGAGATTCAGAGCTGTGCCTCTCCTGAGTTTGTTGGAGACCAGATGGCCCGGGAGCACCAGCAGAAGCTGGCAGACCTGGAAAATGTGATCAGCCTATGAGAATTGTTGACAGCTGGGGGGTGGGGGGGAGACAGGCCGGGTGTAATGTTTGTGTGTGTCTGTGGGTGTTCCTCCCAGATATTCACCTTCTGTTCTGACCCCCAGCACCCTCACCTCCCTACTGGGCTTTTCTGGGACCCTCTTCAGTTGAAAAGTGTGACCAAGCACAGAAGACAAGGGCTCACACAGCAAGGGGGTTCTATCATCTGCATCCAACACCCCCCACCCCCACGAAAAGACACCAGAAGGCAGGTATGGAGGTGCTGTTCCCCTCTGACTAAAGCCACCAGGTTCCCACCAGGGATAGGAAGAGTGCAGATGTGCAGCTGTGTGACTCCCACTGCTCCAAGTCAGGGGCTCTGTGATGCCCACTCCTCTCCCAATGCTGCATCTCCACTTTTCCTGGGACACTGGCCACTAGGGATGGGGGTGGGATCCTAGGGTCAACACCCACCTCCACCCTGGGACGCATTTTGGCCAGAATGTGGGGCACCAGGGAGGTGCGGGTCTGGGTCAGGAGGGGGGGAAAGGGGAATATAGGGTTGCGGGGAGGGTGGCAGCCACTCACATGTGCTGCAGGGAGAAGCTGTTGGCAGCTGCTCTGGCGAGCAGCGATGGCAGAGGCATGGTGGGCACTCAGACCCGGAGCAAAGTACAGGGTGGCCAGGACCAGAACAGAGCCACAAGCCAGCCACTGGTGCACTATTGCACAATTGCCTGAGGCCTACAAGAGACACCACAGGTCTGAGCAGGCAGCACAAGGTTTGAAATGCTGCACCACGGGGACGGGTGGTAGAGGGCTGGGGCACAGGCGGGCATGTGGTGAGGCTGAGCAAGGCCTCTTCTCCTAGGCCTCAAATCTCTTGCTCACCACTCAGTCACCTCTAACTTCCTCAACTACTGGTAGTGGTGTCAACCAACAGAGGGAATCCTGGTGCTACAGGGCAGAATGGAATATGAATGTGGCCACCATTCTTGTATCCCATTGGACAGAAAGAACCATGAAAGAATGGGGGTCTGGATCCTGTGATCCAGGCAGAATGGGTGGAGTCAAGATGACAGCAGTGCCTTTCCCAGAAAACTCTGTCCAATCCAGTTGGAGACAAGAGGGTGACATGCTTTAGCGGGATGGCTGCACAGATTTTTCTGTATGTCTGTTTGTTGCCACTCTTGGACCTTCAACTCAGGATCTAGGCACAGTCCGTGAGCTGCTTTTGCTCAAGGCTACCCCTCTACCACTGGAACCACACAGCTCTATTTCTGGTTTTGTTGGCACAATTGGACAGGGGTCTTAACAACTTTCCTGCCTAGCGTGACTTTGACCATGATCCTCCCATCACAGCCTTGTAAGTATGAAGGAGGACTGCTGAGAGCCACTGGTGCCTGCTTAATCATTGGTCTTGCTGATATTCTCGGACAGATCGGTGAGTTCTCTATCCTCGGGTTTAAGTGGTAGGAGCTGGAGCCCACAGTTTGATTCCTGGTCCTGCCACCTCCAAATGGCAGGAGATCCTAAGAAACTCATTCCTATCCATATCATTACCAATGGAATGTGATGTGTATCATGATTGAATGGGCAGTTTTTGAATGATTCTTATGGTACACTGATCAATTTTAATGAATACTTTATGAAGCATTTAAAAATTACATTCATTAAATGGAGGCATAATGAAATACCTAAAAATTTCATGTCACATAGTATAAAAGTGGCATTTTTTTCTGCCAGGAATGGGATGTGAACTCATTGTCTGGGTAACACTGTTGGACTGTGTAGGAAGGGGAAGCTTGCCTCCTTGAAGTCAAGAAATTCAAGTCTGTTCCTTAGACCTGAAATCAATCCCCACCACTGGAAACCATCCTATTTGTGTACATTTTAAATATGTGATTTATATTTACACACATATGTTGACTTCATAGTGCATTCAGTGTAATTATTCATTTTATTTTTTTATTCATGTATTGACTATTCATTTTTTGACTATTATGAAATATAGAACATTGATTACATAGGATATAGTTCTGCATATGTATTCCACTTCATACCTGACACCCAGGACTTTCACATAAAAGGAAAACGTGTCACCATCAGCTTCTTACTCCATGATTCATTTTTTAGAAGTGCTGGCATCTGAACTCACAGCCTCCAAGGCCCAATTCATGAATGGGTGAGTGTCAGCATGCCATTCTGTGGAAAACTGAGCTGACAGGAAGTTCCCAGGACCTGAGATCGAGCCCCAGTGGTTGACAAAATAAGAATAGATTGACACGCAGATGGTAGTACACTAATAAATAAATGTATTTATAGAGTGCCAGAGATGTCTATGCAATATTTAGTTAGATAGACTACATTCCTACCAATTCTTGGGTATTTATTATGCCTCCATGTAATTAATATTATTGTTTTCATCCTTAACAAACTATTAAGTAAATCAATCAGGGTGCTGAAATTATTGCATTCCTGTAAGCAATAGTATTCTTTTAATACTTCATAAACATTAAATAAAATCAGTTTCCTGAAATCATGCTGTCTAATTTTGTAGGAGCATCATTCAAAATCAACTCATTCAACCATAATATTGACATCATTCCACTGTTATTTCCTATGCCATTGGTTGGTGTCAGGAGGGGGATTCAAAATCAGGGCCTACATTACCACGTGGGTCTATGACTTCCCAAATAGTTTGCCAACCTTTAGCAATGCAAGGTGAAGTACCTTTGCAACAATGTCATTCAGACCCAGGAAGGTCATCGTGCAAAGGAAGAAAAGGTAAAAAAGCCATCTCGCTGCATTTTTTCTATGCATTTTTTTTCCCACACAAGGCGTGGGGAACTAGGATCACAGAATCAGCTGTGGGTCCAGTGGCTGCACCCTGGCATTGGGTGATCAAAGCTGAGGCAGAGTTGCCACCACCTGAGTTCAAGCCCCTTGTTGAGCCAAAAAAAATATTAAAAGAAATTAGCTCCCTGGCTTGCAATTCAACCCGTTTTTTTCTGCCAGGCTTTGGATTTGAACTCAGGGTCTGGGTAAATGTGCAGCTCTGTGGAAGAAGGGGAAGCTCACCATACTTGAAGATAAGAAATTCAGGTTTGTACTCTAAGCCTAAATTCAAGCCTCAGCCCTGGAAAAGATACTATTTATATACATTGTAAAAGCAGGATTTGTACCTATGGATGTTCAGTCCATACACATTTAGTGTGGTTGTTCCTTCTATATTTTGTTTTCTTCATTTATTTACTGTTGATTTTACTATGATGAAATCCATTCCGTTTATTACATTAATGACATGCTATTACATGGCATCTAGATTTCTAGACATGTTCTCCAGCGTGCCTGACACCCTGGACTCTCAGAGAAAAAAAAATTCACACTCGGCTTCTTACAACATTATCCAATTGTTGGTAGTGCTGGGATCTGAACTCAGGGCTTAGCAGGACCAATTGGCGAATAGTTCAAGGTGAACACACCAGTCTGTGAGCAACTAAGAAGTTAGGCCATTCCCAGGATCTGACATTGATCCCCAGGGTGGGCCATGGTAGTCATAAATTCATTATTTAAACATAGGATGTATATTTACATACATGTGTGGACAGCATCTTGCGTTTGGTGTACTTCTTCTACTTATTTTCTGTCTTATTCATGGAAGTATTGTGTATTTTCCTGAGCATGGTGACAGATATAACAGTGCTTACATGGATGACAACCTATTGCCATGGCTATAGGGTTTCCTATGCATTCTCCATCATAGCTGAGACTCAGGACATTCACAGGACAGGTGAATCTATGGGCTTCTCACATCAGGATTCATCTTTTGGCAGTGTTGTGATTTGAACTCAGAGCCTTGCAGTCCCATTTGGGGAAAGGGCCTAGGTGAGGACACCAGCCTATGAGCAAGGGAGGAGATAAGCCATTCCCAGGACCTGACATCGAGCCCCAATGAGGGCCAGATATTCATAAATTCATAATTTAAACATAGGGTGTATGTTTACATACATGTGTGGACAGCATCTTGCATTCAGTGCACTTCTCCTTATTTTGTCTCTAATTCTTGGGGGTATTGTGTATTTTACTGAGTATGGTGACAGCTATAACTGAGCTTACATGGAAGACACCCTTTTCCCAAGGTTGTAGGTTTGCCTATGCCTTCTCCATCCTAGTTGAGACCCGAGACTTTCACAGGAGAGGAGAGGAAAACATGTGCAAGGACTGGTTTCTGACGACAGAATGAAACTCTTTGTTTTTGAGGGGGGAGGGTCTGGTCATGGGTCCTGAACTCTGGGCCTGGGCACTGTCCCTCAGCTCTTTAGCTCAAGACTAGCTCTCTACCACTTGAGCCACAGTACCACTTCTCCCTTTTTTCTTTTTGCTTATGTGGTGCTGAGGAATCGAACCCAGGGCCTCATGCATGCAAGGCAAGCACTCTACCACTGAGCCACCTTCCCAGCCCAGCTGACAGGTGGTTCCCAGTGCTGAGATTGAGCCCCAGGTTTGGCCAAAACAGTGATACATGGATAGGCAGAGGTTGGTATACAAATAAATATATATTGTTATGGAGTTCCAGAGCCATCTATCTATGATTAAATGACATTTGCTACGTTCCTACCAAATCTTAGGTATTTATTATATTGATAATTGAAATAATATTCTTTTCATGCTTAATAGACTATTAATGAAGATCAATCAGCATCCTAGGATTATTGCATCCAATTTTAGACTAGACAAATGCATGAACTACTCTTTCAATCGGTATTCTTATGCATAGGAACGAATCTCTTGTGATCTCTTGCCATTGGTTGGTGTCAGGACCAGGATTTGAACCCAGGGCCTATGTTGACTTGTTGACTTATGGCTTCCCTGATAGCTTGCCAGCCATCAGCACTGGCAGGCCAGGTCCACTTTGCAACTGTGTCATTCAGACCCAGGATGGTCACCGTGCAAAGAAAAAATTGTAAAATACCAAGCCCTATACAGCTCCCTATTTTTGTGCTGTCCCACTTTTTTTTCTTCCTGCAAGCCCTCTGGGCCTAGGCCCAGGATTGGCTATGGGTCCCGAGACTGCACCCTAGGCTCGGGAGAACAAAGCTGAGGCAGAGTTGCCACGACCTGAGTTCAAGCCCCGTGGTTGCTTTAATTAATTAATTAATTACCTAAATTTTTTAAAAGAAGATTCTCTGAATTGGAATTTCTGCCAGTTTTCTTTCCTAGCCTGGGATTTGAACTCAGGGTCTTGGTAAATCTGTAGCAATGTGAGGGAATGTACACAGTTGCCACTACTTGACTTCAAACCCCATGCCAAACCAAAAATAAATAATTAAGTCACTGCTCGGCAGGGAAATGTAGTTGTGGAGATGGGAAGTAAGGGGTGGTAGGGGGAAAACAAAGGAGGAAGCAACAATGCTCCAAAGGAAATGTACTCATTACTTTGCTAATGCAACTGTGAGCCCTCTGTACAACATTTTTACAATAGAAAACATACAAAAAATAATGTAGTGCTCAAGAAGCACTTTGGGGGTAAGGGAAGGATGTCTGAAAAGCTGTACAAAATGTTACACTGATATTTTTTAATGTTCATTATGGAGCTGAATAAACATAACTGCTTCCATTACAAATATTAAGTCACTGTCTCAGAACTGGGACCAGTATTTTTGCCATTGATGGGATTTGAGTTCACCATCCTGGTAACTCTTTTACACCATTTGTGAAGGGGAAACTCACTGTCTTTGAGGAAAAGAAATTCAAGCTAGAGTTCCCAGGGCCTGAATTAAGGTCCTGGAATGGAAAAAAAAATTGTATACATGTGAAATATATGATATATAGGTACATATATATGTTTATTTCATATTATGATTATTATTATTGATTTTGTATTAATTTTATTTTTATTTTATTCATTTTATTGTTTATTGTATTTAGTACTATTATACACATACTATTTATTACGTTTTGCACATCTAATATATAATTATACAAAATAATTTAGGATATCGACTCTTTTTCATGAATACTTATTAAGTGGTGAAACATGATACATAATTAAATGGAGCCATTTGTCATAGCCATCACATATTTGGAGTCTATCCCCAGTATGAGCTTTATCTTATTTATCTTTGGACAACTTCCTATAGGGATTTCATTAGATGATTTATATTCAGAAGCCTTGTTTTGAGGATAGGCAAGTGAAGCGTTAAAATTGTAAGGTTGGGGATGGGAATGTGGCTTAGTGGTAGAGAGCTTGCTCAGCATGCATGAAACCAGGGTTTGAATCCTCATTGCCACATACTCAGAAAAAGCTAGAAGCTGTGGAGTGGCTCAAGTGGTAGAGTACTAGGCTTGAGAAAAAAGAGCTCAGAGACAGTACCCAGCCCTAAGTTCAAGCCCCAGGTCTGGCAAAAGCAATAGGCCAGATTCCGGTGTCTCTCACCTGGAACCCTATCTTCTCAGGGGGCTGAGATCTGAAGACCACAATTTGAAGCCAGCCTAGGGAAGGAAAGCCTGTTAGACTCTTAACTCCAATGAACCACCAAGAGATTCCATGTGGCACTGAGGGTCAAGTGGTAGAATGTTCACCTTTAGCTGAAGGGCTCAGGGACAGAGCCCAGCTCCAGTTTGAGACATGAAACTGGAAATAGAGAGAGGGATAATCAAAGTACTTTTCCTAATTGCTAATTTTGAGAAGATTTTCTGGAAAATGAATGTTGATGTGCACCAGAATTGGAGTCAAGGCTCAAGGTTCAAGTGTAGCAGATCCATATGCCCAGCCTCTCAGACTCTAGCATTATAAACTTGTGTCCTACAGGGTTCTGAAAGGTCCATTGTTGAAAGGCTTAATATGCTCCCCAAGCCTTTTGTGAAAATCATTTGACTTGTATTGTCAATGTCATTACAGTTCTGAACCTAGCAGAGAACCAAGAGGTCATGCCCGTCACCCGAACTGAGGAGGCTGAGGTCTCAGAGTGAAATCAGCCAGGGTAGGAAAGTCTATGACACTCTGATGATCACTTCTTAAAGGTCAGATGTTCAAAAGGTTCCTGTGTTTCCCTTGGTGATGAGAAGCTACTTTAACTGTAAATGTTGTTAGAGTTCTTGAGCTATAGAAGCAGGACAGAAACATTATTGACCCATCCGGGGTTCAAATGAAGTTCTCAGGATCCAAGCCCTAGCCCTGTTAGCAGGATGAACTCCAGTGCAACGCTGTATTTGAAGGACAGAAAACAGTTGCAAAAGCCAGACTAGGTGCAGAGACCTAGCCCTGCAGGATTAGGAGGAAGAATGTACATACTCAACAGGGAAGTGAGCTGCAAAACCACTTCATTCATTCCAGGCATAGCAAGCAATGGGGGGGAAACCTGAAATATTTGTTAGAGGTACACCATGGTCAGGCTTTTCTCAGCTGCTTCAAACAATGACTAATTAACCTTCCTTCCTCAGGTGAAGGGAGCCTCAGGCTATCTTTGGTTACCAATAGAGAGCCAGTTTAGTCGGGGAGAGGAAAGGAACAGAGTAGAAAAACCCTGCTCTCTGGTCTTAGGGAGTGGGTTTTTGACTCTCCTCTGTCAGATTTGAAGGCCCGTCTATCTCTGCCAGTCCATTCTCCTTCTTTCATTCTCCACATCATTAATGCAAATTCCCAGTCCAAGAAAAGGCAGAGCCCTTTCTCTTCTGTCTCCAAGCACCTGAGTTAGAACCTTGTCTGCCTGAGAAGTGGGATAGAGACACTCTTCCTGCTCTGTGTTTGGGTGAAGGTGATGTTGGTGTCCTGACACACTGCAGAAGGCCTCATGACTGGGAAGTGTTCCTTTCTTTCCTTCTGAGGTCAAAGACCAAATTCATCTATCAACTTTGTTTCTTTGTTTCATTGCTTCTTTCTTTCTTTCTTTCTTTCTTTCTTTCTTTCTTTCTTTCTTTCTTTCTTTCTTTCTTTCTTTCTTTCTTTCTTTCTTTCTTTCTTTCTTTCTTTCTTTCTGTCTTTCTTTCTATCTTTCTTTCTGTCTTTCTTGCTCTTTCGCTCTTCTACTCTTTCTTTCCTTCTTTCTCTCTACCTACCTACCTACCTACCTACCTACCTGCTTACCTACTTACCTATCTACCTACCTAGCTATCTCTTTGCCAGTTGTTGGGTTGAACTCAAGGCCTAGGCACTGTCTCTAGCACACTGCTTCTTGAGCCATAGCACCAATTCTGGCTTTGTCTGTGTATGTGTGCCTGAGGAATAGAACCCAGTGTGTCTTGCAAATTAGGCAAGCACTCTCTCACTAATTCACATTCCCAGCCCCTTCATCATTTTTAATGGTAGTTTTTACAGAAGTATGCTACCATTTTATGTTCTCAAGTTTAATTTTCTGAATAGGAGTTACTTATACGAAACCTGATGTTCTCTTCTCCTGCCTGATTAGAGACTGTTCCTGCCTTAGCCTCATAATAAAATGTAAATAAAGGCTGCTGAGAGCTTCAGTGTGCATCATATAAGGAAACAGGCCTGCAACCCTAGAAGAGAAAAGCTATGGGCCTGAAATGAAGAGAATGATTCAGTATGAGCAACTAGCTTATCTGAAAAATAAACCAGTAAATAAAAGCAGAAGCATTGCATAGGTCTGTTTGCACTCGGGGAGGTAATATAAATACACACATAAGTAGGTAGGGCACTGATACATAAACTTGGCCTTCTCTTTTTGAAATTTTTTGAAGCCATCCCAGGGATTAAACTCAGGGCCTGATGTGTTCCTGAGCTGTTTTGCACAAGGCTGAGGCTCTACCACCACCACAGCTCCACTTCCAGCTATCTGGTCATTAATTGGACATAAGCAACTCCCAGGATTTCCCGCCTGGTCTGGCTTGCATCTCCTGCTCGGCTTTCTCTCTCAAAGCTGGAGCTCTACCCTCTGGGCCACTGCTCCAATTCTGGTTCTCTGATGGTTTATTGAAGATAAGAGTCTGACAGACTTTCCTGCTCGGCTAGCTTAAATGACGATCTCCTGAGGAGGTTTCAAGTGGCTTTCCTCAGGGATTCACAGAGGAGCCACTCTACACAAACCCTAAGTATAAATCTCGAGAGGTACTAGGAAACATGAAGATACTACTAGTGTGTTCTAGATATTAAGTTTGGAGACTCAAAACATTCATAATTATTAGATCATTTTATAGGGAAAAGGAGCAATGCAGACAGTATGTGGATTGCTTCAGCTTTCAGTCCTCTCATCTTGAGACAGTAAATTCAGAGCAGCTCAATGCTAAGTGACAGAACTGGCATGTCCTGTGGATATTTGCTCCCAAATCCTGTGACCCTCATTTCTCAATTTTGGCCTCAAACCTGTGACCAGATGGTAAGATGAGGAGAGAAAATAAGCATTGTGTACTTTACTTATAAATTCGAACCATTGGAATGACCCTGTTAAGAAGTCAGATTGTCAAGAGTAAAAAAAGAAGAATTAAAGAAAGAAAGTACCAGTGGCTGCTGACTGTAATCCCAGCTCCTCAGGAGGCTAAGATGTAGAGAATATTAGTTTGAATCCAGCCAATGTAGGAAAGTCCATGGCACAGGTATTTCTAAATCACAGAAAAACCCAGAAGTGAGGCTGTCAAGCTTAATGCACTACCCTTGAGCAAAAGGAGCTCAGGGACAACACCTAAACTCATAGTACACTGCACTACCTAGAGCACTGTACCTAGTTTCTCTTGTAAAAGGATATCCCTCTCCCACTTGAGCCACAGAGCCACTTCAGACATTTTCTAGTGAAGTTGTCCTAAGAAATCAAGGCTAGGATTTCATATATGCAAAGCACTCTACCCCTAAGGCACATTCCCAGCCCTCTACTTCAGTTTTGTTAGTTTATTTCTGTCTTTTTTATTGTTGTTGTTGTTGTCGGTTGTAAGAGTTGGGCCTGGGTGTTGTCCCTGAGCTCTTCAGCTCAAGTCTTGTGATCTACTACTTGAGCAACAGCACCACTTCAGGTTTTCTGGTGGTCCATTGGAGCTAAGTGTTTCAAGGACTTTCCTGCCCAGGCTAGCTTTGAACCATGATCCTCAGATCTCATCCTCCTGAGTAGCTAGGATGACAGGCATGAGCAACAAGCACTCAGCTTCCACTTCAGGTGATTAGTGGTGAATTGGAGATAATAGTCTCATGGGACCTTTCGTGTCTGGGATAGTTTAGAACCCAGATCCTCAGATCTCAGCTTCCTGAGAAGGCAGGATGATAGACTTCAGCTACCTACCCCTTGACCACGACCTTTGCTGCAAGGGGGTCCATGACTCCAAGTTGTGGAGTGCTAGCCGTGAGCCCAATCGGTAAGGGTCATCGCCTAAACCCCACGTTCAAGGTTCATGACCGAGAAAAAACAAAATGAAACTATTATCTGCAGGAGACAACTCATAGTCTTCAGTAATACATAATTTCGTCCCTGCCATGGGGACCTATCTGAGACCTAATATTCTTGTCGGCATAATCATCGCAGTTGTGGAGCTCTTATAAGGACAAGATGTAAAAATGCACCCGGTGAAAGACACAACATATGGCACTCTTTGCACACAGCATCCTATGAAAGACTCAGCACCCAGCACCCAATGTCGGACTCAGCACACTGCATCCTCTGAAGGACTCAGCACATAGCACCCTGTGCAAGACTCAGAATGGAGCACCCTATGAAGGACTCAGCACATAGCTCTATTCCACAAGCTGTCATTAGAGTTAGGGTGCTTTCATCAGTATCACCATTCTTTGAGGAACATTTCACAAACCACACAATTTCATATCTAATGGTTTAGTGGGGTATTTTTATTTGTGGAGGGAGGTTACCCCTGCGGGTTGAGCTCAAAGCATGGGGATACTGTTCTAATAACATTTACTCAAGGCTAGAGCTCTACCACTTGGACCCACATTTTGCAGTGTCTCGCAGACTTCCTGTCAGGACTGGGTTTTAAAGCCCCCAAGCAGCTAGGATGATAGGCATATGCCACGATGACATGGGTAACCTGTGGAGCTAGGTTACAGCGGTTTACATGTGGGTAAGTCATGTGGCAGCTGTCAGCACCAGACTCCTAGCTTGCTCTGTTATGAGGTATTTGAAGTTCTGTCCTTCTATAGTTGCAGTTAGAACATCCTATTGTTTTTTGGCGTCAGTCCTGAGGCTTGAGTAAGAGCTTAGAAACTCTCCCTAAGCGTTTGTGCTCAAAGCTAGCACTCAATTGATTCAAAGGCAATAGAACTTCTGGGTTTTCTGTTTATGTGGCACTGAGGAATCGAACCCAGGACTTCATGCTTACTAGGTGAGCACTCAACCACTGAGCTCCAGGAGTGAACGAGATATAAATAGAGATTGTTGTATATAAATAGTATATACACAAAAAGAGGTTTCTATTTCTGCATATTATTACATTATAGATATTACTACCAATTATTAGGTATTAAATTATATCTCCATTTAATGATGTGTCCCAGTTAACAATTAATAAAGCATTAATTAATAATTACCCAATATCCTATTATTTTATCATATATGTACATATATCCATACATATTTCGTATTTCATAGAATGAGGCTGATATATTATTAAATTCTGCATCACGTGCTACTACCAATTATTAGTTATTTAATTATGTCTCCATGTAATATTTGTTTTGTTAATGCTTAATAAAATATTAATTAAACTGAATGCACATCCTATACTTATTGTGTCTAATTTTTATTCTAGAATAATTCACTACTAATTCAATCTGTTTATCATTTATTATAGTGACAATTCTTCCACCTATGACATTTTTTACCTTTATTACATCCTATTACATAGTATATAGATTTGCACCCAAATTATACATCCAAGCACTTTCACAGAAAAGGAAAATTTATGTGTCATGCTCGAGTTCTCCCTCCACGATTACATTTTTGGCAGTGCTGGGATCTACACTCAGGGCCTAGAAGGTTCAGTTTATGAATGGGTGACTGCCAGTGCACCAGCCTCTAGCCAATTCAGCTGCCAGGCAGTGCCCAAGCCCTGAGATGGAGCCCCATATGTTGACTGCTAATTGTGCTTACTGTAGTTACTCATTTTATTTTTTGTTTTATTCAATAACCATTTATTTTATTGACTTCTATAACACATGGAATTTTTACTATATTTATTACATAGATTATACATTTGTCTATGTATGAAACTTCACACCTGACACCCAGGACTTTCACAGAAAAGGAAACCATGTGTAACCATGGGCTTCTTACTGCATGATTCAATTTTTGTAAGTGCTGGCATCGAAACTCACAGCCTACAAGACCCAATTCATGAATGGGTGTCAGCATGCCAGCCTGGGGCATATGAAGCTGACAAGCAGTTCCCAGCACCTGAGATCCAGCCCCAGGGATAGACAAAATAACAGACTGACATGTAGATGATAGTACACAAATACATATAGATCTTTATAGAGTGCCAGAGATTTCTATATATTATTCAGTTATATTGGCTATATTCCTACCAATTCTTTGGTGTTTATTATGCGTCCATGTAATTAATGTGATTGTTTTCATCCTTAATGAATTATTAATTAAATCAACCATTGTCCCGAATCTATTGTGTCCAGGTAATTAATAGTATTCTTTCAATGTGTCAAAAATATTCATTAAATCCGTTGGCCTCCTAAAATCACTCTCTAATTTTATCATTAGTATCATTCAGGAACAACTAAGTTAACCTTGACATTCATAACCTTCCATCGGTATTCTTATGAATATGAACTAAAATCTTAGGATCTCCCTCTATTCGTAGGGGTTAGGACCCAGCTTCAAAAACAGGGCCTATGTTGTTGTGTTGGCCTATGGCTTCCCTGGAAGCCCACTAGCCTTCAGCAATACCAGGTTACCAACACTTTTCAGCCCTGTCATTCAGACCCAGGATGGTCACCTTGAAAAGAAAACAAATGTAAAACCAGCAGCCATCAGCAAGTTGCCGGGTTTTTTTTCTGTGTCATTATAGTTTAGTTATTTTTTCCTGGCAGACTTTGAGGCACAGAAACCCAGGTTCGGCTGTGGGTCCAGTGGCTGCATCCCAACTTAGAGTGATAAAAGCTGAGGCAGAGTTGCCACGCCCTGACTTCAAGCCCTGTGCTTGACAAAATAAAAATACCTACCTACCTACCTACATATCTATATGTATATATATATATATATATATATATATATATATATGTATATATATGTATATATATACATACATACATACATACATACATACATACATACATACATACATACACACATACATACAGGATCTGGATAAATCTGCAGCACTGTGGGGGAAGGGAAAGCTCACAGTGCTGGAAAACAAAAAAGACAGGCCAGTTCCCAGTAGCTGAATTCAAGCCCTAGCACTCGACAAAATAACATTCGAATACATTTTAAATACATGATGTCTATTTATATGCACATGTTTACTGCATTCATTTTATTTTGTGTTTTATTTAATTATTATATATTTTAGAGAGTATGATTACATGTATAATTTTTTTTATATCCTATTACATAGGACATAGATTTGCCTATGTATTATACATCATTCCTGAAACCCAGGACTTTCACTTACAAGGAAAACAAGTAGGACAATTGGCTTCTTCCTATTACGTTGTTGGCAGTTCTGTGATTTGAAATCCAGGCCTAGAAGGCCCACTTCATGAATGCGTTAATGTTAGTACACAAGTCTGATGCCAGTGGAGTTGTCGGGAAAATTTGAGGACCTGAGATCAAGCCCTAGGAGTGGCCAATATAGATTGCAGTGTGTGTGTATGTGTATTTACATATGTATATGCATATATAAATAAATTTATAGATTGTTCCTATAGATAGGAATGAGTAGGTGGCAGTCCCAGGATCGAACTCAGGGCTTAGGTTTCTGGGTTGGGCTTAGGCTTCACTGACAGCCCACCATCCTTCTGCTCTGCAAGGTCACATACAATTTTCAAGCCGAGTCATTGAGGCCCAGGATGGTCACAGTACAAAGGAAACAAAGGTAAAACTGTTGTGTAAAACTTCCTGGTTCAGTTTTTCCTCCTCCGTCTTGGTTGTTTTGTTTTTTTTTTTTTGCCAGAGCTGGGAGTTGAGCTCAGGTCCTAGAATCCCCGGATCATCTGTGAGTGTAAAAGCTGCACCCCAGCCTAGGGTAATCAAGGCTGAGGCAGAGTTGTGACGACCTGAGTTCAAGCTCTGTGCTTGCCCCCACAAAATGTTAAAGTCCTGGCTAGGAATTTGGGCCATTCTATCAGCCATACCTGGGATTTGAACTCAGGGACTGGATAACTCTATTGTGCTCTGGGTGAAGTGGAAGCTAACTGCCTGGAAGAAAAAAAAAATTTCAGAATCTATTCCCAGGGCGTGAATTCCAGCCCCAGAACTGCCAAAAATGATATCCATATACATGTATAATATATATCATATATATGTATTTGTATAGATATTACACATTTTACCTAGGACACAATATTACCACAGAAAGGAAAACAGGTCAACATTGGCTTCTTACTCTACCTATTGCCTTCGGCATTGCTGAGATTTGAACTCAGGGCCTGGAATGCCCAATTCATCAAGGGGTCAGTGTAAGCACAGCAGCTTCAAATAAATTCACTGCCAGGCAGTTCCCAGGACCTTAATTCTAGACCCAGGAGTGACCAATATATAAATAGATAGATGTGTATATTGCTACAAATACATATACATCTCTCTCTATATGTATATGCCACTGTATATATAAATATTTACTTGCACTCTAAATGTTCTTAGAGCTCCTGAGCTATAGAAGAAGGAAAGAAACATCATTGACCTATCCTGGGTTCAAATGAAGTTCTCAGAATCCAAATCCTACCACTGTTAGCAGGATGAATTCCAGTGTAACACTGTATTTGAAGGACAGAAAACAGTTTCAAAAGCCAAGCTAGGTAAGGAGACCAAGGCCTGCAGGATTAGGAGCCAAAATGTACATACTCAACAGGGAAATGAGTTGCAAAACCACTTCATTCATTCCAGGCACAGCCAGCAATGAAGGGAAACCTGAAATATTTGTTAGAGTTAAACCAGGGTCATGCTTTTCTCAGTCTCTTCGTTCCTCAGGTGAAGGGAGCCTCAGGCTATCTTTAGGTTACCAATAGAGAGCCAGTTGAGTGGGGGAGAGGGGAGGAACAGAGTAGAAAACCCTGATCTCTGGTCTTAGGGAGTAGTTTTTTGACTCTCCTTCTGTCAGATATGAAGGCTCTTCTTCTAACTTTGCCAGTCCATTCTCTTTCCTTCATTCTCCACATCATTAATGCAAATCCCCAGTTCAAGAAGAGGCACGGTTATTTCTCTTCTGTCTCCAAGCAGCTGAATTAGAGCCTGGCTCTGCCCTCTTGTCTCTGGGGCCTTTGGCTACCTGAAAAGTGGGGAAAAGACAGTTTTCCTCCTCTGTGGTTGTGTGAAGGCGATGCTGGTGGCCTGGCACATTGCAGAAGGCCTCATTACTGGGAATTGTTCCCTTCTTTCCTGCTGATGTCCAAGACCAGATACATCTACCATTTTTCTGTATGTATGTATGTATGTATGTATGTATGTATGTATTTATGTATCTATCTATCTATCTATCTATCTATCTATCTATCTATCTATCTATCTATCTATCTATCTATCTATCTATCTGTGTATCTATGTATGTATGTATGTATGTATGTATGTATGTATGTATGTATCTATCTATCTATCTATCTATCTATCTATCTATCTATCTATCTATCTATCTATCTAATCTATGTATCTATGTATGTATCTATGTATCTATGTACCTATCTATGTATCTATGTATCTACGTATCTATCTATGTATCTATGTTTCTATGTATCTATGTATCTATCTATCTATCTATCTATCTACCTATCTACCTATCTACCTACCTACCTACCTACCTATCTATCTATCTATCTATCTATCTATCTATCTATCTATCTATCTATCTATCTATCTATCTATCTATCTATCTATCTATCTATCTATCTATCTATCTATCTATCATCTATCTATCTATCTGCCTATCTACCTACCTACCTGCCTACCTACCAACCTACCTACCAACCTACCTACCAACCTACCTACCTATCATCTGAGCTGTCTCTTTGACAATTCTTGGGCTGAACTCAAGGCCTAGCACTGTCTCTAACACTCTACTACTTGAGTCACAGGACCAATTCTGGCTTCTATCTGTGTATGTGCTACTGAGGAATCGAACCCAGGGCTTCTTGCATGCTAGGCAAACACTCTCTCACTAATCCACATTCCCTGCCCCCTCATCCTTTTTCTTAAAGGTAGTTTTACATAAGTATGCTAGCATTTTATGTCCCCAAGTGTATTTTTTGAACACAGGTTATTCCTATGAACCCTGATCTTCTCTTCCCCTGCCTGATTTGTGATGGTTCCTGCATTGTCCTCATAATAAAATGTAAATAAAGGCTGCTGAGAGCTTTAGTGTGCATTATATAAGGACACAGCCCTGGAATCTGGGAAGAGAAAAACGATGGGGCTGAAATGAACAGAATGATGCAGTATGCACAATGAGCATATCTGAAAAATAAATCAGTAAATAAAATCAGAAGCATTGCATACAGCCTGTTTGCACTCAGGGTGGTAATATACACCTGTAAGTAGGGCATTAATACATAAACTTGGTCTTTGCTTTTTGAAATTTTTTTGGTGGCCATCCCATGGCTTAAACTCAGGGTGTGATACCTTCCTCAGCTGTTTTGCTCAAGGCTGAGGCTCTACCACTGCCACAGCTCCACTGCAAGCCATCAGGTCGTTCACTGAACATAAGCGCCTCCCAGGCTTTCCTGCCTGGTCTGGCCTGTATCTCTTATTAGGCCTTCTCTTTCAAAGCTGGACCTCTACCCTCTAGGCCACTGCTACACTTCTTGTTTTCTGGTGGTTTATTGGAGACAAGAGTCTCACAGACTTTCCTGCTAGGGCTGGCTTTCAATCATGATCTCCTGAGGAGACTTCAAGTTGTTTTCCTCAGGGATTCACCTAGGAGCCACTCCACACAAATCTTTCCTCTAAATCTTGAGAGGTACTAGAGAAAAACGGAAACAGGAAGATGTTTCTAGTGTGTTCTAGATACTCAAGGTTGGAGACACAAAACACTCATAATTATTAGGTCATTTTCTAGGCAAAAGGAGCAATGCAGACAGTATGAGGATCGTTCTAGCTTTCGGTCCTCATACCCTGAGACAGTAAATTAACTGCATCTCAAGGCTAAGAGACAGAACTGGCATGTCTTGTGGACATTTGCTCATAAATCTTGTGACACTCAATTCTCACTTTTGGTTTCAAACCTGTGACTAGAGGGGATGATGAGTAGAGAAAATCCTTCTCAGAGAACGTAGCTATAAAGAACATTGAGTAGTTGACTTATAAGCCCAAACCATTGGAATAACCCTATTAACAAGTCAGATTGTCCAGATTATAAAATGAAGAAGAAAAAAAAGAACGTGCCTGTGTCTGCTGACTGTAATCCGTGCTCCTCAGGAGGCTAAGATGTAGAGAATCTGAGTTCGAATCCAGCCAGAATAAGAAAGTCCATGGTACTGTTATTTCAAAGAGACAACAGAAAAACCCAGAAGTGGGGTTGTGACTCCACCTTAATGCACTATCCTTGAGCAAAAGGAGCTCAGAGACAAGGCTTAGTCTCATAGTTCAACCCTTGGACCTGCCCCCTCAAAAAGAACCTGCACCTCCATGTCTTTGTGTATGTATAGATATATTCCTATAAGTGAAGCTCCCGAGTAGCTATGATAAATGGAACCAAGGTAGGAAATTTGTATTCAATACAATGAGTTCATAACACAGAGATTGCTTTTATGACATTACATGTTCCAGGGCTCCCCTCACTGCTCCCAGTGTAGCCTGAGGGTTTCTCTGCATCCCAGGCCAGTTGGAAGAAATCTCTTTCATTGTCTGGACAGGCACACAAAAGGCCTCACTCCTGTAGAGCTGTGTATCAAACAACTTTATCTGGGCCAATTAGTGAGGAGGAGTGTGGGCGGGCTCCAAAGGTCAGGAGAAAAATTCCTCTTTGTACAACAAACTATCTCTCTTCCCAGTGCTGTTTTTTTGACAGGAAGCCTTCATTTGTGCCAACTCCCATGGCAGGCCAAGTTCTGTGCACTCATCTTGTCTTTGTGAGACTATATTCCAAAGCTCAGATACAGTGCTCAATATAATTCGGAAGTCCTTCTGGCAGACAACTAGGGCACTGAACCTAATGAAATGTTCCATTGAGGGAAATGATGGGCCTATGATGCCTTTTCTAGTTTTCTGGAAGCTTTGGAAATCCAAGTACATGTTGAATATCACAAAGCTTCCTGTCATCTAGAGCTGGTGAAGCTCATCTGATTTTGAAACATTTGACCTCTCTTAGTTGGGCCCTGGGTGACTAGGTTTTGGGGTTGAACACAGGGCCTGGGTGCTAGCAATGAGTTCAGAACAGAAGTCTAGTGCTTTACCATTTTGTTTCACAGCTTCACTTCTGCTTTCTCTGTGTGTGTGTGTGAGTGTGTGTGTGTGTGTGTGTGTGTGTGTGTGTGTGTGTATGCATATTCTAGTCCTTGAGCTTGAACTCAGGACATGAGCACTGTACCTAGTTTCTCTTCTACAAGGATTGCCCTCTCCTACTTGAACCACAGAGGCACTTCAGGCTTTTTCCTAGTAATGTGGTCCTGAGAAATCAAGGGCAGGGTTTCATATATGCAAAGCACTCTACCCCTAAGGCACATTCCCAGCCCTCTACTTCAGTTTGCTAGTGTGTATCTATCTTTTTTTTTATTATTGACGGTTGTAGGAGTGGAAAGCTGGGCCTGGGGGCTCTCTCTGAACTCTTCAGCTCAAATCTTGTTGCTCTACCACTTGATCCACAGATCCACTTCTGGTATTCTTGTGGTTCATTGGAGCTAAGTGTCTCAAGGACTTTCCTGCCCAGTCTAGCTTTGAGCCATGATCCTCAGATCTCATCCTCCTGAGTAGCAAGGATGATCAGCATGAGCCACAAGCACCCAGCTATCACTTCAGGTTTCTTAGTGGTGAATTAGAGATAATAGTCACATGGGACTTTTGTGTCTGAGATAGTGTGGAACCCAGATCCTCAGATCTCCACTTCCTGAGAGGGGCAGGATGACAGACCTCTGCTATAGAACCCTAGGCCGTGACACTCTGTTGCAAGAGGTTCCTTGGCTCCACGTGGTGAAGTGCTATCCATGAGCCCAAGAGGTAAGGGTCAGTGCTTAGGCCCTGAGTTCAAGGTTCACAACTGAGAAAAACAAAACAAAACAATTGTCTGCAGGAGACAACTCACTAGTCTTCAGTAATACATAATTTTGTTCCCTCCCATGGGGATATATCTGAGTGTCAATATTCTTGTCTGCATAATCATCTCAGTTGTGGAGTTCTTACAAGGACAAGATGAAAGAATGCACCCTTTGATGGACAAAACATATAACACTCTTTTTTTATTCTGTTATGAGGCTTGAATTCTTGGCCTGAGCTCTGTCCCTCAGCTCTTCAGCTCAAGGCTAGTGTTCTATCATTTGAGCTACAGCACCACTTCCGGTTTTCTTGTGGTTTATTGGAGATAAGGTTTTCACCAACTTTCCTGCCTGGGCTGGTTTTGAACCGCGATCCTCAGATCTCAGCCTCCTGAGTAGCTAGGATGACATGCATGAGCCACCGGTGCCTGGCTCCACATAACCCTCTTTATAGGGTTCAGCAAACAGCATCTTGTGAAAGACTCAGCACCCAGCACCCAATGCAAAACTCAACACACAGAACCCAGTGAAGGACTCAGCACATAACATCCTGTGCAGGATTCAGCACACAGCACCCTGTGAGGGACTCAGAACCCCAGGAAGGACTCATCACATAGCTGTATCCCACAAGCTGTCATTAGTATTAGGGTGCTTTCATCAGTATCACCATTCTTTCAGAAACACATCACAAACTGCACAAAGTTCACATCTAATAATTTAGAGGTGTGTTATTTGAGGGGAGAGTCACCCACAGGGATTGCACTAAAATGTTGGGGGTACTATCCTAAGATCTTCTGCTCAAGGCTAGAGCTCTACCATTTTGAGCCACAGCTCAGAGTTTCACAGACATCCTGCCAGGGCTGGGTTTTAAACCCACCAGTGTCAGGTCTCAGCCCCCAAGTATCTTGGATGACAGGGGTGAGCAAGCCAGCAGCATCTGGTTCCATAGCGCTTGGTTGCAGTGGTATACATCTGGCTATTCAGATTAGATTGCAGCTGTCAGCACCAGACACCCAGCTTGCTCTGTGATGAGGTATTTGAAGTCCTATTCTTATATAGTTGCAGTCACAACATTCAATCTTTTTTGGTGCCCATCCTGGGTCTTGAGTAAGGCTCTAGACATAGTCCCTAAGATTTTATGCTGAAAGCTAGTGCTCAACTGCTTGAGCGACAGCACAACTTCTGGATTTTTATGTGCCTGTGGTAGTGAGGAATCGAATCCAGGGCTTTGTATGTGCTAGCAATCACTATAGCACTGAGCCGCAGGAGTGACGTGAATAAACAGATAAATGTGTAGATTGGCATATATATGTGTCTACATATATATGTAGATGTATAAATATATGTATAAAACAAGAGAAAGATGACTGTATATTATGAAATTACATAAATTATATTACTGCCAATCATTGAAAATTTATTCCTTCCATTTTTAAGTATCATTGTTGAATACATGATAAAGTATTAATTGAAAATTAGTCAATGTAGTGTCATTGTTGTGTATAATTTTATAGTATACTCATACACTAACTAGTAATTTAATTGTTAATTTTATAACATTTGTATGGATGTATATTGGAATGCGTTTCTTAGAATCTCCTGCCAATCATTAGTGGCAGTCCCAGGATTTGACTTCCAGGCTTAAGTTGAGGTTTCGGCTATGGCTACCATAATAGCCAGCCAAACATCAGCATGTAAGGTCATGTACTCTTTCTGGGCCTTGTCATTTTGACCCAGGATGGTCACAATGCAAAGCGAAAAAATGTAAAACCACCTTCTTGAACTTCTCCGTTTTATCCTTCTCCTTTTTATTTTTATTTTTTGCTAACCCCGAGATTTGAACTTGGGTCCTAGGATCCCAAGCTCAGCTGTGGCAGAGATGCCAAGACCTGAGTTCAAGCCGCATGTTTGGCCAAAAAACATAATAAAATATAGCCCTGGCTTGGAATTTTTTTGCAATTTTTTGGAATTTTTCTGGCTGGCATAGGATTTGAACTCAGGGTCTTGGTAACTCTGTGGCTTTGTGGGTGAAGGGGAAGCTCTCGGTCCTTGAAGACAAGAATTTCAGACCAGTTCCCAGGGCCTGAATTGAAGCCCCAGCACTGGAAAAAATAATATTCATATATGATCACTGTTTACATACATGGGTTTAGTAAGTATGACATTTATTACACTTATTTATTTATTATTATTACACATATAACATTTCATTTATTACATCCTATCTCACAAGATATATTTGCATATGGATTCTACATCATACTGAGACCCAGGATTATTTTTTCAGGAAAAAAATGTGTCGAAAGTGGTTTCTTACTCCATGAATAAATTTTTGGCGATGCTGGGATTTCAACTCACGGCCTACAATGGCCAACCCATAAATGGGGTCACAGTCTTAGCACACCAGCCTCTGGCAAACTGAGCTACCAGGAAGTTCTAAAGACCTGTGATCAAGCCACAGTAGTGCCCTATATATATATTGATAGATGTGTAGAAAGCTGTATATATACACACACACACACACACACACACACACACACACACACATACACACACACACACACATATATATATATATATATATATATATATATATATATACAGAGAGAGAATGTGAGGATATCATTAAATTATATAAATATAGTTACCAATTATTAGTTATTAAATTATGTCTTCATTTAATGAAAACTAATTTAATAAATTAAATAAATTAAATTCATTCAATAAAAATTAGTCAATATCCTTTCATTAGGGGAATCATACCATGGTGCTAGAATGGAAGATATAAACCCAATAATTTTTGTGTGGCATTCTAAAATAGAATCATGAATTAACTGCAAAATTAATCATTTTGATAACATTCCATTAGCATTCACATAAACAGGAACTAGTCTGTCAGGATCTCTCTCCATTTGTGGGTGGCAGTCCTGGCATTCGAACTCCAGGGCTAGGTAGTTTACTTCCAATGAAAACCATTGGAATAATACTGTGAAGATTTCAGATTGTCATGATGGAAAAAAGAAACAACAAGAAGAAAAGAAAGCCAAGTGTCAGTGGTTCCTGCTTATAATACTAGCTCCTCAGGAGGATGAGATGTATAGAATGCCAATCTGAATTCAGCAAAGGCAGGAAAGTCCATGACACTCTTATTTCTAAGAGATCACAGGAAAATATCCCCATGGGTTGGGACTGTGGCTCAAGGGCAGAGGACTACCCTTGAGCAAGAGGAGATTAGGGATACGGCCTAGGTTCATATTTCAACCTCGGACCTGCCAAAGAAAAAAAAAAAAGAAGGCAATAACTCCATGTCTCTGAGTGTGGATGGATGATGTATGGATGTTACAAAGGATTTACAATATAATGATCAGTGTGACATCACATTGTCATGACATCAGCTCATGGTGACATCACAAATATGTAATGACATCATACCACTATGATATCACATTGTCATTGTGACATCATATATACATTATGAATGCCTATTATTTGATTTCATTATATTTCAAATGTGGCATGTGGGTTCATATCAAAAACACATTTTGACTTCATAATCATTGTGACATCACAATCCCTTTGTGACGTAACATTGCCATTGTGATATCTCTAAACATCTGTGCCAACGCAAACATGTCCTGTCCTCATGTTTTGTGACATGTTGCCACTGTGTTATGTTAGGCTCATTGAGAGCTCAATCTATATTTGACATATTATTTCAGGTATGACATGAAATATTAGCAATATACTGTGACATCATGAACATTGTGACATTACACTACTAGATTTAATGACCATTGTGTCACATTGTCACATCACAAATCTGTTCTGACTTCATCACAGTTGTGCCAACAATTGCTTTGGAATCGTCACAAGCCCGTTCTAAATTTATATACTCATTGTGAGTTAATGACAATTGAGGTCTGGAATGCCATTGTCACATCACCAATCTACTGCGACATCACAAAACTATTTCGAACTCATCTCTATTATGGCATCACCAACTAATTATGATATAACAACACTATTATGACATTATAATTTGACATCATATTGCAATTGTGATATTACATACTTTCACAAACCTATTATGATCTCATCACATCTTAGAAAATTCATGGCCTTTGGGATATTAAGCTCCTTTGTCTGTGAATTGTATCATTGTGAACTTCTAGCAATTGAAATGTGAAATAAGATGTCACATTACACAAATGGCAATTAAGATCTGACATGCCATTGTGACATCACAAGCCCTTTGTGACATCATTATGAGTGTGAAATCTGACTGTTGTTATGACATCATCAGCTCATTGTGACATTTCCAAGTTACAGTGACATCATAGCATTATGACATCACATTGCCATTTTGCTGTCATAGACACATTGTGAATGTATATCCTGTGATTTCATTCTTTTTCAAATGTGGCATATCAGTTGATATCAGAAACACATTGTGACCTCATAACCATTGTAACATTACAAACTCTGTATGACGTCATAACCAGTGTGACATCACAATGTTGTTATAACATCTTTAGCTTATGACTGAACTAGGCCCTGAGAGGAGACTGGAGCTGGGAATGCTTCCTTACAGGTCTTGTTTTTGTTTTAGGGATTATAGGAAAAACAAGAACCTTGGCTCCAACCAGCCCAGTTCTTGGAATGAAAAAAATGCCTCTAGGTCTCCCTCTCCTTAACGACTTGACCCACCTTCATTGTTCTGTTAAGGACTGACCAACTAAACAGGTAGCCAGTAATCTGGGCTCATGCTAGCCTGCAGGCTGGCCTGCTGGCGACATCCTGAGTTTACTATAAACTCCGCCTTTTCACATGTATATGTTAAACTCCACTAAACTCCTTTGTGTATGTTTACCTTAAGCCCGCTTTACCGTTGAATTTGTGAGTCATTTAAACCCAAAATGATAGGCTGGTTTAAACAGACATTATATGACAAAGTGTAACCTCACTGGCCACCTGCGTGTGGTCTGGTATGATTGTGCAATCTTTTGGGTGTGTGACAATCTCATTGGTCACCTACATGACCAGGCTTCACCTTGTGATTTTTGCCTTTAAAAACCTAAGCATGTGGGCCGCTCGGGGTCGCAGTATAAGCTCCCGAGCCTGTGCTGCAGCCCTGGCCGGTCAGTGTAGGAACCTTCTCAATAAAGTTGCTTCTTTAATATCAACTTTGTTGTGGTGGGCTCTGTCACACCGGACGACTAGGTGGGCTTGCCTGCCTGAGTAGGGGTCTTCCTACTACAATGACATTATAGCATTTGCCATTATGTCATTGTGACATCATAGTCACATTATGAATGCCTAATCAATGTATTTGAAATGTGGCATGTGGGTTGATATCAGAAACTCATTGTGATGTCATAAACATTGTCACATCAAAATCCCTTTGTGACATCAATTTGGCAATGTGACATCACAATGGCAGTGTAATGCTACTAAGTCATCGTGATATCCCAATGGTCATGAACTCACAATGGGTTTCTGATATCAACAGACATGCCACATTAAAAATAGAATGAAAAACATAATATGCAAGCACAACGTGTGTATGACATCAGAATGACAATGATGTTACAATGCTATGATGTCATTGTAGTTTTACATGTCAAAATGAGCTGATGGTGTCATAATGGCAACATGATGTCACAATTATGATGAAGTCAGAAAGGATTTGTTATGTTTCAATGGTATGTCTGTCAGTTGTCATTACTTCCCCATAAGGATATGGATACAAAAATGTTTCTGTGATGTCACAGAGGCCATGTGTGTTTTCAAAGGTGGTAAGAGGTCCTCATTGGAATGGCACAATGTGATTCATAATGTCACAATGGAAATGAGATGTCCCATTGTGTTTTTTGATGTCACTGTGGTGGTGAGATCACGACGGTTTTGTGATGTCACAGTTTGTTTGTAATATCAGAATGATATATCTAATTTCAATTACTTAGAATTCAATATGAGGATACCAGGAGATAGAAGAAGCTTCATAGTATGAGGTCATATTATGAGAAAACACAATGGGACAGTGATTTCACAAATACAATGTGATGACTCAACATCTTTTTATAATAATGTTTTGATGTCACAATTGGTGACGCCATACTGATGAGGAGGTCATAATAGATTGGAGATGTCCCAAGGAGTTCGTGATGTCACAATGGCATATGAGATCTCAATTGTCGTTAACTCACCATGAGTATATGAGTTTGGGAAGGGATTCTGATGTTACTAATGTATATGTAGTCAAAAAGGTGAAGACCTGAAAGGTCTGAGACGTCACAAAATGACACAATGGTTATGATATCCAGCAGTGTGATATCATTATGTTACACTGGATTTTAGATATCTCATGTCATATCTGAAATATGAGGTCAAACACAGATTTTTAACTCACAAGGGCTAAGATATCACAATAGCATGTCACAAAAGTTATGAGGACAGGAGAGGTATTTGGTGTCACAGTGTTAGTGATATGACAAAGGCAATGTGCTGTGACAAAGAGATTTTGATGTCACAAAGGTTATGAGTTCACAGTGGTTTCCTGATATAAACCCACATGGCACATTTGAAATAGAATGAAATCAAAGAATAGGCATTCACAATGGGTCTATAACATCAAAATGACAAAGTGATGTCAATACAACAATGTTTGATAGTATATGAACTCATTACCTTGCTCATGTAACTGTAATCCCTCCATACACTATACTTACAATAAAAAAGACACAGAAGAAAAAAAAATAGAAAAATGGTATGGTGTCATTGGGGTTTGGTGATGTCACAATGAGATGATGGTGTTATGATGATAATGTGATTTCACAGTCATAATTATTGCAGAAAGTATTTGTGATGATACAATACTATGTGTGATCACAATTTTCATTAGTTCACTGAGGATATGACTACACAAAGGTCTGTGATGCCACAGAGGTTATGTGTTTCTTTAAAGGTGCCAAGAGCTCACAATAGATTTGTGATGTCACAAGGTGATTGTGAAGGGACAACAGCAATATGATGTCACAATGCGGTTGTGATGTCACAGTAGTGATGAGGTCACGATGAGTTTGTGTCATCAACATGAGTTTGTAATATCACCATGACATGTCCAATTTTAATTTCTACTAGTTCACAATGAGGATACAATTTCAAAGAAAAAATCAAGCTCCAAAGACCATGAGTTTTTAGTCATACCTTGTGTGATGTGCAGCCATTAGGATATTTTAGTCCTTCAGTACGCTTAGAATCTGTTTTCAATCTCATAATAATTCAGGTATGACATATGATATCTATCAGAAATTGACTAACATTATGACCATTGTGACATCATATTGATAGACATCAAGACCATGGTGTCACATTGTGAACTCACAAATCTGTTAAGACTTCATCACATTTGTGCCAACACATGACATTGGAGACAACACAGTCCCTTTGTGAACTCATATCTTCATTGTGAATTAATGACATTTGAGATCCAGCATGCCATTGTGACATTTCCAACCAGTTGTGACACAAACAATACCACACTAAAGCTACCAGCACGACTATGTTTATTGCAGCATTATTTACCATATCTAAGATATGGAACCAAACTAGATGCCCCTCAGTAGATGAATGGATCAGGAAAATGTATTATGTATACACAATGGAATTCTATGCCTCCATCAGAAAGAATCACATTGCCATTGCCCCATTTGTTAGGACATAGAAAGACTTGGAAAAAATTATATTAAGTCAAGTAAGCCAGGCCCAAAGAAACATAGGTCCCATGTTTTCCCTTATTTGCAATAACTAGTATATGTCTGAGTCAAGCAGAAAAGGTCAGATAAGTTGATGTTACTGGAATGAACCCTAAGATAAATATTCAATTTTTTGGTTTTTTTTTCTTTCATGCTATTTTTTCTATCATATTTACAAGATGATTTCTATGTTGCTTTGTATGTCCCTCTACCACAGTAAGACCCATACTTTCACTGTATTTGATGTTGGTAGAGTTTGTAGAGGGGAAGGAAAAAAATAACAAATAGTTTAACTAGGGATCCAGGAGGATCCATTGCAACAATAAGATGTACAAGTCGTTTTGTCGAAAAACAAACTTAAAACCTTTGGTGGGGGGTGGGAGGAGGATTGGGTAGGGAGAGGGGAGGAGTATGGGAAGATTTGGGAAGGGGAAACAAAGTGGAGGCAATAATGCTTGACAGGAAATGTACTCGTTATCTTGCCCATGTAATTGTAACTTCTCTGTACGGTATTCTCACAATAAAAAAAAAAACAAAAAAACAAAAAACACAAGACATTACAAACCCCCTCCCAAAAAAATTGTGACAACACAAACCTATTATAGTAGAAACACATTGTGATCTAATAGCCATTGTAGTAGCACAATCCCTTTGTGACCCCACATTTCCATAGTGATATCACTAACCCACTGTGAAATACCAATCCTCTCATACCCAATCCAAGTATGAAATGGTGATACCCGCATCCAGTGTGACATTTAGATCATAGTGACATCACACTGATAGATGTTAAGAGCATTTTGTCACATTCTGACAACACACACCCGTTAGGACTTCATCACTTTTGTGACAACGCATGCCTTTGGAGATACCACAGTCCCTTTATGAGCTCATATACTCATTGTAAGTTAATGACATTTGAGATCACATGTGTCATTTTGATATCACCAACCCATTTTGACATCACACACCTCTTGTAAACATCACTCGTGTGGCATCACCAATTGTGATATCAAAAACTTATTAAGATATCATATTGCAACATCATATTGCCATTATTATATCACTGTTCCATTGTGTTTTCTAAGACCTAGTATGTCTTCATAGCATTTTAGAATATTCATGGCCTTTTATACTTCAGTCTTCTTCTGTGAACTCAAATCCTCATTGCGAAATAGTAGCAACTGAAATTGGACATGTGATTATGAGATGTGACTTCACAAAACTACTTGATTTCATTACCAATTTGACATCCAAACCTATTGAGAACTTTCATTGCCATTTGACATCACTATCACATTTTGACATCCCAAACCTATTAGGACCTCTTAGCCCTTTGAAAAAAAACATATGGCCTTTGTGGCATCACAGTACCTTTGTGTAACTATACCCTCATTATGAACTTCCAATTGGTATCAGACATGCCATTGTAATATCACGAACCCTTTGTGGCATCACCAGTGTGACATATCATTTTCATTATGACAGCGTCAACTACTTTTGACATCACAAAAGTACAATGACAAGATAGCATTATGAGATCACATTGTCATTGTGATGTTACAGATAGATTGTGAATGCCAATTTTTAATTGTTTTTTTCCAGTTGTGGGGCTTGAACTCTGGGCTTGGTTGCTGTCACTGCTCTTCTGCTCTAGGTGAGCACTCTATCGCTTGAGCCACAGCACCACTTCTGGTTTTCTAATCGTTTTTATTGGAGATGAGTCTCATGAACTTTCCTGCCTGCGCTGGCATTGAACTGCGATCCTCAGATCTCAACCTCCTGAGTAGCTAGTATTACAGGTGTGAGCCACCGGTGCAAGGCTATTTCATTCTATTTCAAATTTGACATGTGTGTTGATATCAGAAACATAATGTGACCTCATAACCATTGTAACATCATAAATCAGGAGTGACATCAAATTGTCATTATGACACCATCAGCTCATTGTGACATCACCAAACGACAATGGCATCATAGCAGTATAAATCACAGTGACATTGTTACATCATAGACGTAACAGTGTAAAGGCCTATTGTATGAATTCATTCTATTTCAGAAACCCATTTTGACAATATAACCATTGTGATATCACAATACATTGTGACATCTCATTGTCATTGTGATATCATTAACCTGCTGTGACATCACAAACCAGTCCTGTCCTTATAAGTTTTGTGCCATGCTGCCCTCGTTATATATTGGGCCCTTTTTGAGCTCATAACCTGTTTTCAATCTCAAATTTCTGGTATGACATGTGATATCAGAAATCCCCTGTGATATCATATTGCCATTTTTCATGAATATTGTGTCACATTGTGACATCACAAAACTGTTAGAACAGCATCACATTTGTGACAACACATGCTTTTGGAGACATTACAGTCCCTTTTTGAACTTATATATTCATTGCCAATTAATGACAATTGAGATCTGCCATGCCACTCTGACATCATGAACCCATTGTGACATCACAAATTTATTGTGCACATCATGAGAATGGCATCAACAACTAACTGTGGTATCAAATCATTATTTTGACATTATATTGTGGGATTGCCGTTGTGACATCATTGTTCCATTGTGTTTTTACAAACCTATTATGGCGACATCACATCTTAGAAAATTCATGGCCTTTGAGATTTCAAGGTTTTTCTGTGAACTCATGTACTTATGACCCCTAAGGCAAGGAGACAATCCATCGAGTCACATTTAATATAATAAAAAAAATTACAATAGAAAGGGGACTGTGATTACCTTATCCTGGAATGGATACCCAGGTCCAAGAGCATCCTTGACCAACAAACCTCAGAACTTCAATTGGTCTGCAAACCACCAACCAAAAAATTATGATCTCCAAAGCTCCAAACCTCAATGGGCAAGGCTTTTTACTTTTCCATTCCACCCTCCTTCACTACAGAGCTGTCCTTCTTCCTGGTCTTTCCCTTTATCCCTTCCACCACTTCCTTCTTCTCTTCAGGCCTCTACACTCTCCACAGGCCTGCCCTACTCTGCCCCAGTGACCACTTGCCAACCTTCTGCTCTCCATCAACTTCCTCTCTTCTCAGGTTTTTCCCTTTATTCCATCCAGGTAGCACCCATTTTTATTTCCCCTTCCAATGCTCTGAAAATGCAACCTATATATAGGTTTACCTCTCTTCACTCCAACGGGTCTTCTGCCTAACAGTTTTCAACCATCACTTCCCAAACTGCCCAATGCTTAATCATTTCTTGACACCTCACCATGTGAGGCTTGACACTTCACCTTTGGCGGCATTCCCCACAATCTCCGGTGGGCCAGGCCAAGAATTTACAATGATTATCAGCTCCCACAGATAATTCTGGCCCCACAGGTTATTACAGTATCCTCATAGTGAATTAGAAGTAATTGAAATTGTATATGTCATTGTTATATTACGAACTTGATGAGACATCACTAACCCATTGTGACCTAAGCACCATGGTGACATCACAAACTCACTGGGATATCACATTGCCATTGTACCGCTATGATCACATTGTGACATCCCAAACCTATTATGACCTCAGAAGCTTTGAAAGAAAGCATGGCCTTTGTGAAATCACAGGCCTTTTGTTATCCATACCCTTATTTGGAGCTAATGACAATTGAGATGAGACATGCCATTTTAACATCACAAAACCTTTGTGACATCATCACCAGTGTAATATCACATAGTCATTATGACAACATCAGCCCATCATGACATCATAAAACAATGACATCATAGCATTATGATATCACATGGTCATTGTGATGACACAGACACATTAGAATGCCTATTCTGTGATTTCATTCTATTTCAAATGTTGCAGGTGGGTTGATATCAGAAATATATTGTGACCACATAGCCATTATGATATCACAATACCTTGATGACACCATATTGCAATTATGATATCACTAATCCACTGTGACATCACAAACAGTCCTATTCTCATAAATTTTGACATGCTTCCAGTGTGATCTCTTTGGCCTCTCTGAGTTCATAAATTGTTCAACTCATAATACTTCAGGTATGGCATGTGATATCAGAAATCCACTGTGACATCATGACCACTGTGACATCATACTGCCAGATATCATGACCACTGAGTCACATTGTGACATCACAAACCTCATGACACTTGTGCCAACATATGCCTTTGGATACATCATTAACCCTTCTGAACTTATATATTCATTGTCAATTAGAGATCTGGCATGAGATTTTGACATCACCATCTCATTGGGAAATCACAAACCTATGTGACCTCATCACCTGTATGACATCACCAACTATTTGTGACTTCAAAACAATACTATCCCATGTAATGGTAACATCACATTACCAATGGGATTTTCACCATTGCATTTTCACCAACCAATTATTTCCTCATAATATTTTACAAAATTCATGGCCTTTCTAACTTCTAGCTCCTTATGTGAACTAGTATCTTCATTGTGATCTAGTAGAATGAAATTGGACATATAATGGTGATATTACAAATTCATTGTGACACCATGATCCAAGTGTGACCTTATCACCACTGTGACATCACAAACCCATTGTGAGATCACATTGCCACAGTGATATCGCGGTCACCTTGTGACATCCCAAATCTGTTGTGACCTCTTAGCACTTTTGAAAAAGCACATGGTACTTGTGACATCACAGTCCCTTTGGGTAACCATATCCTCATTGTGAACAAAGGACAACTGACATCAGACATGCCATTGTAACATAACAAACACTTTGTCACATCATCTCCAGAGTGAGATCACATTGTTGTTACGATACCATCAAATCATTGTGACATCCCAAAATGACAGTGACGTCATAGCATTATGACATCACATTTTCATTGTTAGGTCAGAGAGACAATGTGATTGCCTATTCTGTGATTTCATTATATCTCTAATGTGGCATATAGGTTGATCTCAGAAACCCATTGTGACCACATCACCATTGTGACATTACAATCCCTTTGTGACCTCATATTAACATTGTGATATTATTAATGCAAGTAATATCACAAACCTCTCTTGTCTTCATAAATTTTGTAACAAGTGTCTACCTTGACCTGGGCTGGATGCCCACAGCTAAATGCAGTTTCAACCATGAACCCTCAGGCCTCCAAAGAGCAGCCCAGCCATTTGTTATCTGGTCTGCAAACAAGCAACCCCAAAAATAATGATCTCCAAAGCTCCACACTTCAAAGGACAAGGGTTTTTTCTTTTTCTTCATCCTCCTTCTCTACAGACCTGTCCTACCTTTCAGGTCTTTTCATTTTTTTCCGTCCACCATTCCCTTCTTTTCTTCAGGCTGCTCTACTCTTGACAGGCCTGCCCTGCCCTGTCCAGGTGGCCAGTTGCCGTCCTTCACTTCTTTGTCTGCCTCAATTTCCTCTCCTCCCAGGTTTTTGTCCTCCTGCAGTCTCTTCACTTCTTTCCTTCCAGGCCTTTCCCCTTTTTCTCTCCCCTTCTGTTGCTCTGAACATGCAGCCCATGTATAGGCTGTACTTTCCCCCACTGCAGTATGTTTCCTGCATAACAGTTTTCAATCATCACTTCCCAAATATCCGTGCCCAATCACTTCATGGCATCTCACCATGTGGGGCTTGACAACCTATCTCCTTCAGCAGCATGTGCTTCACCCTTCAGCTGCATGCACCCCCCTCTCCGGTGGTCCAGTCCAGGAGGCCGTGATGACTATCTGTTCCCATGGATGATAGGGGCACTGCTGGTTATTAAGTATATCATGGTGAACTAGGAGAAATTGAAATTGGAAAAATTTGTGATATTACAAACTCATGATATAACTAACCCATTGTGACCTCACCAACACTGTCACATCACAAACCCATCGTGACATCACATTGCTGTTTTTGACACCAGGATCACATTGTGACATCCCAAAACTATTATGACCTCTTATAACCTTTGAAAAAAATACATAGTTTTGTGACATCATAGTCCCTTTTTTACCCAAATCCCCACCATGAAATATTGACAATTGAGAGTCAGACATGACATTTTAACATAAAGAAGTTTGTGAGATCATCACAATTGTGACATCACATTGTAGTTTTGACATCATCTGCTCATGCTGAAATCACAAAGCTAAAATAATATGATAGAATTATAACTTCACATTGTCATTGTGACATCATAGACACATTATGAATGCCTTTTCTGTGATTTCATTGTATTTCATTAGGACTTCAAGCTCCTTCTGGGAACTTGTATGCACATTGTGAAATAGCAATTGAAATTGGACATGTGTTTAAGATATTACAAAATCATCATGACATCAAAAACCTATTGTGAACTCATCTTAACTGTGTATCATGAAGCTATCATGGTCCCTAATTACCGTTGAAAATACACAGGACATTTGTGACATTACAGTCCCTTTGTGTACCCATATCCTCATTGTGAACACATGACAATTGTATTCATATATGCCATTGTAACATCACAAACCTTTGTTACCCCATCATCAGAGTGACAAGATATATTCATTATGACACCATTATCTCCTTGCAACATCACCAATTTACAATGACCTCATAGCATTATGACATTATATTGTCATTGTGATGACATTGATACATTGTAAATGTCTATTCTATTTCATTCTATTTCAAATGATGTGGCCTGTGGGTTGATATCAGAAAACCATTGTGATCTCATAAATATATGGCATCACAATCACTTTGTTATATCACAGTTCCATGGTGGTATCACTAACACACTGACATCACAAACTGGCCCTGTCTTCATAAGTCTTGTGATGTGCTGCAATTGTGATGTCTTAGGCCCTTGCAGGGAGCCGGGACAAACGCCATTACAAGATGGCGCCCACTTCCTTTCAGCTTAGAGGTAAACAACTCCACATTAGGCAGTGCTTGGCGGGACTGCGGGTCCCTAGCTTTGCGCATGCGCCATCGTCGTAAATCCTGAGCCAATCCCGTGGCACCTGGTGACGGCAAAAGGCGGACAGCCAATCCTGAAGCGACCCGTGTTCCAAACCCTATATAAGCGGCTGTATTTCCTTGCTCGCTCTCTTGCGCTCAAGCTCTCCCTTCAACTAAAAGGCTCTCCAATAAAGTGTGATCTGAGAAGACTCCTGGTGTGGTGGTCGTTCTTCCTCGCTGGCCGAGAAGGCGTTCGCCGCAAGTGGTGCCGAAACCCGGGACCTGCGCAAGAGGTCGAACAGGAGCCAGAACTCAACACACGGAGAGGAGACGTCGCTAAGTATCCCTAGGTATGCTGTTTTTTACTATGGACTATTGGTTGTTTGCATTGCTGCTTCCTTTGTGGTTTGTCTTTCTGGTGGTTCTCTGTGCCTGTCTGCGTTGTGGGGATGACCACAAAGAGGGGGTCTCAAGGAGACCCCTGTACCCTTCTTTGAAGGAATTTTCAAACCGGTTCTCAGCCCTACATGTGGAAGGGCAGGACCAAGAATGCAGTGATCCTGTGAGTGACTCAGAGGAAGAAATGTTAGAGGAGGAGGGAGAGCAGCTTGATCCAGCTGATAATGAAGACTTAGAAGAGGCTGCGGCTGAGTATGAGGCAGACAGATATGGGGGGTGGCGTCCCCAAACGATAAGAGTACCGCAGCAGCCAGAAAGGAGGAAAGGAGATGGCCCTCACCCGTCGGCCCCTCCCCCGCCGTACCCGCCGCCGGGGCGGAGTCACTTTATAAAAGGGAGCACATGGTCCCGGCTGGCGGCCGCATTTCGGCTGGCGGCTGCATTTCCGGTTTTTGAAAATCCAATTACTAATGAAAGAAATTTTGAGCCGGTTTCCTACTCCCAGCTTAAGGATTTAGTTGAGGCAGTCCGGACTTATGGAGTGACAGCTAATTATACCATAGCCTTACTCCGAAGGCTGACTGTTAATGCCATGACGCCTACGGACTGGTTCGAGGTGGCCCGCACTTGCCTTAACCATGGGCAATTTCTTGATTTTCGATCTATTGTTCATGATAAGTCTCAAGCTCAATATAGACAAAACGTCCATGATGGGCATCCTGATTGGACTGTAGACATGCTTCTTGGGCAGGGACCCTTTGCCGTGGATCAAATGGGGTACCCCTTTGAAGTGTACCGGCAAGTGAATACCCTTTTTTACAAATCCTGGCGAGCTCTTCCAAACAAGGGGGAGATGGCGGGCAATTTAACAAAAATCACTCAGGTCCCTAATGAACCATTTTCCGACTTTGTTGCTCGTATGCTAGAGACAGCCGAGCGGGTGTTAGGAATTCTGGAAACAGCCATGCCATTTGTACAACAAATCATTTTTGAACAAAGCACCAAGGAATGTCAGAGGGCAATTACCCCAGTAAGAACTCAAAGCCTAGAAGCTTGGTTAAAAGCCTGTAGAGAGGTGGGTGGCCCCCTGACCAATGCAGGGCTGGCGGCTGCTGTTTTGTCAGCTGCCAGGGCCGCAAAAGATAATAAGGGAAAAGGATGTTTTCGGTGTGGTCAGTTGGGACATGTTAAACGGCAGTGCCTTCAAAATGGTGGTCCTGCACAAAACACGCCCAGGCCGCTAAGGACTCCAGGGGTGTGTCCTCGTTGTAAAAAGGGGAAGCATTGGGCCAACGAATGTAGGTCAGTCAGGGACATTGATGGACATCTTATCCCAAAAAATCATTTCAAACACTCATTCGGAACCAGAGCCAAAAAACGGGAAAAGGGGCCCTCGTCCCCAGGGCCCGAAAATTTATGGGGCATTTCAGACTCCGGTTCCCGAACAACCCCCACAACAACCCTCCAACCAAAGAGAGCAACCTCAGGCTCCGCAGGGTTGGACCTCTGTGCCACCTCTGGACTGGTATTAACCCAACAGATGGGAGTTCAGATTGTAGAGACGGACATGACAGGACCCCTGGATAAGGACACTGTAGGAATAGTTCTAGGATGCTCCTCCTCTACTATGAGGGGGCTAATAATTTACCCAGGGGTAATTGACCCGGACTATACGGGGACCATTAAGGTCCTCTGTCATGTCCCCCGCGGGGTAGTGTCTATTTCCCCCGGAGACAGAATTGCACAACTTCTGGTTTTGCCTTCCTTGCACGGCAACTTCCCTGCTAAGGAGATAAAGAGAGGTGATGGAGGGTTAGGCTCCACTGGAGTCGACCTTACATGTCTGTCCTTAGCTTTGGACCAAAGGCCCATGTTAACTCTTCAAGTGGAAGGAAAAAGATTTGAGGGACTGGTGGATACAGGGGCAGATAGAAGCATCATCCGAAGAGGGCAATGGCCAAGACAATGGCCAACTCAAAAATCCTCCCAAACCTTGCAAGGGCTGGGCTATGCTGAGGCCCCACAGTTAAGTGCAAAAGAATTGACTTGGAGAACAGACGAAGGCCAGATCGGGAGGATGCAACCCTTTGTGGTTGACGTCCCCGTTAACCTTTGGGGAAGAGATGTACAGCAACAGCTAAAGTTAACCTTGACTAATGATTATTCCGAGGCCAGTCAAAACATGATAAAACAACAAGGATTTGTTCCAGCCCTGGGGCTTGGGCGATGTCTCCAAGGATGCAAGGAGCCAATAGAGCCACTTCCTAAGCAGGATAGAAAGGGTTTGGGTTTTTCTTAGGGGCCCCTGAAAACAAAGCTTCCACTAAAGGTGTGGTGCCCATACCTTGGTTATCCCAAAAAGCGGTGTGGGTTCCTCAGTGGCCCCTCTCTCAAGAGAAGTTGGAAGCAGCACAAACCCTTGTTCAGGAACAGCTGCAGTTGGGGCATGTTGAGCCTTCCGTGTCATCCTGGAACACCCCAATTTTTGTAATAAAAAAGGCCTCTGGAAAATGGAGACTGCTACATGACCTTCGAGCAGTAAATGCTCAGATGCAGATCATGGGACCGGTGCAAAGGGGGCTCCCCCTGTTTTCGGCATTACCTAAAGAATGGCCTATTTTAGCCTTAGATATTAAGGATTGTTTTTTCTCCATACCGCTCCATAAAAAGGACAGGGAGCGCTTTGCTTTTACTTTACCTTCAGTTAATCATGAAACTCCGGATGCTCGCTACCAGTGGAAGGTTCTCCCTCAGGGGATGGCTAATAGCCCAACAATTTGTCAATTGTTTGTAGGAGCTGTGTTGGCCCCTGTTAGAAAAAACTTTCCAAAGGTACGGATTATCCATTATATGGATGATATCTTGTTGGCTGCTCCTTCAAAAGAGACTCTTCATAAAGTGTTTGGGCAGATAACGGAGACCTTAGCTGAGAAGGGATTGATAATTGCCCCTGAAAAGGTTCAACAGACTAGTGTTGTTCAATTTCTGGGAACCATTGTTTCTCCCAATGAGATTAAGCCGCAAAAGCTCTTTATTCGAACTGATCACCTGAAAACACTTAATGATTTTCAGCAATTGGCAGGAGACATTAATTGGATAAGGGGATTTCTTAATCTCCCTCGGTCAGAGTTGTTACCTTTGTTTGCCATTTTGGAGGGTGACCCTGAAGTCACCTCCTCTAGGTCCCTGACACCTTTATCACTAAATTCCCTACAAAAGGTTGAGGCAGCTTTGTCTAGGGCTCAACTTTCACGGGTTGATTTAAAATTACCTATCGATTTATGTATATTAAAAACGAAAAATTATCCCACGGGGGTTCTTTGGCAAAATGGCCCCTTGTGGTGGCTTCATGGCAACTCGGTGGGAGCAAAGACAGTCCAATATTTTCCTGAATTAGTGGCTAAACAAGCACTTTTGGGCATAAAGTATTGTTTGATGCACTTTGCAAAGATCCCAGATAAATTAATCATTCCATATACCCGTGAGCAAGTTGAGATTTTGGCCGCTACAGTGGATATGTGGGCGATTCTTGTTTGCTCATTCCCCAATATTATTGATAATCATTATCCTAAACATCCTTTGCTTGCCATAGTTAAAAAAGATTTAATATATTTTCCTGTTGTTACTTCAAAGAAACCCTTGGCTGATGCTTTAACCATTTTTACGGATGGATCAAAATCTGGACAAGGTGCCTTCCTTGTTCAAGGACGCCGACAGCCGGTGGTCTTTAATTTTCGGCCAAACGTCCCACAGGCTGTTGAATGTTTAATTGTGCTTGAAGTTTTTAAAAGATTTAGTCAACCTATTAACTTGTTTTCTGATTCATTGTATGTAGTAAATGCTGTTGCTTCCCTTGAAGTTGCTGCTTCAATTAAACAGGCTAGTACAATTTCTAATGTTTTGCTACAGATTCAATCCCTTATTTTAGGCAGAAAACACCCTTTTTATATTGGACATATTCGTGCTCACTCTATGTTGCCGGGCCCAATGGCAAAGTGTAATGACTTAGTGGATCAAGCAACTCGGGCTGTGGCTCTGGTCGCTGCTGATCCTGTAAAATTGGCAGAGGATTTTCATAGGTTGTATCATGTGCCTGCAAATACCCTTAGGAAAAGATATAATTTGCCCAGACATGTAGCTAGGGAAATTGTTAAAGCCTGTAAATCTTGTGTTACCTTTCTTCATCCTCCCCATGTGGGGGTAAACCCCAGGGGGTTGAGACCAAACGCCTTGTGGCAAATGGATGTTACTCATTTGACAGAATTTGGAAAGTTAAAATATTTACATGTGTCTGTGGACACCTTTTCTGGTGTCATTCATGCCACACCTTTGGCAGGAGAAAAGGTGTCTCACGTTAAAATACACTGCTTGGAAGCTTGGGCAGCTTGGGGAAAGCCCCTTAGACTTAAGACAGATAATGGCCCTGCTTATACTTCCCAGGGTTTTCGTGCCTTTTGTGCACAACTGCAAGGTGCCCACACTACCGGGTTGCCTTATAATCCTCAAGGACAAGGTATAGTGGAAAGAGCCAATAGAAGCATAAAAGAAATGCTTCAAAAACAAAAAGGGGGAATTGCTGAGTCAGCGTCCCCCAGGGAAAGACTTTCCCTTGTGCTCTTTACCCTCAATTTTTTAATTTTAAATGATAAAGACCAGTCTGCAGCAGACCGGCATGTGACAAGAGACTCTACAGACAATAAAGACATGGTTATGTGGAAGGATGTCATTGATAACAAATGGTATGGACCGGATCCTGCTATTACGAGATCCAGGGGAGCTGTTTGTGTTTTTCCACAGGATCAAGAAACACCACATTGGGTCCCAACTCGGCTAACAAGATTGGTCAAGGAAACTCAGGACGAAAAACAGGATGATCAAGAAGGCGTTGAGCGTGATAATATTACTGATGGTCAAGACCTATCACAGTCAAGGAGAGCTACGATGGGGGATCCTATCGGTGTTCCCGAGGCCGATGCCAGTTAGGCACGATGCCCGCCTTTTTCCAAGGTTATTTAGTACTAACAAAACCATGGATCTCCCGTACCTCACACTGGATGTGGAAGAAGCGCCCATCAGAGAAAATCGATCCATTTCCCTAAACGGGAGCTTGTGCTTCCAATTGGTTAAAAATGCATCTGCCCTTTCTCCAGGCATCCTGCTCTTATCTCAAACAGCAGTTATCTTTTAGGTAATTGGACTGGCGAGTTTGATGAGATGCTGGAGAAGCTTCGGATTACCATTGTGATTGTCAATTCAATGCGAATGGATCCCGGATTTGTGGAGGGGCTCCAGTCCTGGATTTCCTCTGCTGTTTCCTGGTTCAAGGAATGGGTGGGGGTGGGGTTTATTTTTAGCTTGCTGCTTGGGCGGATGCGTGGTCTGCCTATGGTTGGTCTGTCGCCTTCGAGCCCAAACCAGTAGGGACAAAGTTGTTATTTCGCAAGCATTAGCCACCTTGGAGAGTGGATCCTCACCCCAAATTTGGCTGTCAGCCCTGAGAGGTCATTAAGCCTTATCATTTCGCATAGCCCTAGCACCCCGAGGGATCTGGGGATCCCATTACACCGGGACGGGTATGTGACTGATAACTTGGAACAGGGTGCAAGGCAAGTGCACTGCACTTGAGAAGAATTTTCCTCTCAAGAAGAGCACGTTGGGCTGCAAGTGGGTTGATGCCCAAGATCCCACCTCTGCAAAAAAGGCATCGGACGGGCCTGGTCGTCACTGGGGAAGGCGCCCCCCCAGGCGAAGGCCAGTGCAAGGTCCTCTCTTTGAGACAGAGGCCCGACCTCTACTCTTACCTGTTACCAAAACAAAAAGGGGGAACTGCAGGGAGCCGGGACAAACGCCATTACAAGATGGCGCCCACTTCCTTTCAGCTTAGAGGTAAACAACTCCACAGTAGGCAGTGCTTGGCGGGACTGTGGGTCCCTAGCTTTGCGCATGCGCCATCGTCGTAAATCCTGAGCCAATCCCGTGGCACCTGGTGACGGCAAAAGGCGGACAGCCAATCCTGAAGCGACCCGTGTTCCAAACCCTATATAAGCGGCTGTATTTCCTTGCTCGCTCTCTTGCGCTCAAGCTCTCCCTTCAACTAAAAGGCTCTCCAATAAAGTGTGATCTGGGAAGACTCCTGGTGTGGTGGTCGTTCTTCCTCGCTGGCCGAGAAGGCGTTCGCCGCAGGCCCTTTATGAGTTCATAATCTATTTTCAACCTTATAATATTTCAGTTATGATATGTGATATCAGAAATCCACTGTGACATCATGATCATTGTGACATCATACTGACAGACATCATAAATATTGTGTCACACTATGACATTACAATCCTCTTAGGACTTCCTCACATTTGTGACAACACATGCTTTGGAGAAAGCACAGTCCGTTTTGGAACTCATATTCGCTGTGATTTCATGATAAATGAGATCCTTTATGCCATTTGGATATCACCAACCAACTGTGATATCATAGACCTACTGTGACCCCTTACCTGTAGGTCATCATCAATTAATTGTGACATCAAAACCTTTTGTGATTTCACAATCTGACACGATGATCATCATATCTGTCAGTGTGATGTCATAATGGTCATGATGTCACAGTGGATTTCTAGTGTCTAATGTCATACATGAAATATGCGGTTGAAAACTAATTATGAGGGCAAAAAGGTCTGATATCACAATGTCAGCATGTCACAAATATGAGGAGAGGAGAAGTTTGTGATGTCACATTGTACTAGTGATATCACAATGACACTGATGGCACAAAGTGATTATGATGTCAAAATGGTTATTTAGGCACAAAAATGCGTTTCTGATAGCAAGTCTCATGCCACATATGAAATACAATGAAATCACAGAATAGGCATTCACAATGTGTCTATGATGTCAAAATGAGAATTGTTGTCATAATACGATTATGTCATTGAGTTTGGTTATGTCACAATGAGATGATGCGCTTATAATGAAAATGTGATGTCACGCTGTTGAGGATGTCACAAACACTTTTTGATGTTATAATGGCATGTCTGCTTTCAATTGTCATTAGTTAACAACAAGGATATGGGTAAACAAAGGGACTGATGTTGAAAAGGGCATGTGATTTTTCAAAGGAGCTAATAGGTCATAATAGATTTGAGATGTCACAATGGAATCATGATGTCACAATGACTATGTTGTCACCATGGGTTTGTGATGTCATGGCGGTGATGATGTCAAAATGGGTTTGTGATGTCACAACGAGTTTGTAATATCACAATCAAATTTCCAATTTCAATTGCTACTAGTTCACAAGGAGGATACTGTAATAATCAGCAGGGCCCTGAAAATCTACAGGCTTGGATAATCAGTGTGGCCCCATCTCCTGGCCAGATGGTGAGGCATTCTGTGGGAGGGGCTGGGGCATTAATCATCACATGCTGAGCTGTGAAGAAGTGATTTGGCTGTGGGCAGTTTGAGATTTGACAGTTGAAAACTGTTAGGCAGTTGGAGTAGAGAAGGGGTACAGACTTTATATAGGCTGCTGGTTCAGAGCAATAGAAGGAGAGAGAAAAAGGGAAAAGTCCTGTAAGGAAGGAAATGGTGTGATAGCAGAAGGAGAAAGACCTGGGAGGAGAGGAAGTTGAGGGAGGGCAGGAGGTAAAGGATGGCAACTGACGACCCAGTCAAAGCAGTTCAGGCCTTTGGAGAGTGAAAAGGCCTGAAGAGAAGAAGGAACCGGTAGAAGGGAAAAAGGGAAAGACCTCGAAGGAAGTATAGTTCTGTAGTGGAGAGACAAAAGGAAGAGTTAAAAAAAAGGCTTGCCCTTTGATGTTTGGAGTTTTGGATATCATAATTTTGGGGGTTGGTGGTTTGGAAAACATTTATTATATTAAATGTTTCTCTATGGACTCTCTTGAACTATAGAAGTCTTAATTTTTGGAGTCCCCCATCGAGATAATCCATTTGGATGGCATCAGGCCTTGGCCTCAGGGAAAAATCCCCATAGGTGAGAGTGTCAGCCCTCAGGGTTGAGAGTCTACCTCGAGTGTTTGTCTCTGGAGGAGAATCATGGACAAAAGTCATTTAGGGACCTCTAGGGGTGTGTCTGGGCAAGCTTGCCAGCCTGTTTTGGGGATCCCCTCTGGAGGTCATCTGTTGCTTCCTTTGGAAGCCATCTGGGAACTCCTTGAGAGGTCATGCAGGGCTTCTTTGGGGAACCATCTGGAACCTCCTTGAGAGGTCATGTAGGCCGTCCTTGGGAAGCCATCTGGAACCTCATCAAGAATACATCTGCAACTTCATTGAGAAGCCATCTGAGACCTACACTGTAGGTCATCTGTAGCCTTCTCCTGGGGCCATCTTGGACTTTCTCCAGAGGTCATTTGGGGCTTCCTCAGGAGGTCATCTGAGACCCCTATAAAAGTAGTGATTGGGAAATAAGGGAAAACACGGACATAAGTTTCTTTGGGCCTGGCTTACTTCACTTAATGTAATTTTTTCCAAGTCTTTGCATTTCCTAACAAATGGGGCAAAGTCATTCTTTTTGATGGAGGCATAGAATTCCATTGTGTATATATACCACATTTTCTTGATCCATTCATCTACTGAGGGCATCTGGGTTGGGGCTTCCTTAAGAGGCAATCTAGGACCACCTCCTGATGTCATCTGGAGCTTCTTTTTGAGGTCATCTCAGGTTACCTTGATAAGAAATCTATGACTGTCTTCGGATATCATCTGGGACTTCCTTGAGAAGCCGTATAGGACCTTCTCTGGAGGTCATCTGTGGCTTTCTCAAGAGGGTTATCTGGAACCTCCTCTGGAGTTCATATGTGGCCTCCTTGAGTGGCCATCTGGGAGCTACTCGTGAGGTAATCTCAGCCTTATTGAGAGGACATCTGGAACCTCCTTTGGAGGTCATCTGACACTTCCTTGGGAAGCCATTTGGAACATCCATGAGAGGTGATCTAGGGCTTCCTAGGGAGGACATATGTGACATCCTCCAGAGGTCATCTGTGACCTCCTCAAGAGGCAATCTGGAATGTACTCTCTGTCATCTGGGACCTCCTATAGAGGTCAACATTGAGAGGTTTGGGGCATGTAGATTAAGTGTCTGTGGCTATTGTTCTGTGTGTGCATGCTGATAGTTCTGTGTCCTGTATGCACCTCTGTTTACTCCTTTTCTCAGGAGGGGAGAACAAGGCCTAATTTGTCATATCCAAAATATATTCTCCCCGAGGGTTACAGAATCCCTCAGAGGAAGATGCACTGATGTACTCTTTCTCCTATTCTTTGCCATCAGCACCTCTAATGTTACGTTCTCCCATGCCAAAATTGGTTACTTGTACCATCCTGAGGTGGTATGTTACCATTATTACCCTAGAGACAGGAACATGGAGGAGATGGTGGGCAGGCCCTCCTTTTAATATATGGTCCCTTTACAACTAGTGACCTGTATGACTGGAAACAGCAAAATCTATCCTTTTCAGAAAAAAATAACCAGGACTCATTACCTCATTACTGGGATGAGTGTCAGCAAACTTTACCGATGCTTTTCACCTGGTAGAAAAGGGAGTGAATCCTGCTCGGTAAATTGAATATGGTCCCTGGACCGGACAGTAGCTCCACTATTGAACCAGACCATTTGGATCAAGCCTTTCCCCAGACTTATCCAAGCTGAGACTAACAGCAATCAAGGTATGGAGGTGCTTATCAATTATTGCCAGGTTTGGTTAGCAGGGATACCGCAGAGGCTAGAAAGCCAGAAAAGTGAGTGAGATGGGAGACTTCCCCAGTGAATACCCTAATGCTTTTCTGAAACTTCTCCCAGAAGCCTATAGGACCTATAGGCCTATAGATCTTGAAGCCCTGGAGAATCAAAGAGCCCTAAATATGGCCTTTGTTAGTTAGCCCCATATCTTAGAAGAAAGCTTCTAAGGTTTATAAGGTTTTGAGGGAAAGGTGTATTTTGAGTTGGAAGTGGTTGCCCAGTGGATGTTTGATAACATAGGTACCCTGTAAAAAAAAAGAGTAAGAAGGGGGTTTGACTTTTGGTAGGAGCACCAGAATAGGGATCAAGAAACCCTTGGCAAAGACATTACAATTCATTTGCAAATAGCAGTAGGGAACCTCTAGGACTAGATCAGTGTGCTTATAGTAAGCAAAATGGACATTGTAAAAAGGAATGTCCAGGGGGGAGAAAGATTGAAAAGGACAGGTTATGTAATCCCATTAACACCTGGAAAATGTGTTCGTATCTCTGGAGAAACATGCAAAGGAGCTTGTGGCTCTGAATTCCAACTGTGTTCAATTTAAAAACAGCCATATAAACTTAAGAAGAAATGTGGCAAAGAAAAAATTCACACACTTCTATCTCAAAACACAGGTTATAAAATACTGAATCTCCAAACAAAACCCACTAAGAGGTTAAAAGCAAATAGAAGAGCACACTGGAGAAACCAGAGCATTATTGACATGAAGAAAAGTTTTGAAGATATAAATTATGAACTTGTGAGAGTAAAAACTGAGAAGAAAATCCTCAAAAGGAACCTAGAAAACAGTCAGAATCAAATGAAATTCAAGTACATTAGCCTGGGTGAGCATGAGGCAAGTTAGGGGACCACAGATCAGAGGCCAACAGAAGCACAAGACAGCAATGCTTCCATCCTTGCTAACCACAACTGAGGCCAAGAAGATATCCTGATGCTTCATTAAGAAATAGTGGGCAAAATAAAAGAGCTGGACCTGATATAAGAATTTATTAGGTTGAAGTACATGTTGATTATAAGCTGCGAAGAGTGTCACCAGATATTCAAAACAACAGAGAAAGAAGATAAGAGTAGTTATAGAGAAAGACGAGGAAGTGCTATGTCATAGAAGATGAGGCCAAGAAAAGTGAACAGGAAATATCAGGCTCAAGAAAGAGATTGTTACTCTTCAGTGAGAGTTAAAGGACCACATGGTCTGATAAAGAATGCCGGGGAAAGGAAAAGAGCATTAGGAAGAAAAACAGAAGAGCTAAACAAACAGTTGAAAGATCTGTCACAAAAATACACTGAAGTGGAAAACTAGAAAGAGAAACTACTAGAGTAAAAGGCCAAAAAGACTGCTGAGATCTTCACCATAAATGTAATGCAGAAACATCATGTCCCAATGGAACAGGTGGAGGTGGGAAAAATTACCTCTCAATAGCACCTTTGTGAACTTAAGGGAGGAGCTGAAGAGCAAGCAAAGTGGTTGTGAGAAGGAACAGCAGTTGGCCAGTCAAAGGAACTCTCATGTGACCCTGACAAAACACTTGCAGGTTAAGGAGCACATTGAGAAGGAGAGTGGGATCATGAAAGGAAGTTTGAGAGAAAAGGAGCAGAATAAAATGGAAGAAGTCTCCCAGGTTCAGAGTACTATACAGGAGTTAAAGAAACTAGAGACCTAAGATACAGAGAAACAGCTGAGCTGATTAAGTAGCTTGGGAGACCACTCTAAAACCATCGGGGTCTCTAGAGCTACTAGTTGTTAAGATTAAAGGAAGAAGCAAAAACAGTGGTAATAAGTGTGCAAATTTTGAAACTAAACTTGGGAAAAATGCATACAGGCTTTCTGTCAGTTTACATGTAGATATTTGCACCAAGGTAAATTGCCCGAGGCCACTGCCTAAGACTGTTCTGAAAATCAGTGGGGCCTCAGCCTGACAATCCTTTGTAATGTGTGTAGGTAATTTCCAACAGGTAAAAGCTGAAAAGCTGGAACATATGGAAAGAATTCATATGTGAGGAACATCAGATGGTGAATTTGTGCAAGTGGACTTCACAGAGGTAAAGCCTGGAAAGTATGGGTATTGGTATCTATTATAATAGTGGACACTTTTTCAGGCTGAGCTGAGGCATGTAATAATTCCTTGATTTGACTTACCCTTAGCTGTGAGGTCCAAAGTTGGCCCTGCATTCATGGCCCAAGTTCTCAATGATTAACTAATGCCCTAGGAATGAATTGGATGTTACAATCCATATATAGACCTCAGAGTTCAAGGCACTAGAAAGAATGAATATGACCTTAAAGGAAACTTTAACTAAATTAAATACAGAGACTGGCCATGGCTATGTAAGTCTCCTTCACTTTGCTCTTCTTCGAGCAAGATGTAGCCCTTATGTAAAAGAATTTAATCCCTTTGAAATACCTTAGGGTAGACCACCCCCTTTGTTCCCTAATCTCGTGAAGGCTCTATTAACAGAAATGTCTAACTACAAACTGCTGGCTTTACAACATATTCTTTTATATACCTATCATTTGGTAACCAAGGCCCACTTGCCGCCTAAGAAAAATGTCACCTGAAAAGAAGGGGCCAAGATGGCAATGGAACAGCAGGGAAACACCACAGCTCTCTCCAATCAAATACAGTGTTCAAAAACAGGCATTCAATGCTCTGTTTCACCAAGTGACACCCCCCACCCAAAAAAGCAATTGCTCAGAGAGATATAGGAAGTGAAAAAAGAAAAGGGAAAAACCTACACAGACAGTAAAGTGGAAAGATCCTTCCCCCACCCCTTGTTGGTGATGGGGCTCTGTGCTGAGCAGCTTAAGTTGTGGGGATTCGTGCCAGGCTGCTTAAGTATCCCAGCTCTGGACCCTCCGAAGACCACACACTAGCAAGCATCCCAAGGCTCCCAGAAGACTCCCAAGGTACCGTGCCAACCCAGAGAATACAAACAGAAATCTCAAATGCAGAGCCGGCATGAAGACTTCCCTCACTGGCCCTGGCACAGCGCCTCTGCCTGGTTGGTGCAAGCAGCCCAATTCAGTCAGGAACAGCAGCAGCTGTCAGCAGTGGTGAATGACCCTAGACTCACACTGTGTTACCTCTGTCCTGCTGGTGTAAACAGCCTAGCCTAACCTGGAGCAGCAGCAGCAGCTGGTAGTGGCAGCAAACCACCAAGACTCGGGGCACAATGCCTCTTGGCACTAGCCCACAGGAACAGCCTAGACCAGCCCAGGGCGGCAGCGGTAGCTGGGGCGGGGACAGCTGCAGTGAACAACTCCAGACCCCTGGTGGTTTGTGCCTCTCCATACTGGCCCGCATAAGCGGCCCAGCCAAGCCAGAGGCAGCAGCAGTGTCTAACACCTGACTCGTGGTGAAGTGCCTGACTTGCATATGTGGCCCAGCTGATCCTGGGCAGTGGCAGCAGCTCAGGCAGTGGCATCAGCTGTGGCAGCAGCAGCGGCATCGGCAGCGGCAGTGAACAACTACAGACGTGTTGTGGGGTGTGACGTCTCTCCATACTGGCTTGCATAAGCTGGGCTAGCAGATGCTGGCAAAGGTGGTGAACAGCCCCAGACTTGAGGCAGGGTGTGGTGCTGAATTACCCCAGAAAATCCTCATGAACATTCCTGCCTGGGATGGCTTTAAAACTGAATACACAGATGTGAGCCTCCTGAGTAGCTAGAATTACAGGGATTCACACCAGCAGGGTCTTATTCTTGCAAACTCCCTAACTTTTTCTCAAATAGATCATTTGTTAGTTCATACAAGGAATTTAAGCAAATACAAGAGGATCGACATAATACCCTGTATTCTATCTGACCATACTGGAATCAAACTAGTTCTCTCAATAACAAGGCATAAAGTAGAAAAAACTTAAACATATGGAAATTAAACAACAATCTGTTGAACAATACATGGGTTACAGAAGAAATTAAAGATAAAATTAAAAAGTTCCTACAATTCAATGAAAATGAAAATACATCATGAAGAAACCTACGGGACCCAGCGAAAGGAGTCCTGAGGGGCAAATTTATTGTGCTCAGCACGCATATCAAGATCAATAGAAAGCCTACGGATTGGGAGAAGATCTTCACTAGCCATACAACGGACAAGGGTCTCATATCTAAAATATACTTGAAACTCAAAAAATTAAATCCCCCAATAACAAATCCTCAAAGAAACAACTGCCCAATAAATAAGTGGGTGAAAGACTTAAAGAGAAACTTCGCTGAAGAGGAAAGATGGATGGCCAATAGATACATGAAGAAATGCTCAACATCCCTAGCCATAAAAGAAATGCAAATCAAAACAACATTTAGATACCACCTCACCCCAGTTACAATGGCTAAAATCAAGAACTCTAATAACAACAGATGCTGGAGGGGATGTGGACAGAAGGGAACCTTACTGAATTGTTGGTGGGAGTGTAAACTTGTTCAACCAGTTTGGAAAGTAGTATGGAGTTTCCTCAAAAGACTCCACATAGAGCTCCCCTATGACCCAGCAATCCACTTTTAGGTATTTACCCAAATGATCACAAACAAGACCACACTAAAGGTACAAGCACGACTATGCTTATTTCAGCATTATTTACTATAGCTAAGATATGGAACCAACCCAGATGCCCCTCAGTAGATGAATGGATCAAGAAAATGTGGTATATATACACAATGGAATTCTATGCCTCCGTCAGAAAGAATGACATTGCCATTGCCCCATTTGTTAGGAAATGGAAAGATTTGGAAAAAATTATATTAAGTGAAGTAAACCAGGCCCAAAGTAACATACGTCCATGGTTTCCTTTTTTTGCAATATCTAGTATATGTCTGAGTCAAGCAGAAAAGATCAGATATGGTGATGTTAGGGAAATGAACCCTAAGATATGTATTCAAATGTTTTTTTTTTCTTTCATGCGATTGTTTCTAACACATTTATAAGATTATTTCTTTGTTGCTTTGTATCTCCCTTACTCACAGTATAATCCCTGCTTTCACTGTATTTGATGTCGTTATAATTTGTGGATGGGAAGGGGAAAAACAAATAATTTAAATAGGGATACAGGTGGACCCATTGCAACAATGAGATGTACAAGTCGTTATGTCGAAAACTAACTTTACAACTTTGGTGGGGGGAAGGGGGAGAGGAGAGGATTGGGTGGGGGGACAGGGGGAGGATGGGAAGGGATGGGAAGGGGAAACAAAGGAGGAGGCTACAATGCTTGATAAGGAATGTACTCATCATCTTGCCCATGTAATTGTAACCCCTCTGTACAGTATTTTCACAATAAAAAATAGACTAAAAAATAAAAAAAATTAAAAATTAAAAAAAGAAAACATAGACCAAGTAAACAATGTTATGATGCAACTAAAACTGCTAGAGAAACAAGAAAAAAATGAACTAAGTGAAATAAGATCTGAAATTAATGAGATACAAAGAAAATTATAAATAAAATTAATAAAACAAAAAGCTGTTTAAAAAATATCTCAATAAAGCTGACAGATCACTGGCAAGAGTAATGAACAAAAGAGAGGAGACCGAAATCAATAATATCAGAAATACCACAAGAAAAATTACAACAAACATCCAAGACATCCAATCATAAAGAAATAATTCCAGACTCTAATCACAAAGGAAGGAAAACCTAGCAGAGATGGATGAATTTCTACCGAAATACAAATTGCTATCTCCTCCCTTTCCATTTCAGATAGGCTTCTCTACCATGTATGGTGGGGCAACAGTCTGGTAAATAAACTTCTTTTCCTGCCTGAATAGCTTGTGGTGTTCTCTTCATCCACTACCTAATGAAATCTACCTATTTAATATACCTTACAAATGATGCCGTGACTCAGATGGGGTTTTGAGTTGGAAATGTTAGAATTTCCCAACCACCCCTCTTCTGTGAACCAAACTGCCTGGGACACCACGTGCGACTTTTCACCAATACCATTGCTGGCCTTCATATCCACGTCCACACCACTTCTCTACTCTGGTGAGTGCAACTACTCTCTATGGCTCTCTGTTGCTCAATCTCTGTGCAGATGTGGTGTCATGCCACATGCTCCTATGGCCTTTAGCCAAACGGCTGGTAACCTCTGATGCTGAGGATGCTTGGTTTGGGGGCTTGGCCATTTCTCTCTATAGGGCTCTGGGGGAAATCGGAATGCTGCTTTTGCCTGGTCAGCTTTCCTTCACTCTCCAGACTGACTCTCCTACACATTCAATGGGGTGCTGTGAGTCATTCTCGAGCTGTGAAACCCCTCTGAATTGCCTCCTGCGCTCCCTGGATAGACAGAACACGTAATATTTTTATGCTGTTCTCAGATTTAGACAATTTTTGCCTCTGCAATGGTACATGTTACATGTTCAGAAGTCTGTTTACTTTCAGGCTCTCTCTGCTCTCTGCTATTCATGTTCAACTTTCTATATCTCTCCCTTTCTTTTCTAAAACTTTTTGGATTGTGCCCTGAAGAATGTGACATGGCCTGGGTCCCAGGGAGCCCCTCTAACTTCCCTTTCAAAGGCTAGCCAAACTAGGCTTGATTTTTCTTCAGACTTTCTTTGCATTTTTTCAGAAATTTGCCATCTTGAGTTCACCATCTTGGCCACATGATGTTAAGGGTCTGGCCCCATCCAACCCTTACCCTTCCACCAAGCTTACTACTCATCCATCCATCTATTCTAATGTGCCTTGCTAACAAGTTGCTCTTTTCACAGACCCTGTTAGCTGAGGCCCAACCATCTGATGTGCTTTGTTAGCAAAGATGTTTATACATTGTTGTCAAATATTTTAGGTTTTGAGTTTTGCCTTTTTTGTTTTGTGTTGTGTAGTTTAGTACTAAATACGTGATTCTAAAATATTGGGTATATCTGTGCTAAGATTCTCACATTTAATGAGTTTTGTCATTGCAGAATATTTGACCAATTCTTGATAAGGACCAGGTAAGCTCTACTTATTCTATTTGATCTCCTTGTTGCTTTAATTGGAAATAACAAAGGGCTTTTGTGGCAAAGATTGCAGTTCAAACCAGCCCGAGCTGAAAAATCCCTCAGACTCCATCTCCCAACTAACCTGCAAAGAGCCAGGCTGGAAGCATGGCTTGAGCCTCTTATCTCTAACCAGCAAACACTGCAAGTGGTACTATAACTCAAAGTGGTAGAGGGCTAGCCTTGAGCAGAAGTGCTCAGGGACAGTGGCCAGGCCTTGAGTTCAAACCTCCTTGAATACAAACTGGGACAAACCATCTCAGCAATGAGCACGTAGACTCAGCCAGTCTGGGGAACAAGGGAACATGGAGAGGAGTAAGGAGATGCTATCACATTACCCACTTTGTGCCTGTCCTTTCAAAATTAACCAGAGCCAGAAGGTCAATAGAAGTAAGAAGACTGCCCATCCATACCTGTCTACCTTTCAACTGGACAGGAATCTATATTCTTGCCTTTGTCACTTGACTAGGGACATTTCTACCAACATTTTCAGCCTCAAGTCCTTCCTCTTGCCATTTATTTGCTCTCTAGTATTTTTTCAGTCTCTGAATGCCTCATGAGACTTCTCCAGACTTCATCCAAGAGACTTGCCTCCTCCAGATTGCATCTAAGGACTCAATGCCCAAGTGACAACTGTTGCCTGCTGCCTTCTCCCAGAGGGGACCACATCTCAGCCTTTTTCCCCTACTGTCAATGACCCTTGCAAACAGGAAGTAGCCAGAGAGAATCTTCACCCTTTTTCTTAATTATTAAAAGTCTGAAATATAAAGTCTGAACAGGGGCAGCTCCCTCCCTCTTGGCTAAGTTTTCGCCCAGTAACTGGCAAACCTGGAAGCCATCACCTTCCCTTCCTGCTAGGTAACATGCTGAGCTACCTATGGTCACATACCTCCCATCTGACCTTAGGAGGGCCACGGACCCTGAGGTCACATCCAAATCCAGTGTGGCCACACCGGGGGACTCAGCACCATTAAATTATAAGACCAAGGATCTTTGTGCCCTGGAACTGTCTACTCCCTCGGGCCTGGTTGGTGGCATAGAGATCTTGGGAGGACCTGAGGGTGGGGCCGCAGGGGGTGGCTCCCCAAGGGGACAGAGAGCATGGCCAGCACTTAGTAAGGGTACGAGACCTGTTAGTATGGAGCATATTGGTATGGGTCAGATTCTGGGTCTTCTCATCATGACATCTGATGGGCAAGGCCAACCCTATTTTAAATCTTGCCCTCTGATCTTCAGATCTCAGCCTCCTGAGTAGATTGGATTATAGGCATGAGCCTTTGGCACTGAGCCTCTGATTCTTTTTGGTATATTAGGGTTTGAACTCCAAGCCTTAGGCTTGCCAATCAGGTCTTCTACCATCAGAGCCAAGCCTTTCTCTCTTGGGCATTTCCAAGAGAAGGACTCAATATAAGATCAGGTGGGGCTGGATCATGGTCCTCCTGTGACAGGCATGCACCACCACCTGGTCCTCTGTAGCTGGGATGCTAGACATGTAGCACGATGCTCAGTCATCGGTTTATATCGATTTCCCAAACTTTTAGTCCAAGGCAGCCGATTCTTGACCACAGTTAAAGCTCTGGGTTGGGCCTGGAACCATCGGACCTGAGCCTCCTCACAGGACAGTTGTGAGGTAACAAGGGATCAATGCAGGGGGATTTCTGGGCCAGGACCAGGCATAGAGGGAGCTGTCGTCAGATAAAGTTCTTGGCAATTCTGTGAGCATATGACGGGAAGATACCTGGAAAGGATTCAGATGGGGCCTCTTATTTAACATGCTACAGGTATGGGATTATGAAACAAAACATGGTTCTCTTTCATCCTTACTATCCACATGAGGAGGGGATCCTTCACTGTTCAGTTTGCAGCTGGGGAAAATGAGGTATGGAGAAGGTGGGTGAACTACTCATGACCCCCAGCTGACACGAAACTCAGCCTGTCTTCTCAGCCGTGCTCCCTAGGACAATGAGTGCTCTGCAGTCCACTATCTTGTGGTGGGAAATCAACATATTGTGAGTCGTGGGGCTTGAAATCTGGGCCTTGGCTCTGCCCCCGAGCTCCTAAGATCAAGGCTAGCAATCTACCACTTGAGCCACAGCACCACTTCCGGTTTTCTGGTGGTTCTTTGGAGATAAGAGTCTCATAGACATTCCTGCCTGGGCTGGCTATGAACCATGATCCTCATATCTCAGCCTCCTGTGTAGTTACCATTATAGGCCTGTGCCACTGTCACCCCAGCTTAAGTGTAATTCTCTCTCTCTCTCTCTCTCTCTCTCTCTCTCTCTCTCTCTCTCTCTCTCTCTCTCTCTCTCTCTCTCTCAGGAACTTGTTGAATGTGTGCTGGGGGAGGTGGCCCAGTATCCCCATGTGGCTGGGACCCAAGGTGGCCCTCTCATTCCGGAGGTAGGCTGTGAGTCTGGAGCTTTCTTGCTCAGCCTGTTGAACTCGCTCCCTGAGGTAAGCTCCTCTGTGCCCAGGCTAGACCATGATGGTTATTCATTGTTAGTCCGTCTGGTGAGTCTTTTCTCACTACCCTCTGCTAACAAAGGAACGTGAATGAGGAGGTGTTGCATTGTCCAACCGCACAGCCTGACCCCAGGCCTGTGATCCTCACCCCCACCTATCTGACCAGACCCTGATAATAAGAAAATGAATTCGCTCTTTCTACTTTGCTTTTTTGGGGTGTGTCGTTTCGGGGAGAGGAGGTGGTGTGCAGAGGAAAGACCCCAGACTTAACTCCTCCTGGGGGACATTTGTTCTTGTGACAGAGCCAAGTCATTGCTGTGGACAAGGTGGAAGCCGCCATCAGACTGACCCAGAACAATGCTCAAGGTAGGGAGGCTGTTGAAGTATCAAAACCACCCATGTTTGCTTCCCACTCACAGCAAGGGCAGTGCAGTGTGGGTGGCCCAGTTCTAGGGGATTGTAAATGGATGATGGCAGTCAGGTGCCAGTATCTCTAGCCCATCATCCTGGCTATTGGGGAGGTTGAGGTCTCATGGTTGTGACTCAGAGCCAGCCCAGGCAGGAGAGTCTGTGAGATTCTTATCTCCCATAAACCACTCCCCCCACCACCAAAAGTGCCAGATGTGTTCTGTGGCTAAAGTAGTAGACCCTCAACCTTGAGAAAAGAAGGTCAGGGATGACACCCATGCCCTGAATCCAAGCCCTGGGACTCACAAAAGTAAAATAAATAAATAGTGGGCACCTGTTATCTTACTACCAAAAAGGATGGATTCATTCTTCTCTCTGGTACTTGTAGCCAAAGGTAAGGGGCTTCACTTGATGTTTCTCTAAACCTCTCCTTCTCTCTATTATCTCTCTTGGCTTCAGTTGCAGGATAGAATTCAGATCATCCCACTTGATGTGACCTTATGTACCCTCCCCTACCCGCCTTCTTTGGGGTGGTGATCCTGGATGTACTCACCACTGGGAGAATGAAGCACTGGAGAGATGGGGGTAGGTATCCCTGAAACTCATACTCTCGCACACACATACTCCCGTAAGCCAACTCAGACTAGCCTTTTCCAAAGACATTTTATCTCCTTGGATTAACTGACCTAGGAGAGGAACTTTATCCCCTGTAAATGACTATTTTAGCTAGGGATTGCTAGTTGACATGAGATAAACAGAAGCTCAAAGGAAAGGCTCTGATGCCTGTCACTTCTGGTTCAGTCTCACTCCTGACATTCTGGCTACTCGGGAGGCAAAGTTCTAAGGATCAAAGATAGATTGAAGCCATCAGTAAGCTGGAAATTCAGTGAGGCTTTATTCTCCATAGAACCATCAAAACATTAGAGGTTGAGCTGTGGCTCAAGTGGTAAGACACCAGCCTTGAGCATGAAAACCCAGAGAGACAGCTCCCAGATCCTCAGTTCAAGCCCACACAAAGAAATGGCCCAATTTGTTTCCCCCAGATTGCCTGGGCCTCGTGTGCACTCTCATGGAGTGTGATATAGCACCGGTCCCTGGGTCCTTCTAGACAATTCCAGATGCCCACAATACAAAGGTACACACTTTAGATTCCAAGGCCAGGGAACTGGGGGATGAGAGACTGGTATGGCCAGTACCTCAATGTTCTGGGGCATTAGCCTTGACCTGGCTATGGCCCCTTGTGTAAGTTTACTTCTTTGCCCAGTGCTGGCCACACACCAGCCACTTGTGCTGTGAAAGTGGCTGGAGCAGAAGTGAGATCTAGGATGACCAAAATCTGTATCTATGGCCTGATTGCGGTGGGGTTGTCTTTAAAAAAAAAAATCTTAGAGCTGGAACTCAGAGCTTGGCAATGTCCCTGAGATTCCTTTGCTCAAATCTAACACTTTAACACTTGAACCATAGCTCATTTTTCATCTTTTTTAGTAGTTTAGTAGACACAAGTGTCTCACATATTTTCCTGCCTGGGCTGGCTTCAAGTTGCCATCCTAAGATCTCAGCCTATTGAGTAGCTAGGATTGCTGGTATGAGCCACTGGCATCTGCTAAAGATGTGTGTGTGTGTGTGTGTGTGTGTGTGTGTGTGTACTGGGGCTTGAATTCAGAGACTAGGTGGTATCCTTTAGCTTGTTTGCACATGGCTGGTGCTGTACCACTTGAAATACAGGAGCTCTGCTTCCCATCTTTTGGTGATTCATTGAAGATAAGAGTCTGCCCAAGCTAGCTTTGAATCTTGATTGATCCTCAGGTCTAAACTTTGAGTAGCTAGGATTATAGGCATAAGCTATTGGCATCCAGCTGCAAGGATGTCTTTTCATACTCTCTTCTGTCCTAACAGCTGTCTATTTGCCCTGGCAAGTATCTGTGAACTCCACATAAGCTCCCACCAGGCCCTGATTTTGTGGAGAACATAAAGCTCAAACCTGACCCCATTTCTTTATCCTCAGGGAAGGAGGTTATATTTCTTCTGAAGCCTTGGGTTGGAGGGGTAGCTATAGATGGGTGCTCAGCTGGGAGAGAGGTAGTCTGTGTTAGCCAAGAAGGAAAGTGTGACCGGATGCTAATAGTTCATGCTCTCATATTCCTAGGTCCTCAGGAAGCTGAGATCTGAGGATTGCTATTCAGAGGCAGCCCAGCTAGAAAAGTCTGTGAGACTCTCTTCTGCAAATAACCACAAGAAGGCTGGAAGAAAAACTGTGGCTCAAGTGGTAGAGTACAAGACTGAATTAAAAAAGTGAGGGACAGAGACCAGGCCCTGAGTTCAAGTCCTAGTTCCAAGATGCGTAAGTGCACATGTACGCACACGCACACACACACACACACACACACACACACACACACACACACACACACAGAGAGAGAGAGAGAGAGAGAGAGAGAGAGAGAGAGAGAGGAAGGTGGTAATGATGAGCTGACCTGAACTAGAACTGGGGGCAGTCCTGAGGCATAGTCACAGTAAACTCTCAAGGCAGATCAAGTGGTTTCTCCCTAAGTCCTTCTTGGGCTGAGGGGTCTGGACCATGCCAGTATGTTCCATGGAACCTGCCCCTCTATCCATGCACGGGGCCACAGGACCAAGGGAAGGACACTAGGGATGCTCCTTTGTAATCAGCCCAGGATTTCTGACCTTCATCTGCCTCCTGCCTCCTCCCCCGATCACTGGTGAGGAAAGCAGGGCTCTGAGACCTGTGACTCCTGGGATAGTGACTGCTACAAGCAGCAGCCAGCTGGCTGTGGATTCCTGAGCCTACAAGCCTTTCATGAGCTCAACTCAACACCTGCCCAAGGTGTGCCTGACAAATTCACGCTTTTCTGATACCTGCATGTGCGGGTGGTACCTGGTATGACATCTTGCATCTCCTGCCCCTCCTGGCCCAAAACCGTGGTCTGAGACATCGAATTACTGCTCAGATCCACATTGCACCCATGACAGATGCCATTCTGATGATTTCCATGCCCCAAGGCTTGACCCTTCTCTGATACTGTGGCTGCTCTGTAGGCAATGGCCTCCAAAAAGGCTACTCTCAAGACTTATAGGACATCTGGACATTGGGAGACCCTCAGGGGCCCACTGGAAAATTCCCTGCCTAGAGCCACAGAGTGAGGTCCAAGAAGTCCAGGTGTTGGTCATGGGACTTGAACTCTGGGCCTGGGTGCTGTCCCCCAGCACTTCAGTTTACGACATGAGCTACAGAGCCAGGTTTTCTGGAGGTTCCTTGGAGATCAGTGTCCCCAGGACTTTCCTGTATAGGCTGGCTTTGAACCGCAATCCTCACATCTCAGCCTTCTGAGGAGCTAGGATTGAGCCACCGGTGCCCAGCTAATCTCACCTTTTACCACAGTGGACTAGAAGCTCCTGAAAGCTTTTCTTTATTTTTTTTTCTGTGCCAGTATTTGATCCTGAACTCAAGGTCTGGACTCTGGTCTCTTAACTTCTTATCTCAAGGTTAGCACTCAACCACTTGAGCCACAGCTCCATTTCTGGCTTTTGGTAGTTCATCACTCACTTTCCTCCCCTAACCTGCCTTGACCCATGATCTCTATCTCAGTCTCCTGAGGAGCTAGGATTACAAGCAGGAGCCCCTGGCTCCTGGGTTTCTTCTCTTCTTGTTGTTCTTTTTTGTATTCATAACAATCTGAAATCTTCACCGTGTCATTCCAATGGTTTGAATTAAAAATAAAGTACCCAGTCCTGGAGTTCGAATGCCAGGACTGACACCCACAAATGGAAGGAGATCCTGACAAACTCATTCCTATTTATGTGAATGCTAATGGAATGTTATAAAAGTAATAATTAAATTTTCAGTTTATCCATGATTTTACTTTAGAATGCCACAGAATAATTATTGGATTTTATCTTCCATTCTAGCACCATGGTATGATTCCCCTAATGGAAGGATATTGACTAATTTTAAATTAATGATTTTATAAGTATTCAATCATGATACTTCATTAAATGAAGGCATAATTTAATAACTAATAATTGGTAATATATGTATATAATTTAATATCCTCACATTACCTTTCTCTCCATATGTACATAGATAGATGTATATGTATATATACATCTATCTATCTATCCATCTATCTATCTATCTATCTATCTATCTATCTATCTATCTATCTATCTATCTATCTATCTATCTACCTATCTATCTATCACAGGTCCTCAGAACTTCCTGGTAGCTCACTTTGCCGGAGGCTGGTGTTCTAAGACTGTGACCCCATTTATGGATTGGCTATTGCAGGCTATTAGTTGAAATCCCAGCATCGCCAAAAATTTATTCATGGAGTAAGAAGCCAGTTTTGACATATGTTTTTTTCATTCTCTGTGAAAGTCCTGGGTCTCAATATGATGCATAATCCATATGCAAATATATCCTATGTGATATGATGTAATAAAAGCAATGTTATATTTGTAATAATACTAAATAAATAAGGGTAATAAACATCATATGCAGTAAACCCATGTATGTAAATAGATAGCATGTATTAACATTACTTTTTCCAGTGTTGGGGTTTCAATTCAGGCCCTGGGAACTAGTTTAAATTTCTTGTCTTCAAGGACAGTGAGCCTTTCCCCTTCACCCAAATTGCCATAGAGTTATCCAGACCCTGAGTTCAAAAAGAAGGTCTGAGAGAACAATGGTGCAAGTTCCAAACCATGGCCTTATTATTATTATTATTATTAGCCAAGCACAAGGCTTGCTCATTTCTTGGCATCTCTGCCATAGCCGACCCTTGGATGCTAGGGCCCGAGTTCAAATCTTGGGGCTGGCAAAAAAAATAAAAATGAAAAGCATAAAATTGGCAAGTTCAAGAAAATGTTTTTTTTACTTTTTTTCCCTTTGTATCGTGATCATCCTGGGTTTAAATGACAAAGCCCAGAAAGTGTACATGACTTTGCATTGCTGATGTTTGGTGGGCTATTAAGGAAGCCATAGTTGAAACTGGCAACTTAGGTCCCGGGATTGTCATTAATGAATGGTGGAGATTCTAAGAAACCCTTTCCCATATACAGCCATATAAAAGGAATGTTATAAAAGTAACAATTAAAATAGTAGTTAGTGTATGATTATATTATAAAATTATACACAACAATTATACTACATTGACGAATTTTCAATTAATACTTTATTATGTATTCAATCATGATACTTAAAAAAGAAAGGAATAATTTAATTGCCAATAATCGGTAGTAATACCATATATGCAATTTCATAGTATACAGACGTCTGTCTCTTGTGTTATGCATCTAACCCTATCTATCTATCTATCTATCTATCTATCTATCTATCTATCTATCTATCTATCTATCTATCTATCTATCTATCTATCTTTCTGTCTGTCTATCTACAAATCTACACATTTATCTGTTTATACACTTGTCACTACTGGGGCTCAGTGGTAGAGTGATCGCCTAGTATGAACAAGCCCTGGGTTAGATTCCTCACTACCGTGTGCACAGAAAAATCCAGAAGTCTTGCTGTTGCTCAAGCGACCGAGCACTAGCTTTGAACATAAAAGCTTAGGGACTGTGTCTAGACTCTTACTCAAGACCCAGGAATGTCACCAAATAAAGATAGAATATTTTTACTGCAACAATATAATGATAGCACTTCAAATACCTCATCATAGAGCAAGCCGGGAGTCTGTTGCTGACAGCTGCCATCTAACCTGACTTAGCCAGAGGTAAATGGCTCCACAGAACCAGATGCCGCTGGCTCACTAACCCCTGTCATCCAAGATACATGGGGACTGAGGTCTGACCCTGATGGGTTTAAAATCCAGCCCTGGCAGGAAGACAGCAAAACTCTGAGCTGTGGCTCAAAGTGGTAGAGCTCTAGCCTTGAGCAAAAGATCTTAGGACAGTACCCCCAAACTTTCAATGCAATCCCTGTGGCTGACTCCACCTCCTCCAAAAAAACCCCACCTTTCAAAATCATTAGATGCAAACTTTGTATGGTTTGTGATGTGATTCTGAAAGAATGGTGATACTGATGAAAGCACTCTAATTCTAATGACAGTGTGTGGGATACAGCTATTTGATGAGTCCTTTATGATGTGTTGTGCGCTGAGTCCTTTACAGGGTGCATTTTTTCATCTGGTTCTAATAAGAGTTCCACAAGTAAGATGACTGTGCAGATGAGAAATTTGAAGCTCAGATATATCCCCATATTAAGGCCAAAATTATGTATGTACCTAACTCTAGTGAGTTGTCTCCTACAGACAATTGTTTGGGTTTATTTTTCTCGGTCGTGAACTTTGAACTCAGGTTCTAGCCCTTGAACCTTCCCTGTTGGGCTCATGGCTAGCTCCCTACCAGGTGGACCCAAGAACCCCCTTGCAACAGAGTGTTACAGTCTAGGTATCTGTAGCTTAGGTCTGTCATCCTGCCTACTCAGAAAGCTGAGACCTGACGATCTGGGTTCCAAACTATCCCAGACACAAAATGTCCTAAGAGACTACTATTTCCTATTCACGACTTAAAAACATGAAGTGGAAGCTGGGTGCCAGTGACTTCCACCTGTCATTCTCACTACTCAGGAGCCTGAGAGCTGATGATCACAGCCCAAAGCCAGGCTGGGCAGGAAATTCCTTGAAAGGCTTCCCTCCAGTGAAGTACCAAAAACCTGCAGGGGTGCTGTAGCTCAAGTGATAGAGGACTTAGCTTTAGCTGAAGAGCTCAAGGACAGCACCCAGGCCTAGACATCAATTCCTCCAACTTCCAAGAGAAGAAAGAAATAAACCTGAAGTTGAGGGCCGAGAATGTGTCTGTGGGGTAGAGTGCTTTGCATGTATGAATCCTTGGGTTTGATTCCTTAGTACCACATTACCAGGAAAAAGTCTGAAGTGGCTGTGTGGCTTAAGTGGTAGAGTGCTATCCTTGTATCAGAGAAACTCAGGTACAGTGCTCAGGTCTTGAGTTCAAGTTCCAGGACAAGTGATTGTGCACACACACACACACACACACACACACACACACACACACACAGAGAGAGAGAGAGAGAGAGAGAGAGAGAGAGAGAGAGAGAGAGAGAGAGAGAGAGATACCAGAAGTGAAGCTGTGAAACCAACTGTTAAAGGACTGAGCTCCTGTTCTGAGCTCATGGTCAACACCCAGACCCCGTGTTCAACCCTGAAACCTAGCCACCCAGGGCCTAACTAGGAGAGGTCAAAGGTTTCAAAACCTGATGAGTTTCACCAGGCCTAAATAACAGGAAGCATTTTTATATTAAACATGTGCTTAGATTTAGCAAGCTTCCAGAAACCTAGGAATACACCATTGCAAATACTGAATCATTTTATTAGGTTCAGCACCCTTGTTGTCTGCCAGAAGACCCTTGAATGAATTGTAGCAGGTTATTTCAACACTGAAACATAGTCTAACAAAAAGACAGGATGAGTGCAGGGAACTTGGCCTGCCATGGGAGGTGGCAAAAATGAAGGCTTCCTGTCAAAACAGCACTGGGGAGAAGAGATAGCTTGCGGTACAAAGAAGCCTTTTTCTCCTGGCCTTCAGAGCCCGCCCACACTCCTCCTCACTAATTAGCCTCCATGGAGTTGCTTGTTACACAACTGTACAAGAGTGAGGCCTTTTGTCTGCCTGTTCCAACAATGAGGCAGACTTCCTTCAGCAGTCCCTGGTGCCGAGAAAACCTCAGGCTACAATGGGAACAGTGAGGGGAGCTCCGGAACATGCACTGTCTTGCATGTACTGTCTCTGCTATGAAATCATTCTATTCAAAGAAAATTTCCTAGCTGGGTGCCTTTCCTCTTAGGGACTCTGGACCTTCACTGATTAAAATACATCCATACATACATGGGGAGACATGGAGTCACTTGATTTTTTTGTTTGTTTTCAAGCAGGTCCGGGGGTTGTATTATGACCCTAGGCACTGTGCCTGAGCTCCTTTTGCTCAAGGGTAGAGCTCTGCCCTCCAGCCACAGCTCCACTCATGGCGATTTTTTATTCCTTTGATCACTTCGAATAAGAGTGCTGTGGACTTCCTGTCCTGGCTGAATTCAAATTGGCATTCTCTACTTCACAGACTCCTGAAGAGCTAAGATTACAGGCAGGAACAAATGACACCTGGCTTTCTTTTCCACTTGTTCTTTTTTTCATTGTGACAAACTGAAATCTTCATAATGTCATCCTAATGGTTTGCATTTTGAAGTAAACTACCCAGGCCTGGAGTTTGATTGCCAGGCCTGCCACCTACAAATGGAGGGAGATCTTGAGGAAATATTTCCTATTCATGAGAATGCTTAATGGAATATTATAAAAGTAACAATTAAATTTGCAATTAGTTCATGATTCTCTTATAGAATGCCACACGAAAAATATTTGATTATGTCTTCCATTCTAGCTCCTTTGTATGATTCTCCCAATTAAAGAATACTGACTACTTTTACCTTAATGCTACTTCATTAAATGAAGGCATAATTTAAGAATAATTCATAAAATATATAATTTAATATCCTCACATTTTCTCTCTCATATTTATTGCAAACTACACATCTATCTATCTATCTATTTACCTCTCACTCTCTATCTTTCTATCTATCTATATCCACATTTTTATCTATATCTATATCAATCAGCCATTACTATGGCTTGTTCCACAGAACTGGCTGGCAGCTCAGTTTGCCAAAGGCTTTTGTAGTACAACTGACCCTTTCATGAATTGGGCATTGTGGGCTATGAATTCAAATGTCAGCATTGCTGGAAGTTTTTAAGTGGAATCAGAAGCCAATTTTGACACATGTTTTTCCTTCTCTGTGAAAGTCCTGGATCTCAGTATGATCTATAATCCTTATGCAAATACATTCATGTGATAAGATGTAATAAATTAAATAAATATTATATATGTAATAATACTAAATAAAATAAAAATAAGGGTAATAAATGTCATATGGAATAAGCCTATGTATGTAAATAGATCTCATATGCGGATTTTTTTTTCAGTGCTGGGGCTTGAATTCGGGCCCTGGAAACCGGGCTGAAATTCTTGTCTTCAAGGACGGTAAGCTTACTCTCCCCAACAGTGCCACAGAGTTACCCAGACCGTGAGTTCAAATCCCAGGACTGCCAGAAAAATGGTGCAAATTCCAAGCCAGAGCCTTGATTTTTTTGGCCAGGACTGGGGCTTGAACTCAGCTCGTGACAACTCTGCCTCAGCTTCATCATCCTAGGCTGTGTTGCAGCTTCTGGACCCACAGCCCATCCTGAGATCCTAGGACCAGAGTTCAAATCTTGGGACTGGCAAAAAAGGAGAAGTGCTGGGAAGGAAGCTCAGTAATAGAGTGCTTGCCTTGCATGCATAAGGCCCTGGGTTCGATTCCTCAGCATCACATAAGCAGAAAAAAGCCAAAAGTAGCACTATGGCTTAAGTGGTAGAGTGATAGCCTTGAGCTGAAGAGTTGAGGTACAACACTATAGCCAGAGTTCTGGCCCCAAACTGAAATAAAAAAAGAAAAAAAACAGAGGGGGTGTGAAGGAGAAGTACAAAACTGGGAAGTTCCAGAAGGTGGTATTACATTGTTTTATCCTTTGCATTGCAACCTTCCTGGGTCTAAATGACAGGGCCCAGAAAGTTTACATGACCTTGCACTGCTGAAGTTTGGTGGGATATCAGGGAAGCCATAGCCCAAACCAGCAACCTAGACCTTGGGTGCAAATCCCAGGACTACCACCTATGAATGGAGGGAGATCCTAAGAAACACATTCCAATATACATCCATACGAATGGAATGTTGTAAAGTAATAATTACATTAGTAGTTAGTGTATGATTATATTATAAAATTATTCACAATAATTATAGTACATTGACTAATTTTCAATTAATAATTTCTTATGTACTTAAACATAATATTTAAATAAATGAAGGAATAACTTATCAATAATTAGTAGTAATATATTATATATAATTAGAAAATATATAGACATCTCTGTCTTCTTTTATACATATATATATATATATATATATATATAACAATCTACATATCTATTACTACATTTGTCATTCCTGGGCTCAGTGGTGGAGGGTTTGCCTCATATGTATGAAGCCATAGGTTTAATTCTACACTATCACATGCACAGAAAAATCTGGAAGTCTCATGGCTGCTTGTTTTAAAACAAATAAACATTAAAACTTTTAAAATCAAATGGCAATTTATTCTTAATGCAAGAATTACAACACAATTCACCAAACAACAGAGCACCCTAATTTATGCAAGAAACACTATTTTCTTTCAAATCCTAATAGCGCCAAGGACTTGAATTGCTGGGGACGTTAACACACCACTTTCCCCACTAGATAGATAAACTCAGAAAAACTCAACAGAGAAAACACAGATCTAAACAACTGCATAGATCAACTAGATTTAACAGACATCTACCAAACATTCTACCCAGCAGCATCAGATTATACGTTTTGCTCAGCAGCACAAGGAATATTTTCCAAAATAGACCACATTTTAGGCCACAAAGCAAACTTGTCCAAATTCAGAAGCATTGAAGTTATACCTTGCATTCTCTCACACCACAGGGGAAAAAAATTAGAACTCAACACCAAAAGCCACCAAAGAAAATCCTGTAACACATGGAGGCTGAACAACACATTGCTGAATCACGAGTGGGTCATGGGAGAGATCAGAAAGGAAATTCAAATGTTCATGCTATTCAACAAAAATGAACACACAAATTACCAGGTCCTCTGGGACACAGCAAAGGCAATACTCAGGGGCAAATTTATAGCTCTGAATTCCTACATCAACAAATTGGAGAGATCTGAAAACAACAATTTAATGAGACATCTGAGCCTCCTTGAAAAAGAGGAGTAAGATAAACCCCAATCCAGTAGATGGAAAGAAATAATTAAAATTAAATCAAAATTAAATGAATTAGAATACAAAAAAATATAGAAAGAATCAACAAACCAAAGAGTTCTTTCTTCAAAAAATTAATAAAATTGACACACCCTTAGCAAATCTTATCAGAAAAAGAAGAGAACACATCCAAATAAATAAACGCAGAGATGAGAATGGAAACATCACCACAGAAACACCAAAGATACAGAACAGTATAAGGGAATACTTCACAAAATTTTATGCTAATAAGTTTGAAAACTTAGCAGAAATGGAACTTTTCTTAGCAAATACTGACATGCCAAAACTAAACCAAGATGAGTTAAACCATTTTAACAGGCCCATATCAAGCATTGAAATAGAAACAGCAATAAGAGACTTCCCATCTAAGAAAAGCCCAGGACCAGATGGTTTTACAGTGGAATTCTACAAGGCCTTCAAAACAGAGCCCACACCAATATTTCTCCAACTCTTCAATAAAATTGAAAGAGAAAGTTCACTACCGAACTGATTCTATGAAGCTATGATAACCCTCATCCCAAAACCAGGCAGGGACTCATCATAGAAAGAGGACTATAGACCCATTTCTTTGATGAACATTGATGCAAAACTTCTCAAAAAATTTTTGACCATTCGACTTCAACAATTTATCCAAAAAATCATACAACACGGTGAAACAGTTTTCATTTCAGGGATGCTGGTTCAATATCCACAAATCAATTAATTCATCACATCAACAGGAACAAGGATAAGAAACATATGGTTATTTCAATAGACGCAAAAAAAGCATTTGACAAAATCCAACATCCATTTATGATGAAGGTTTTGGAAAAAATAGGAATCCATGGAACATTCCTCAATACAATAAAGGCTGTATTTCACAAACCTACAGCCACCATTATACTTAATAGTGAAAAACAAAAGCCAATTCCTCTTAACTCAGGAACGAGACAAGGATGTCCCCTCTCCACTTCTCTTCAATCTAGTATTAGAATGCCTAGCTACAGCAATAAGACAAGATGAAAACATAAAGGGGATCCAAATAGGGAAAGAAATAAAACTCTCCCTCTTTGCAAATGACATGAAGTGTATTTAAAAAATGACGAGGACTCTACTCCCAAATTACTATAGCTGATTCAAAACCTTGGCAAAGTAGCAGGGTATAAAATTAACCCTCAAAAATCAATGGATTTTCTGTATGCCAACAATGAGAACAGTGTGGCTGAAATTATGAAAGCAATTCCATTCGTAATAGCGCCGCAAAAAATAAAATACCGAGGAATTAACTTTAACCAAAGAAGTGAAGGATCTCTATGATGAAAACTTTAAAAAACTTGAAAAAGGAAATCAAAACAGAACGTAGAAGTGGCAAAAACTCCCATGCTCCTGGATAGGAAAGATCAATATCGTGTAAATAACAATACTTCCCAAGGCTATCTACAAATTCACCTATCAAAATTCCAACCTCATTCTTCAAAGAAATAGAAGAGGCAATCCAAAAATTCATTTGGAACAATAAAAGACCCCGAATAGCTAAAACTGTCCTCAACAGAAAGAACAGTGCTGGAGGAATATCAATACAAATTTCAAACTCGACTATAAAGCCATAGTAATCAAAACAGCTTGCTACTGGCACAAGAACAGACCTCAGGACCCATGAAATAGCGTTGAAAACCCAGAAATGAACCTACAGAACTATAGCCATCTAATCCTCGATAAGGGAGCTAAAACAATAGAATTGAAGAAAGACAGCCTCTTCAATTAATGGTGCTGGCAAAATAGGTTAGCTACTTGTAGAAAAATAAAGCTAGATCCTTATATATCACCCTGCACCAGAATCAACTCCCAAGGCATCAAAGACCTCGAAGTCAAAGCAGACACTCTGAAAACATTACAGGATGGTATAGGAGAAACCCTAGGTCTCCTTGGCTCATGCCAAAATTTTCTGAATAGAGACCCAGAAACACAACAAATCAAAGTAAGGTTGGACAAATGCGATTGGATGAAGTTGCCGAGCTTCTGCATGGCAAAGGACATAGCTAGCAAGATCAATAGAAAGCCCACGGATTGGGAGAAGAACTTCACTAGCCATACAACGGACAAGGGTCTCATATCTAAAATATACTTGGAACTCAAAAAATTAAATCCCCCAACAACAAATCCTCAAAGAAACAACTGCCCAATAAATAAGTGGGCTAAAGACTTAAAGAGAAACTTCTCTGAAGAAGAAAGAAGGATGGCCAATAGACAAATGAAGAAATGCTCAACATCCTTAGCCATAAAAGAAATGCATATCAAAACAACATTGAGATACCATCTCGTCCCTGGTAGAATGACTATAATCAAGAACACTAATAACAACAGATGCTGGAGGGGATGTGGACAGAAGGGAACCCTACTGCATTCTTGGTGTGAGTGTAAACTTGTTCAACCAGTTTGGAAAGTAGTATGGAGGTTCCTCAAAAGACTCCACATAGAGCTCCCCTATGACCCAGCAATCCCACTTTTGGGGATTTACACAAATGTTCACAAACAAAACCACAGTAAAATTACCAGCACAACTATGTTTATTGCAGCATTATTTACCATAGCTAAGATATGGAACCAACCCTGATACTCCTCAGTAGATGAATGGATCCAGAAAATGTGGTATATATACACAATGGAATTCTATGCGTTCGTCATAAAGAATGACATTGCCCCATTTGTTAAGAAATGGAAAGACCTGGAAAAAATTATATTAAATGAAGTAAGCCAGACCCAAAAAAACATAGGTCCCATGGTTTTCCTTATTTCCAATAAATAGTATATGTCTGAATCAAGCAGAAAAGCTCAGATAAATTGATGTTAGGGAAATGAACCCTAAGATATGTACTCAAATGCTGTTTTCTTTCATGCGATTGTTTCTAACACATTTATAAGATGATATCTTTGTTGCTTTGTATGTCCCTCCCCCATGGTATAACCCCTGCTTTCACTGTATTTGATGTTAGTATAATTTGTGGAGGTTAAGGGAAAAAATGAATCGTTTAAATAGGGACACAGGGGGACCAGACCCATTGCAACAATGAGATGTAGAAGTAGTTATGTCGAAAATGAACTTTACAGCTTTGGTGGGGGGTGATTGGAAGCTTGGGTGGGGAGATAGGGGAAGGATGGGATGGGAAGGGGAAACAAAGGAGGAGGCTACAATACTTGATAAGAAATGTACTCATTATCTTGCCCATGTAATTGTAACTCTTTTGTACAGTATTTTCAAAATAAAAACAAATACTAATCTAGAAAAAAATAATTACAATCACCATTACTATACCAAGAAGCGAGGCTTAACACCTTTACAACTTTTGAAAGCATCCTAATTGTAGGACATCATTGAAAGCAAGTTACATTATACAAATAAACTTTTTAACCATCTTTTGAAGGCTTTTTAATTTTAATTTTAACACATACAAGGGACAGTTTTAGCAATACTAATCAGATCATCGCATCACTCATTTTAATCATCATGTTTTCAGAGTCTATCTGCAGGGAAAAGGGAGAGAACAACGATGGGCCACTCAGCCCCTCCTATGGAATGGGCACGCACCCAATCTTACTCTTTAAGGTTAGTTGAACTGCGTTTCTGCCAGCTTGCCCTCTTTTACCATGTGTGGACTCCTCCCAGGGCCAGTCTCACCATCTATGAAGCCCCCCCCAGGGTCGGTCCCACCATGCATGACCAGCTTAACTGCACTTCTGCCTGCTCAGCCTCACCCCTAAATATAGATCTTTGGTAGTCTTCTAAGTTTTCCCTTTTCTTTGGGGGGGGGGGGGAGGTTTGAATTAAATACAGTTTTAGACAGACAGAATTGGTCATGATTTTTAACAGTGCTAAATTGACCTTTACATTAAAATTTTTAATATTTATCCTGAAATTTTAGCCAAGGGAACTAAATCCCTTTTAAAATAAAAGATTTTCTAATTTTTACATTAAAGAATCCTTAAAAAGCCATTTAAAACAATGTGAAAGTTTTTTTAATTCTTAGTAATGTCTAAACCTCTTAACCTTTTACATTTTAAACTTAAACTCATCCAATAGTTATAGCATGTTGACAATTTTTATCTTGAACATGTTTACAAACACTTAGAAAACACACAGATATTAAAGCGTGCAAAAATCAAATCAGTTGTACATAGATTTTTTAAAGATTTTTAACAAAAATTTAAGACAGTATTTTTTTAAACTAAGTACCTTTGTTAAGCTTCATTTTCCCAGGGCTTACTTGTTTAGCAAGGCAATTCACCAATGGATCTTTTGAATCCCTTCTGTTGGAGAAGGGCTGGTTGAGGGGGTCACCTGAAACTAAACTGGCCTGAATTTTATCCATTTTTAGACAAGAGCACTTTACAAATTGTTACATTGTCAGGACTCGCTGAAAAGTCCAAACCAGGTGCATAGCCTTCCACACCCTCCGCTCAGGCAGCCACCACAAGGAGAAAATGCAGCCCAAGGCCTGAAAGGAACCAAACTAGTCCAGCAACCTTTCAGACCTCACAGTGAGGGGAACATAGCAGGTCTGTGGCTGAGCCCAGCCAGAGGCTGGAACTTTTATTTCCTCGGAGATCTTCAAATAAATAACAAAAATATAAATAAACACAAAAACCAAGAATCCAGTCTTAAAACAGGTACCAATTCTAAAACAGAACTAGACAACCACCAAAGGCTGAGTTGGGGACTAATGGACCCTCAGTTCATCCCTACCAGAACGGTGCCATTCTCACTCAGCAAGCTGAATTCAGAGTCAGCTGAGTGAGCTGGCCACCCTCACCCAGAATTTCCCCACCTCAAAAATAGAACAGAAACAACACCAAAGTAAACAAGACAAACAAGTGGCCACAAAGACAAAATCAGATCTCAGTAAATTGGGCAACATCTCACCACCAGAGGATTTCTTTCTTTCTTTCTTTTTTTTGTTTTTTTTAGATTCCTGCAAATGTTGACCCAGGGGCCTTCCAAGGTGAAGGAGAACTCCCAATCATCTTGGGGCAAGGGAAAAAAGACCCTGGAAGCCATCCTCTCAGACTGACAGTCTCCCCGCCCATACTCAAACCCTCTGGGTCAAGACCCGAGGCTAAGATCTTGCTGGTGGTACTTGGTGGTCATCTTTCTGCGAGTTTTCCCTGCAGGCCTCTTTCAACGTTATTGCTAGATCCTGCAGGTTCTCCCTTCCGGCACTGCCTCCTCTTCTAGAGAATAAGTCAACCCTTGATGTCATCCTAAAATTCCAAAGTATTAAAATGGGAGAGCAGCTGAGGTGAAAGGAGCCTCTGGCCACCCCTTTCGGGGGACTCCAGGATGCCCGCTGATCCAAAAGTGAAAGTAAAAATGAACAAGGAAAGGAAAGCAAGAGAGGCACTGAATTAAAATGGCAACTACAAATGAGACAAAGAGAGCATGCATGTTGATCTCAAGCTCGAACCACCCCTAAGCCACGGTGGTGGAGGCCAGACGAGTTCCTGTCCCAAAGGATGGTGGAGGCCGGAGACTCCCTACCCGGGAGGTGGATAATCTACCCTTAACCCAGAGTGGCAGAGGCGGGACAAGTCATGGTCCAAAATATGACAGAGTCCAGTGAGGCCCCACTGGGGAGGGCTTCCCCCAAGGCCCAGGGCATGTCTTCCACCGGCCTGCTGGCTACCTTGCAGCACATCCGCCAACGTTTCTTGACAGCTCCCAAACCCTACTTGTAAGTCAAACACAAAACACTCAACATAAAGCAGCTGCACCCCCTCTTACTGGCTAGCTGGACGACTCGCTGATCAGGTATCTGGGTGGCTTATGGGGGGGGCTATCCCGGATGAGCTCCCACATAAAGTGCGCAGTTTTCGGACGCCCCCTCTCAGAATACCAGAGACCATGATCAATGCAAACAGCAAAGAGTTGTTTATTGCAAGCTGGAGCTTGGTCCTCTGTGCACTTGGTAACCGGTGATGCTAAGAGGCCCCAAGCATAAAATTGGCACAGCTTTTATAGTATCAAACAAACAAGTTTACAGGGTTTCCACACAAGCAAGTTCACAAGTTCAGGGGGTTTAAGTCCACCCTGGTTGCACGTCCCTTTTTCATCTGGAACACCTGGGCATCTATTCTGTTCTTTTTTTTTTTTTTTTTTGTCGGTCGTGGGGCTTGAACTCTGGGCCTGAACTATTCTGTTCTTTAAGGGTGGGCAGGATTGGTGGCAACCTGCGGTTTTTCTGAGAACTATTTTTCTCTTTGGCAGCCCAGCTCTCTTTGGGGGTTACTATGAGGGCAGCACAGCTCAGGGGGCTTGATCTTAAAATGGAATTACTTTAGCTCTTCAGTTAGGTCCTGAGTTCAAACACCAGGAATGGTGTATGCACACAAACACACACACACACACACACACACACACAGCACAGCACATGGAGGCACCTTTGCCAATAATGTATCATTCCATTATGTTCAGCTCCCTAATTGTCTGCCAGAAGGACTCTTGAATTAATTGTAGCAGTTTGTTTCAACTCTGAAACATAGTCTTACAAAGACATGATGAGTGCAGGGAACTTGGCCTGCCACAGAAGGTGGCACAAATGAAGGCTTTCTGTCAAAACTGACCACTGGGGAGAGAGATAGCTTGGGGTACAAACAAGCCTTTTTCTCCTGACCTTCAGAACCTGCGCACACTCATCGTCATTAATTGGCCAGGATGACTTGTTTGTTATGCAGTTTTACAGGAGTGAAGCTTTTTGTCTGCCTGTTCCAACAATGAAGCCGACTTCATCTGGCAGCCTGGGGTATGGAGACATCTCAGGCTATACTGGGAACACTGAGGGAGCCCCGGAACATGGATTGTCTTGAAAGCACTCTCTGTGCTATGAAATCATACTATTCAAAGCAAATTTCCTAGCTGGGTGCCTTTCTTCATAGCAACTCTGGATCTTCATTGATACAAATACATGCTTACATACACAGACACATGGAGTTACTGGCTCTTCTTTTGTGGCAGGTCCTTAAGCTTGAACTGTGAGCCTAGACATTTTCCCTGAGCTCCTTTTTCTCAAGGAAACATTTTATTGTGTCTTAAACCATGATTACCCTAGGCTGGAGTGCAGCTTTTACACCCACAGATGATCCAGGGATCCTAGGACCAGAGTTCAACATCCAGCACTGGCAAAAATGCATTAAACCAACAAAAATGGAGGAGGACAAACCAGGAAATGTTACACAACAGTTTTTACCTTTGTTTCCTTAGCACTGTGACCCTCCTGAGTCTCAATGACTTGGCTTGAAAATTGTATGTGACCTTGCATGGATGATGGCTGGGGGGCTGTCAGTGAAGCCTGGGCCCAACCCAGACACCTAGGCCCTGAGATCGATCCTAGGACTGCCACCTACACACAGCTGAAGATCCTAGGAACCTCGTTCCTATCTATAATAACACTAATAGAATATTTGACATGTACTAATTGAATTACTAACTAGCTAGTCATTCCAATATAAGATTGCATGCAATAAATATAGGTCTTTGATTAATTAATACTTTATTAATTCTTCTACCATGACAATTGGGAGCATAATTTTATACCAAATAATTGGTAGCAATAGAATATATAAAAATAAGGTACAGACATCTCTCTTTATATTGGGTTATACACTAGAATCTACATAAATGTCTATCTGTCTCTCTCTGTATATGTTTATAGATGCATATACATATGTAAAAACACACACATGCATGCGCGCACGCGCACACACACACACACACTGCAATCTAAACATCTACCTATTTATATATTGGCCATTCCTAGGGCTTGATCTCAGGTCCTCAAATTGGCCTGCCAACTTCACTTGCATCAGACTGGTGTGCTAACATTTAACCATTCATGAAGTGGGGCCTGCTAGGCCCTGAGTTCAAGTCAGAGAATTGCCAAAAACTTTATCCTGTAGGAAAAGCCAATTGTTCTACTTGTTTCCGTATCGGTGAAAGTCCTGGGTCTCAGGAATGATGTAGAATACATAGGCAAAGCTATGGCTTATGTAATAGGATGCAAAATGTAATATGTGTAATCATACTCACTCTTAAATACATAAGAAATAAAACACAAAATGAAATGAATACACTAACTGCAATATGCAATAAACATGTCTATGTAAATATAAATCATGTATTTCAAATATATACGAATATTATTTTTTCAAGTGCTAGGATTTGACTTCAGGCCCTGGGAACAGGCCTGACTTTCTTGTCTTCCAGCACGGTGATCTTCCCATCCCCTACAGTGCTACAGATTTACCCACATCCTGAGTTCAAATCCCAGGCCTGCAAAAACAATGGCCTGAATTCCAAGCCAAGGAGCCTCATAATATTTTAAATATTTTTCATGTATATATGTATGTATGTATATATTTTTATTTTGTCAAGCACAGGGCTTGATCTCAGGTAGTGGCAATTCTGCCTCATCATTGATCACTCTAGGCTGGGGTGCAACCACTGGTCCCACAGCCAAATCTGGGTTCCTGGGCCTCAAATGCTGACAGGAAAACAATAATAAATAATGTGACACAGAAAAATAAAAACTGGCAACTTACCAGTTTTACATTTATTTTCTTTACAAAGTGACCATCCTGGGTCTGAATGACACGGCTGCAAAATGTTGGTAACCTGGCATTGCTGAAGGCTGGTGGGCTACCAGGGAAGCCTTAGGCCAACAAGGCAAGATAAGCCATGTGTTTGAAGCACAGTCCTGACCCCTACCAATGGAGGGAGAACCTAAGAGTCTCGTTCCTATTCATAGGATTACGGATGGAAGATTATGAATGGCAAAGTTGAATTAGTTGTTTCTGAATACTACTATACAATTAGATGGAGTGATTTTAGGAGACCAATGGATGTTAATGAATATTTTTGACACATTCAAAGAATACAATTAATTACATGGATGCAATAGTTTTGGGACAGTAGTAAGGATAAAACAAGAATATTAATTACATGGAGGTATAATAAATACTCAAGAATTGGTAGGAATGCAGTGTATATACATGAATAATGTATAGACATCAATGGCACTCTATAAAGATCTATATTTATTTGTGTCCTACCATCTGCATGTCAATCTGTACGTATTTTGTCAACCCCTGGGGCTCGATCTCAGGTGCTAGAAATGCTTGTCAGCTCAATATGCCCCTGGCTGGCGTGCTGACACTCACCCATTCATGAATTGGGACTTACAGGCTATGAGTTCTAATGCCAGCACTCACAAAAATTGAATCGTGGAGTAAGAATCCCATGGTGACACATGTTTTCTGATTCTTTGAAAGTCCTGGGTGTAAGGTATGAAGTTTCATACATACGCAAATCTATATCTTATGTAATATATGTAGTAAATATTTCATGTGTAATAACAGTCAATAAAATAAATGGTAAATAAATTAATAAAACAAAAAAATAAAATGAATAACTACACTAAGTGCAATATGTGGTCAACATATGGGGCTCGATCTCAGGGCCTGGGAACTGCCTGGCAGCTGAATTGGCTAGAGGCTTCTGTGCTGACAGTCACCCATTCAGGAATTGAGCCTTCTAGGCCCTGAATTTAGATCCCAGTACTGCAAAAAATGTAATCGAGGAGGAAGAAGCCGAGCGTGACACGTTTCCTTTTTCTTTGAAAGTGCTCAGTGACAGGATGTATAATTCAGATGCAAATACATATGCTATGTAATAGGATGTCATAAATGTAAAAAAACGTCATTGGTGGAAGAATTGTCACTACAATAAATGAAAAACAGATTGAATTAGTAGTGAATCATTCTAGGATAAAATTAGACACACTAATTATAGGATGTGGATTAAGTTTAATATTTTATTAAGCATTAATAGAATAAAATTGCATGGAAACATAAATACCTAATAATTGATAGTAACACATGATGCATAATTTAATTATATAGACATCTGTCGCATTCTATAAAATATGTAATTTATGTAGAGATGTATGTACATATAATTTTAATTAATGCTTTATTAATTGTTAAATGAGACACATGATTAAATGGAGACATAACTTAATACCTAAAAATTGGTAGTAATATTATCTATAAATTAATAATGTACAGACATCTTTTGTGTATATAAAATTATATACAGCAACCTCTATATATTTATAACTCTTTCACTCCTGGGGTTCGTTGGTTGATTGCTTGACTAGTAAGCATGAAGCCCTGGGTTCGAGCCCTCAGTGCCACATAAAAAGAAAACCTAGAAAATCTGCTGTCTTTCAATCAACTGAGTACTAGCCTTGAACACAAACGCTTAGGGACAGTGTCAAAGCCCTTACTCAAGTCCCAGGACTGCCAAAAAAAAAAGGTAGAATATACTCACTGCAACTATAGAAGGACAGGACATCAAATACCTCATCACAGAGAAAGCTAGGAGTCTGGTCCTGACAGCTGTCACCTAACCTGATTTAGCCAGATGTAAACTGCTGTAACCCAGCTCCATGGGTTACCCCCATCATCCTGGCTTATCCTGGCTTACCCCGGACATCTTGGTTGCTTGGGGGCTTTAAATCCTGGCAGGAAGTCTGCTAGAATCTTTGAAATATGGCTTGAAATGGTAGAGCACTAGCCTTGAGCAAATGTTATTAGAACATTCTCCCCATGTTTTGAGCTCAAGCCCCAAAAGTAACCTCCCTCAAAATAAAAACACCCCACCAAACCATTAGATATTAAATGTTCCTCAAAGAATGTGAAACCACCTTAATTCTAATGATAGCTTGTGGAACAGAGCTTTGTGCTGAGTCTTTTAGAGGGTGATCTGTGCTGAGTCCTGCACATGCCATGGTGCTATGTGTTGAGTCCTTCACAAGGTGGAGTGTGCTGAGTCCTGCATTGGGTGCTAGCTGCTGAGAGTTTCACAGGATGCTGTTTGCTGAGTCATGCAAATAGTGCCATGTGCTGTGTCTTTCACAGGGTGCATTCTTTCAACTTGTCCTTGTAAGAGCTCCGCAACTGAGATGATTATGCAGACAAGAATATTGAGGCTCAGATAGGTCACCAATGCAGGGACAAAAGTATGTATTACTAAAGACTAGTGAGTTGTCTGCTGCAGACAATTGTTTTGTTTTGTATTTTCCCAGCCATGAACCTTGAACTAGGGGCCTAGGCACTGACCCTTACCTCTTGGGTTCATGGCTAGCACTCCACCATGTGGAGCCAAGGAGCCCTTTGCACCAGAAGCCATGGCCTAGGGGTCTATAGCTGAGGTCTGTCATCCTTCCTTCTCAGGATGCTGAGATCTGAGGATCTGTGTTCCAAACTATCCCAGGCAAAAAGGTCCCATGAGACTATCTCCAATTCACCACTAAGAAACCTGAAGTGGAAGCTGTGTGCTTGACGCTCATGTTTGTCATCCTAGCTACTCAGGAGGATGAGATCTGAGGATCATGGTTCAAAGCTAGCCTGGGCAAGAAAGTCCTTGAGACACTTTGCTCCAATGCCCACCAGAAAAGCTGAAATGGCGATTTGGCTCAAGTAGTAAAGCACAAGACTTGAGCTGAAGAGCTCAAGGACAGCACCCATGCCTAGACATCAACTTCTACAACAATAAAAAACGACAGAAAGAAACTAACAAACCTGAAATAGAGGGCTGGGAATGTGCCTTAGGGGTAGAGTGCATTGCATATATGAAACCCTGGGTTTGATTTCTCAGGACCATATCAAAAAAAAAAAAAAAAAGCCTGAAGTTGTTCTGTGGCTCAAGTAGGAGAGGGCTATCCTTGTACAAGAGAATCTAAGTACAGTGCTCAAGTCCGGAGTTCAACTTCCAAGAATGGTGTATGGGTACACACACATGCGCGCTCGCACACACACACACACACACACACACACACACACATACACACAGACTAGGAGTGATGCTGTTACACAAAATGGTAAGGTACCGGGCTTCTTCACTGAGATCATGGTCAGCACCTTAGCCCCGTGTCCCCAAAAGCTAGCCACCCAGGGCCCAACTAGGAGAGGTCAAATGTTTCAAAACCTGATGAGATTCACCAGCCCTAGAAGAAGCTTTGTGATATCAGATATGTGCTTGGAATTCCCAAGCTTGCGAAAACCTAGGAGAGGCATCATAGGCCCAACATTGCCCTCAATGAAACATTTCATGAGCTTCAGTGCCCTAGTGGTCTGCTAGAAGGACTTTTGAATTATATTGAGAACTTTATCTGAACACTGGTATATAGTCTCACAAAGGCAGGATAAGTGCACAGGACTTTGCCTGCCATGGGAGGTGGCACAAATGAAAGCTTCCTGTCAAAACAGAGCACTGGGGAGAGAGATAGTTGCGAGTACATAGTGACCTTTCTCTCCTGACCTTCGGAGCCCGCCTGCACTCCTCCTCACTATCTGACCCGGATGGAATTGTTTGTTACACAGCAGTACAGGAATGAGGCCTTTTTTCTGCCTGTCCAGGAAATAAGAGAGATTTCGTCCACAAGGCCTGGGATGCAGAGAAACCCACAGGTTATACTGGGACCAGTGAAGGGAGCCCTGGAACATGCAGTGTCATGAAAGCAGTCTCTGTTATGAAATCATTTTATTGAATACAAATTTCCTAGCTTGGTGCCGTTCATCATAGCTACTCTGGAGCTTCACCTATAGGAATACGTCCATACATACACAAAGATATGTAGGTACAGGCTCTTTGATGGGGCAGTTCCTGGGGTTGAACTATGAGTCTAGGAATTGTCCCTGAGCTCTTTTTGCTCAAGGATAGTGCATTAACCTTGAATCACAGCCCCACTTTGTTTTTTTCTGTGATCTCTTAGAAATAACAGTGTCATGGACTTTCCTATGCTGGCTGGATTCAAACTAAGATTCTCTACATCTCATCCTCCTAAGGAGCTGGAATTACAGTCAGCAGCCACTGGTACCTTCTTTCTTCTTCATTTTTAATTCTGGACAATCTGACTTCTTAACAGGGTCATTCCAATGGCTTGAATTTATAAGTTAACTACCCAATGATCTTTATGGCTGTTTTCACTGAGAAGGATTTTCTCGCCTCATCTTCTCCTCTGGTCACAGGTTTGAAGCCAAAAGTGAGAAATGAGTGTCACAGGAGTTGGGAGAAAATATCCGCAGGACATGCCAGTTCTGTCACTTAGTATTGAGCTGCAGTGAATTTACTGTCTCAGGATGAGAGGACTGAAAGCTGCAATGATTCTCATAATGTCTGCAATGTTCCTTTTGCCAATAAAATGATCTAATAATTATGAGTGTTTTGTGTCTGCAACCTTAAGTAACTAGAACACACTAGAAGCATCTTCATGTATCTCTTTTCCTCTAGTGCCTCTCGAGATTTACAATAAGGTTTTGTGTGGAGCAGCTCCTCTGTGTATCCTTGAGAAACGCTGCTTGAAGCCTCTTTGGAAAATCGCCATTCAAAGTCACCCTGAGCAGGAAGTCTGTGAGACTCTTATTTCCAAGAAACCACCAGAAAACTAGAAGTGGAGCAGTGGTCCAGAGGGAAGAGTTCCAGCTTTGAGAGAGAAAGCCAAGCAGGAAAAACAGGCTAGAACAGGCAGGAAAGCCTTGGAGGTGCTTATGTCCAATTAACGACCAGATGGCTGGAAGTGGAGCTGTGGTGGCGGTAGCACCTCAGCCTTGGGAAAAACAGCCAAGGAAAGCATCGGGCCCTGAGTTTAAGCCCTGGTATGACCACAACATATTTTCAAAAAGAGAAGGCCAAGTTTATTTATCAACGCCCTACCTACTTATGTGTGTATATTACCTCCCTGAGTGCAAACAGAGTGTATGCAATGCTTCTTCTTTTATTTACTCATTCATTTTTTCAAATATGCTCCTAGTGCATACAGCACCATTTTCTTCATTTCAGACCCATGGCTTTTCTCTTCCAGGTTTCCAGTCCTGTGTCATTATATGATCCACACTGCAGCTCTCAGCAGCCTTTATTTACATTAATTATGAGGCCAACGCAGGACCAGTCACAAATCAGGCAGGGGAAGAGAAGATCAGGTTTTGTAGAAGTAACCAGTATTCAGAAAATTAAACTAGGGCTCTTAAAATGGTAGCATACTTATGTAAAAACTACCTTTAAAGAAAATATGAAGGGGCTGGGAATGTGGATTAGTGAGTGCTTGCCTAGCATGCAAAATGCCCTGGGTATGATTCCTCAGTATCACATACAGAGAAAAAGCCAGAATTAGTGCTGTGGCTTAAGTAGTAGAGTGCTACAGACAGTGCCCAGACCTTGAGTTCAACCCAAAAACTCACAAAGAGATACCTAAGTAGGTAGGTAGGTAGATTAGATAGATAGATAGATAGATAGATAGATAGATAGATAGATAGATAGATAGATAGATAGATAGATAGATAGATAGATAGATAGATAGATAGATAGATAAATCTGGTCTTGGATGTCAGGAGGAAAGAAGGGAACACTTCCCATTCATGAGGCCTTCTGCAGTGTGCTAGGCCACCAGCATCACCTTCACACAATCACAGAGCAGGAAGACTGTTTCTTTTCAACTTCTAAGGTAGCCAAAGGCCCCAGAGCCACGAGGGCAGAGCTAGGCTCTAACTCAGGGGCTTGGAGACAGAAGAGAAACAGCCTTACCTCTAGTTCATCTGGGGATTTGCATTAATTAAGTGGAGAATGAAGGAAGGAGAATGGACTGGCAGAGGTAGAAGAAGGCCTTCAAATCTGACAGATGGAGAGTCAAAAACCCACTCCCTAAGACGAGAGAGCAGGGTTTTTCTACTCTGTTCCTCCCCTCTCCCCCACTCAACTGGCTCTTTATTGGTAACCTAAAGATAGCCTGAGGCTCCCTTCACCTGAAGTAGGAAGGTTAATTAGTCGTTGTTTGAAGAGGCTGATAAAAGCCTGACCCTGGTGTAACTCTAACAAATATTTCAGGTTTCCCTTCATTTCTGGTTGTTCCTGGAATGAATGAAGTGGTTTTGCAGCTCACTTCCTTGTTGAGTGTGTATATTCTGCCTCCTAAACCTGCAGGTTTAGGTCTCTGCACCTATCCTGGCTTTTGCAACTATTTTCTGTCCTTCAAATACAGCGTTGCACTGGAGTTCATCCTGCTAACAGGGCTAGCGCTTGGATCCTGAGAACTTCATTTGAACCCCAGATGGGTCATTGATGATTCTTTCCTTCTTCTATAGCTAAGGAACTCTAATTCTCATCACCAAGGGAAACACAAGAAGCTCTTGAACATCTGACCTTTCAGAAGTGGAAGTCAGAGTGTCATAGACTTCCCTGCCCTGATTGGCTTCACCCTGTGTTCCTGATACCTCAGCCTCCGGAGCTAGGGTGATGGGCATGAGCTACTGGTGCTCTGGTAGGTTCAGAACTGTAATGACATTGACAATACAAGTCAAATTCTTATAGCAAAGTGTTTGGGGAGCATATTAAGCCTTTCAACAATAGACCGTTCAGAACCCTGTAGGACACAAGGTTACAATGCTAGAGTCTGAGAGGCTGGGTATATGTATCTGCTACACTTGAACCTGGAGCTCTAACTCCAATTCTGGTGTACATCAGTGTTCATTTTCCAGAGAATGTTCTCCTAATTAGTAAATAGGAAAAATACTTTGATTAACCCTCACTTTTTTCCAGGTGTCTGTCTCAAACTCAAGTCTGGGCACTGTTCCTGATCCCTTCAGCTCAAGGCTAACACTCTACCATTTTATCCACAGTGCTATATGGGGTCTTTTGGTAGTTCACTGGAGATAAGAGTCTAACAGACTTTCCTTGCCTAGGTTGTCTTTGAACTGTGGTCTTCAGCTCTCAGTCTACTGAGAAGCTAGGGTTCCAGGTGTGAGCCACTGTCATCTGGCCTATTGTTTTTGACACTTGTGGGGCTTTATCTTAGGGCCTGGGTACTGTCTCTGAGCTTCTTTTTCTCAAGTCTAGCCACTTGAGCCTCTCCACAGTTTCTGCCTTTTTCTGAGTATGTGGCACTGAGGATTCAAACCCTGTCATTCATGCATGTTGAGCAAGCTCTTTACCACTAAGCCACATTTCTACCCCACCCTTCCAATTTTATCCCTCATCTGCCTATCCTCAAGAAAAGGTTTCTGAATATAAACATTATAAAGAATTCCCAATGGGAAGATGTCCAAAGATAAGACAAAGCTCATACTTGGGGCAGACTTTAAACATGTGAAGACTGTGACAAATGCTTCCATATAATTATGTACTGTGTTTCAACACTTAATAAAATATTAATGATAAATGAGTCAATATCCTAAATTATTGTGTTTAATTTTATAATATATGTGAAAAATGTAAAAAACATTATGTGTATAATAATACTAAATACAATAATCAATAAATGAATCAAAGAAAAATAAAATACAAAATCAATAATAAAAATCATAATATGAAATTAACATACATTTGTAAGTATACATCATATATTACATATGTATAGAAATATTTTTTCTCTTGCAGGACCTTCATTCAGGACATGGGAATTCTAGCCTGAATTTCTTTTCCTCAAGGACAGTGAGCTCTGCCTTCACCCATGCTGCAAAAGAGTTACCTGGATGGTGAGCTCAAATCCTAGCAATGGCAGAAATACTGGGCCCAGTTCGAAGACAGTGATTTAGTTTTTTATTAATGGAAACAGTTATGTTTTTTCAGTTCCATACTGAACATTTAAAAAAAGCAGTGCAGAATTTTGTACAGCTATTCAGACATCGTTCTCTGAGTGCTTCTCTGAGAATTACATTGTTTCTCTTTTTTTGTATGTTTTTTATTGTAAACATATTGTACAGAAGGGTTAAGTTTACAGGAGCAAGGTAATGAGTACATTTTTTGTTGAGCATTGTTACCTCCTTCTTTTTTTTCCCCCTACCATCTCTTCCCTCCCATCTCCACAACTACCTCCCCTGCTTAGGTCAGTGACGTAGTTTTCCATTTTTGGTTGGCACAGGCTTTGAACTCATGTAGTGGCAACTCTTCCCTCACATTGCTAAAGATTTACCAAGACCCTGATTTTAAATCCCAGGCTAGGAAAGAAAACTGGCAGAAATTCCAAACCAGGGAGCTTTACTTTTTTAAAATTTAGTTAAATGATTAATTAATTAATTACTTATTTTTTGGCAAAACATGGGGCTTGAAGTCAGGTCGTGGAAACTCTGCCTCAACTTGGATCTCCCTAGGCTGGGGTGCAGTCTCCAGACCCATAGCCGATCCTGAGATCCTAGGCCCAGAGGGATTTTAGGAAGAAAAAAAAGCTGGAAAGTACAAAAGTGGTGAGGTGCAGAGTGCTGAGGTTTTACAATTTTTTTCTTTGCATGTTGACCATCCTAGGTCTGAATGATATGCCTGCAAAGTAGACTTGACCTGCCATTGCTGATGGCTGGTGGGATATCAGTGAAACCATAGGCCAACCTGTCAACATGGCCCTGGATTCAAATCCCAGTCCTGACACCAATGGCAGGAGATCACAAGAGACTCATTCCTATTCATAGGAATACTGATTGAAAGTGTAGTTCATGCAGAGGTCTAGTCTAAAATTGGATGCAATAATCGTAGAATGCTGATTGATCTTAATTAATAGTTTATTAATCATGAAAAGAATAATATTCCTTCAATGGTGGTATAATAAATATCTAAGATTTGGTAGGAAACTTGTAGGTATCATTTAATCATAGATAGACAGCCCTGGCACTCTTTACCAATATATATTTATATATCTGCCTATCCATGTATCACTGTTTTGGCCAAACCAGGTGGTTCCCAGCCACCTGACAGCCTCATTGGCTAGAGGCTGCCATGCTCAAACTCACTCATTCTTGAATTGAGCCTGCTAGGCACTGAGTTCAGATCCTAGCACTGCCAGGCTTGATGGTGAACACATCTAAAATCTAGATGCCTTGTGATAGGATGTAAACAATGTAATAAATGGTATATGTATCATCAGAGTCAATAAAATAAATGGTAAATATATTGAATAAAACAAGAAATAAAATGATTGACCACAGCAAACACAATATGGACTGAACATCTGTACAGAATTACAAATCCTAATTTTAAAATGTATGTAAGATGAACTTTTCCAGATCTGAGGCTTGAATTCAGCCCCCCTACAAGGAGGGAATGGCGGAATACCCTGAGATACTCGTTTCTGAACCTAGGAGGAGTCATGAAAAGCGATCGATCTCATCCCTGAATGAGTAGTTTCTGCATGATGCGAGTAGGAAATGATGGGCAAGACTCATGGAGTATTGATTATTTGTAAAGAAGAGTTGATGAAGCATGACAATTATCACCAGAGTCATGAAATGGAGGCATCCAGAAAGATCCAAGAAACTGTAGTCACACAGAATGGATTCCATTACAGGTCACCATCTCTCCTACTCTACACAAATATGTACTTATTTGCATACTACCTTCAGCTTATGAAAGGATGACTATTATGTTCCCCAGTTTCCGCCCGCTGGGGGGCCTCAATCTCAGGTCCTGGGAATGGCCTAGGTCCTTCGTGGCTCACAGGTTGTTGTGCTCATGTGGACCCATTTGCCAATTGGGCCTGCTAGGTCCCGAGTTCAGATCCCAGCCCTGCCAAAAGATTCATCTTGATGTCAAAAGCCAATCGTTGCACCTGTTTTTCTTTCCTGTGCAAGTCTTGGGTCTCAGCTAGGATGGAGAATAAATGGGCCACCCTGTGGATATGGGAATAAGTTGTTATCCATGTCAGTCCAGGTATACTTGTCATCATATACTCAAGAAAATACACAATATATCCATGAATAGCATACAAAATAAAGAGAATAACTACACTCAATGCACGATGAAGTCCACACACGGATGTGAACATACATCCCTTGTTTCAATGATGCATGGAGGACTATTGAGGCCTCCCTGGGGCTCAATCTCAGTTCCAGGGAATGACCCAGATCCTTAGTGGCTCACAGTCTGGTGTGATCAGGTGAACCCATTGGGCAGTTGGCCCTCCTAGGCTCTGAGTTCGAATCGCAGCACTGCCAAAAGTTCACCCTGATGTGAGATGCCAGTTGTTGCATCTGTTTTCCTAGGCTGTGCAAGTTCTGTGTCTCAGCTAGGATGGAGAATGTACAGGCAAGTCTATACTCATAGGAATAGGTTGTCATCCAGTTCACCAGAGTTATATCTGTCATCCTATACTCAAGAAAATGCACAATACATCAATGAATAAGACACAAAATAAAGAGAATGACTACACTGAACACAAGATGCCGTTCACCAATGTTTAGAAATATAGATCCTCTGTTTAATTATGAATTTATGGCTATATTGGCCCCCACCAGGGCTGGATCTCAGGTCCTGGGAATAGCCTAGCTCCTTAGTGGCTCACAGGCTGGTGTTCTCAACATGTCCCTTTCACTGATTGGGCCTGCTGGACCTTGAGTTCAAATCCCAGCACTGCCAAAATATTCAACCTGATGTGAGAATCCAATTGAACCACCTTTTTTCCTGTCCTGCGAAAGTCCTGGGTCTCAGGGCAGATGGAGAATGCTATATAGGCAACTCTATAGACATGGAAATAGGCTGTCATCCATGTCAACACAGTTATATCTGTCACCATACTCAATAAAATACACAATACATCCATGAATAAGACACAAACTAAAAAGAATAACTACAATGAACTTAAGATGCATACCACTACTGTAGGTAAAGAGAGATCTTATGTTTAAAAAAGGTGGCCTTATCATTTTGTCCAGTGCTGGGCCTTCAAATCAGGCCCTGGACCAGGCCTGACATTCTAGTCTTCAAGGATGGTGAGCTTCAATCCTCCCACAGTGCAACAGAGCTACCCAGACCTGAGTTCAAATCCCAGCACTGACAAAAGATTCATTCTGATGTAAGAAGCTAGTTGTTGCACACGTTTTACTCTCCTGTGAAAGAAGAGGATAGAGAATGCATAGGCAACCCTATAACCATGGGAACAGGTTGTCGTCCATGTCAGCACAGTTATACCTGTCACTATACTTAGTAAAATAAACAATACCTCCATGAATTAGAGACAAAATAAGGAGAAGTGCACCAAACACAAGATGCTGTCCACACATGTGGACACACATGTCCACACATTGATCCTATGTTTATATTATGAACTTATGAAATTATGAACTTATAGTGGACCACCCTGGGGATCAAAGTCAGATCCTGGGAATGACCTAGCTCCTTGGTTGCTCACAGGTTGGTGTGTTCACCTTGATTTATTGGCCAATTGGTCCTTCTAGGCCTTGAGTTCAGATCCCAGCAATATTAACAAGTGGATCGTCGAGTAAGAAGCCGAGTGTGAAACTTGTTTTCCTTTTCTCTGAGAATTCTAGGTGTCAAGAATGATGCAGTACATTTCTACAAACCTAGTGCTCTGTGATAGGATGTTATCAATGTAATAAACGAAATGGGTTTCATATAGTAAAATCAATGATAAATAAATGAATAAAAAATATACAAGGAATAACCACACCAAACATATATGGACTGAACATCTATAGGTAAGTATAAAACCTATCTTTACAATGTATTTAAATAGTATGTTTTCCAGGGATGGGGCTTGAATTCAGGACTAGTGAACAGGCTTGACTTTCTTATCCTCAAGTACCGTGATCTTCCCCTTCATCCACATTGCTGCAGATTTACCCAGATCCTTAGTTCAAATCCAACACCTGGCAGAATAAATAGCGGGAATTGCAAGCCAGGGAGCTAATTTTTTTAAAACTTTTTCTCAGCACGGGGCTTGAACTCAGGTCAGCTTCGATCACCCTAGGCTGGGGTGAAGCCACTGGACTCACAGCTCTTCCTGGGATCCTCGACCACCAGGCCTTGCAAGGAAAACAATGTACAGAAAAACTGTGGCCTTTTTAGGTTTTCTTCCTTTGCACATGACCCTCCTGAGTCTGAATTATACTGTTGCAAAGAGTACTTCATCTTGCATTGCTGAAGGCTGGCAGACTATTGGGGAAGCCATAGGCCCACGTGGCACTATAGGCCCTGACCAACCAATGGCAGGAGATACTAAGAAACAGGTTTCCAACCATAGGAATAACAATGGAATGTTGTCAATGTCACAGAATGAGTTGTTCGTGAATAGTGCTCCTATAAAATTAGACAGCATGATTTCAGGAGGCTGATTGATTTTATTTAATATTTATGAAGCATTAAAAGATTATTATTACTTACAGGAACACAATAATTTCAGGACACTGATTTCTTTTAAGAAAGAAAACAATTACATTACTTATATGTACACATAATAAATACCGAAGAATTGGTAGGAATGTAGTCTATATAACTAAATAATGTATAGACATCTCCGACACTCTATAAAGATATATATTTATTAGCTTACTGCCATCTACATGTCAATATGTTCTTATTTTGTTAACTCCTGGGTTCAATCTCAGGTCCTGGGAACAGTCTGTCAGCTCAATTTGCCCCAGGAGGGCATGCTGACACTCACCCATTCATGAATTTGGCCTTGTAGGCCATGAGTTCAGATGCCAGCATTCCCAAACAATGAATTGTTGAGTAATAAGCTGATGGTAACACATGTTTTCCTTTTCTGTGAATGTCCTGGGTGTCAGGTATGAAGGGGAGTATATATGCAGACCTATATCCTTATGTAATCAATGTTCTATGTGCCATAATAGTCAATAAAATAAACGGTCAATACATGAACAAAACAAAAAATAAAATAACTACACTGAATGCAATATAGTCAACATATGTATGTAAATATAAATCATATATGTATAGGATGTTTTCTAGTGCTGAGGATCGATATCAGGCCTAAGGCACAGACGTGAATTTCTTGACATCAAGGAGGCAAACTTCCACTTCCCACACAGTGCAACATAGTTACCAGACCATGAGTTCAAATCCCAGTCCTGGCCGAAAAATAATGGAACCTTTATAGTATGTGTGGCCCAATTCTTAGGTATTTCATTATGTCTCCATTTTATGAATGTGATTGTTTAAATGCTTAATAAAGTATTAACTAAAATTGATTAGTGTCCTATAATATAATTGTGTATAATTTTATCATTGAATCATTCCAGAACTGCCCATTCAATCATGACATACATAATATTCCATAGGGTATCATATAGATAGGAACAAGTTTCTTAGGATCTCCTGCCATTTGGAGGTGGCAGGATCAGGATTCGAACTGTGGGCTCCAGCTCCCACCACTTCACAGCGAGAATAGTGTACTCACCATTCTGTCCAAGAACATCAGCAAGACCAATGATTAGGCAGGCACCAGTGGCTCTCAGCAGTCCTCCTTGATACTTACAAGGCTGTGAAAGGAGGATCATGGTCAAAGTCACCCAAGCCAAGAAAGTCCTTGAGACCCCTTTCCAACTTCAGTGCCAACATATCAAGTGTGGAGGAAAAACCAGCCTTGAACAAAAGCAGCTCACAGACTGTGTCCAGATCTTGAGTTCAAGGTCCAGGACTGGCAACAAACACACATACAAAACAATCTGTGCAGCCATCCAGCTAAAGCAGTTTACCCTCTTGTCCCCAACTGCATTGGACAGAGTTCCCTGGGAAAAAGGCTAGGGGAGCCGCTGTCATCTTGCTCTGCCCATATTGCCTGCATCACAGGATTCCGGCCACACCCCCATTCTTTCATGTTCCTTTCTGACCAATGGGATACAAGAATGGTGGCCACGCCCACATTCCATGCTGCTGAGTAGCACTGGGATTCCCTCTGTTTGTTTACAACACTACCAGAAGTTGAGGAAGGTAGAGGTGGTTGAGTGATCAGCAGGAGACTCTAGGAGAGTTTGAAGTATAGTAGGAAATTGATGCTCCCACCAGTGCCACTGCTCCCTTCCCCCTTCTTGTGGTGCTGGGTTTCAAACCTCAGGCAATGGCGCACTGCCAGCAGGCATAAGGCCCCAACCAGGTCCCTGCCCCTGGTCCTCTGCTCTGGGCCCATGTGTCCACAATGCCACCGCCATCGCTGCTCTTCCCACCTGGAACAGCTGCCAACAGCTTCTCCGAGCAGCACAGGCGAGTGGCTGCCCCAAAACCACCCCTGCCCCTGGTCAGACACTCAACTGGGGGCACCATGACTCCCTGCTTGTTTCCTCTCCCTGGCTCTGAGGAGCCACCTTTCTGTCTTGGGCATTTCTGAGAAAGAGGCTCAATAGAGACTCAGGCTGTGCTGGATCGGGGTCCTCCTATCTGTGACAGGTATGCTCCACCAAGCATGGTCCTCTGTAGTTGGGATGGTAGACATGTAGCACCATGCTCAGTTATTGGTTTAGATAGACTATCCCAAACTTTTAGTCCATGCCAGCAGATTCTTGACCACACGTGAAACTCTGGATAGTGCCGAAAGCATCGGACCTCAGTCTCCTCACAGGACAGTTGTGAGGAAACAAGGGATTTATACAGAGGGATCTGTGGAGCATGGCTAGGCACAGAGGGAGTCTCCTTCAGATAAGGTTCTCAGCAATTCTGTGAGCATATGACAGGAAGATACCCGGAAAGCGCTCAGGTGGGGTCTGTTATTAATTGTGCAACAGGTGTGGGATTATCAAACAAAACATGGCTCTCATCATTACCCTATCCCCTTGAGGAAGGGGATCCTTTACTATGTTGAGTTTTGCAGATGAGGAAACAGATGCACGGAGAAGCTGGGTGACCTACTTATGACCTCAAGATCACAGGAAGCACAGCCTGTCTTCTCTACCATGCTCCCTGGGACAATGGGTGCTGTTCAGTCCACTTCATGTGGTGGGAATCCACTTCTTGTCAGTTGTGGGTCTTGAACTCTAGGCCTGGGCGCTGTTCCCGAGCCCTTCAGCTCAAGGCTAGTGCTCTACCACTTGAGCTCACTTCCGGTTTTCTGGTGGTTGTTTTAAGATAAGAGTCTCACAGACGTTCCTGCCCGGACTGGCTATGAACCCTGATCCTCATATCTCAGCCTCCTGTATAGCTAGGATTAGAGTTCTGAGCCTCCGGCACCCAACTTAAGCATAATTCTGATTTTCTTTCTTCGTCTCTCTCATAGTAACTGGCTGAATGTTTTCTGGATGAGGTGGCCCAGTGTCCCTATGTGGCTGGAACCTAAGGTAGCCCTCTCATTCAGGCGGTGGGCTGTGGGTCAGGAGCTGTCTAGCTCAGACTGTTGAAACAGCTCCATGACGTAAGCCATTCTGTGCCCTGGCTAGACCATGACGGTTATTCATTTTCCATCCAACCTTCCTGGACTTATTGTATTGTATTGTTTTTTACATCATTTTCTAGCACCTGGCCAAAATTACGATATAGCTATGGAATGAAAATGTAAAGACATCTTAAGAAAGTCATTTTGGGCTCTGTGAATGTAGCTTCATGGTACGGTGATTGCCTAGCATGCATGAAACCTTGGGTTCAATTCCCCAGTACCACATACACAAAAAAACACTAGAAGTGATGCTGTGCCTTAAGTGGTAGAATGCTAGCCTTGAGCAAAAAAAGGAAGACAGAAAGAAAGACAGACAGACAGACAGACAGAAAGAAAGACAGACAGACAGACAGACAGAAAGAAAGAAAGACAGACAGAAAGAAAGAAACAAAGAAAGAAAGAAAGAAAGAAAGAAAGAAAGAAAGAAAGAAAGAAAGAAAGAAAGAAAGATAGAAAGAAAGGAAGGAAGGAAGGAAGGAAGGAAGAAAGCCCTGGGTTTCCCTTATTTGCAATAACTAGTGTATGTCTGAGTCAAGCAGAAAAGATCAGATAAGTTGCTGTTAAGGAAATGAACCCTAAGATATGTATTTAAGTGTTTTTTCTTTCATGTTATTGTTTCTAACACACTTATGAAATTATTTCTTTGTTGTTTTGTATGTCCCTCACCCAGAGTATAATCCTTGCTTTCACTGTACTTGATAATGGTATAATTTGTGGAGAGGAAGGGAAAAAACACATCATTTAAATAGGGATACAGGTGGACCCATTGCAACAATGCGATGTACAAGTCGTTATGTCAAAAACAAACTTTACAACTTTTGTGAGGGGGGGGTGGGAAGGAGGATTGGTTCTGGGGGCAGGTGGAGGATGGGAGGGGATGGGAAGAGGAACCAAAGGAGGAGGATACTATGCTTGATAAGAAATGTACTCATCTTGCCCATGTAATTGTAACCCCTCTGTACAGTATTTTCACAATATAAAAAGAAAAAAATTAGTAAATGCAAAATAAAGGATACATACTTTGAATATACAATTGCTCCTTCCAAACTGACACCGGACAATAGTCCCTAATTCATGTATTTTACTTATAATACTGTGTTGAAAAAAAAGTTTTTGTCATTAGGTCACAGCAATTAATGCCAGGAATGTGCTTAGATGTCAGGTGAAGATTAATTCTGGAAATTCAAAGATTCCAGGATTTTGTGTGGTCACTGCTAATCACAAAGAGAAGGGTAATCTAAGTGACATTTGGAAAACTTTTTGGTCAGTGACCGCAACAAAAAGGCAGAGGCTAATTAACCGTTGTGACACAAGAGAAAAAATAACACCAGATCAAAGGAATAAATGATAGTAACTAAGGTATACCAGAAATTGTTCTAGAAAACAATTTTGGTTATTGAAGAACTAGTTTTCAACTAGGCTTATTCCTCATTGCCTTTAGCATTCTAAATCTCTTAGGCTAGTTCTTAATCTCTGTTATAAATGTATCTATCTCTATGCTGTTCTTTCATACTCGATATCCTTTGCTTTCTAAAATCTGTCTTTCTATATTTCTCTATGAACATTTCCTGATACTAAATACACCTATATAGATGGTAGAGGATGCTAATGGAGGGTCCCATAGCTAATGAGTCATTAATGTAACAGAATGGAAAAGGAGGACATACTTATTGCTACCTCAAATTTTCTGAAAAGATGCAATGGCATCATTTGGTTCAAATTTCCATTGTTTGTCTACATAGTGTCATTCAGTGCACATAAATGCAAATATGAGCCAGGTGCTGGTGGTTCACGCCTGTAATACTAGCTACTCAGGATGTTGAGACCAGAGGATTGTGGTTGAAAGCCAGCCTGGTCAGGAAAGCCCATGAGACCCTTATCTTCAATTAAACACCAGAAACCCGGAAGTGGTGCTGTAGCAAAAGTAGTAGAGCACTCAACTTGACCTGAAGAGCTGAGGGACAGCGCCCAGGATCAGAGTTCAAGCCCCACGACCAAAAAGTAAAGTGAAATATGCCTTTTTTCCCCCAAAGGAATGACAAGATTAATAATCTTCCTAAGCAGAAAAATAAATTCCAAAATGATTTAATGCACCTACTTTTGCTGAATTATTTACTTTATGGCTTCTTTGCTGGACATATTCTCTACTTTTAAAAATTGTCAAATATTAGCTTTACAAAAAACTTCATCAAATATTAGTTGTTTCAAAAGAGAAGTCTATTCAGTTGATGTCACTTAGCTTTCTTACTATCTTAGTTCAAAGCTAACCCAGGCAAGATAGTCTGTCAAACTCATTTCTAATTAAACACCAAAAAAGCACAAGTAGAGTTTCGGCTCAAGCAGTTGAGTACTAGCTTTGGGGGCAGGTGGGCAGGAAAGAAAACTGTTCAGGGACAGGGTCCAGCATCTGGGTTCAAGCCCCAGACACAGCACAAACTAAACAAGCAAACAAAAAACCCAGATATTTCTTTGGGACCCTCCTTAAAGGAGTACTCATTTGACAAGAGGCTCCTTTTGGTGATCATACTCACTGGATCCTGCTTTTTTGGAATCCTTCTTGGTCTAGAGAACTCAGGACCAGACTAAAGAAATTGATAACTGACTCCTGCAAATAGAGATTCATCTCAGGGGTGAAATATCCATCCATAAGGCACTTTAAAACCTCCCTGTCTTTGTTTCTTTGCAGTAGAACACATTTAAAACAACGTTATTTCCTTTTGTTCTATGATGGCTTTCAAATGGCACATTATTTCTTTTTGTAATACTCTCAACTATAACTTTACAGAAAAGTTTTATATGAGAAAAGAACATACTTGAAAAAGTCCAGGACAGAGTCTCCTTCAAGCCTTGTGATTCTTTTCTTGTACAGTAAAAAGGAAAGCACAAGTTAACTTGAACTTTGTCATTCCTCTATGTTCCATTCCTCTCCTGGGATCAGTTTCCATATCCAGTTACCTTTATTTCCAGTAACAATCGATGGTGCTGCTTGAGGTATAATGAATGTTTTCTGGCTTCACAGAAATAACACAAGGACACCTTTGGACCTTAGGTAACACGTGTTTCAGAGAAAACTTAGTAAAGAGAACATATGAAATTTATATTGCTTATAAATATATTATCCATGAGTATATTGAGTTCAATCTTTGTAAGGTCTCTGTAAATTAAAGTGAATTTTAAATGGAAAGAAGGTTCTCAGATCATTCTTTTTGTGAGTGTATGTACAGCACATTATTTCCCAAGTGTATATGAGTTAACAGTAAGGGAAACTATAGCAATAATAGGAGAAAGAGAAATTCTGTGTTAAAGTATATGGGTTCAATACACTATAGAAGACTCTACAAATAAGACAACATTGAAACAATAAAGCCAAGTCCCGTATGTAGATTTATGGGAGTGATATAGAGAAAGCATTACTCCTAGGTGGAACACGCAGTATGAGGCCACTCTCTTTCTAAATCACGCTTGCTAATCACACAACTATGTAGAAAGTAGAATGGAAGTATAATTCTGGTTCCAATGCAAGTCAGATATAAGAGCCTGGACTTAACTGGAAAAAAATCCATCTTGAGAGAATAGGGCTTATACTAGCACTGAACTGCTGGCTAAGATGATATTTCTTTTTCTTTCCTTATATATTTATTGTTGTTGGTGGTGGTCTTGGCACTTGAACTCTGGGCCTGGGCACTGTTCCTCTGCTATTCAGCTCACGGCTAATGCTCTACCACTTGATCCACAGTGCCACTTCCAGTTTTCTTGTAGTTAATTGAAGAAAAGTGTCTCCGGAACATTCCTACCCGGGCTGGCTTTGAACCCCCATCCTCAGATCTCACCACCAATGAGCTTACGATCACATTTCTAACAGTGTACATTCAGGGTATGTAATGGGTATATTCATCTATCTTTATATGAATTCTAGAGTTACAAACCTGGGCTACAGCATAGACTTACACTCACAAAAATGTTTATAGCTTAAAAGTTGATACTCCTGGAGAAATAAAACCTAAGATTGTAAAGGAGTCTGCATAGTTCAGTTTGCATCCAGCTAGGGTAGAGCAGTCTTTGCAACAGTACCTATAATTGAGGAGCCAAAAGCTGGATTTGAAGAATGGCTCAGGTGATGGAATACCAGTCATGAGCAAGATTGATGAATAAGAGATTGAGGCTTTTGCATACATACATACAAACATACACATACACACTGAGGCACTTATATGTGCACACACAAAACACAAATGAAATGACTCTCATAATATGTAGAAAAGTTAGAAAACAATAGAAAATATGTCCTAAGTAAGACTAGAATCATCTGATAATTTTTAATATTAGAAAGTCCTCAAGTTACTTTTTTCAAAAATGTTTGAGAATATTACATAAGTAGGGACCAGAGATATTAAGAGAGTCAAGTAATCATTATTAAAGGTATCGGACACATTGAGGAATGAATCAGAGACCCCGCAGGTGCATCTGAAAATGTTCATATCCTGTGTCAAATGTTAGAAAATGTTTGAAAATAGTACAGGAACAGTCTGAGCAGTGTAGTGGGTAATATCACTGGAGAAATTCAGAATTTCTAATCTGTATATAGATTAAATAAAACAAGAAACAATGGCAGGGCAATGTAATATAAGCCTAGAATTCTAGCACTCAGACTAAAACAGAAGATTAGAGAATGGAATTACATAGTGATACCTTCCCTGGACTAGGTAGTATAATTTTGTCTTAATAAAACAAACCAAACAAGAAAGGAATACACAGTTGGATGGTTGGGCTAATTTTGTCATTTTTTGAGAAGTCAAGTTACCTATTGAAATGCAATTCATATATAATCCTCACTTGTATTTTAAATTCTCTCTCCATTACAGAATACTCTTAGATGCAAAATGACTCATGAATACCTTCCAAAATTTGAGAAAGTAAGTAATCATCATTCTGTTGGATTCCAAAGAAATGATGAAGGATTACAAAAGCTTAAGCCGGAGAAATAGCAAAGTTTGTCTAATGAGGACTTTGTAAATGTTGCTAAATTAGAATTGAGATTTAAAATAAATATTTTGGTTTTGTTTGTAATTTCATATTCTATTGGATACTACAAAATTCTTTTCTTTTTTTGTCATTCGTGTGGCCTGAACTCTGGGGCTGCACACTGTCCCTCAGCTATTCAGCTCAAGGCTAGTGCTCTACCACTTGAGCCACAGCACCACTTGCGGGGTTTTTCTTATGTGGTGCCAAGGAATCGAACCCAGGACCTCATGCATGTAAGGCAAGCAGTCTACCACTGAGCCACCTTCCCAGCCCCCAAATTATTTTTAAATAGAGGGTTTAATTGACAAATTCACAAATGATTCTTGCAGTCTACTTGCCTAGAATATTCTTTCATGAGAGATATAATTAGAATTAGTTAATAGATAATTCCAACAATTCATGTATAAAATGATAGTGTGAATAATGTAAACAGAGTTGCCAAGAAATGGATGATATTAATTTATAAATTTAGAAAAAGCAATTTTTTGAGGCTTTGGTATAACATAGTATGAGGAGAATAATTGTGTGACATCTTCTTTCTTCCACCTATGTAACACAGGAAGCAATTTCCTTAATTACGTGCCTCTGTATACAATGAGAAAAATGCTAGGTTTGGGGTTTGTTTTCATTTTTGTTTTTGTTTTATTGGTTTGTCCTAATGCTTGAACTCTGGGCCTGAACACTGTCTCTGAGCCTGTTTACGCTCAAGGCTTTTGCCCTACCACTTCAATCTCAGTGCCACTTCTGTCTGGCTTTTGCTGAGAAGTTTATTGGAGCTAAACATCTAAGGAACCTTCCTGCCTGGGTGGGCTTTGAACTGTAACATTGCGCTCTTAGCATCCTGAATATCTATGGTAGTTAAAAAAGTATAAATATGAATAATATTTGCAAATGTTCTGATCTCAAGAATACCAGTGGGGGAAAATGATGCAACCCAGTTTATTGTGGTATTCTTTCGAGAACATGGAAGGCATCACATTAGCAGAGGTGTAGTATTTTTTCACAATAGACATAAGCTATTCGTGATGTAAGTTAAGGGAACTTTGAGGTGCACCCTACACCTTGGAAACTGTTGGGCTAGGATGACTTTATGGCATAAATCTTCAGATTAATGGTCATAGAAATAATAGCTTACTCTGATAAACAATTGCTTACTCTTGAAGAATTGATTATTACAGATGCCTCATAGTTTTATCCTTTACTAGAATGTGGCTATTTTTCTGTTTACTTCTCAATCTGTAGCAACCCATTGGAATATGAATCTATTGCAGAATTACATAACATGCAAACAGGTACTGTTTTGAAGCTCTCAGGTAGGAATGTTCAGAATTTGAAAATGAGTAGTTATTAGTCATAGGAATTTTGAAGAACACATATATTCTGTCCTCTTAACAACTTACTTACTTTTAAAAGTTATGGGTTTCCATAGATTGAAACTGTTTTCTGTTTTAGTATGAGAAAGTTTAAATTTATTCTTTTTTCAAAATATTGGCAAGTATATTGTGAAAATATTGTCTAGTTAGATAACATTCAAGTTGATGGCCCTCTGATTCAAAAGGGGTAATTAATTCATATTTAATGCCAAAGAGTATTGATTTTTAAAAGTTACTAAAATAATAATATCTACTATACCAATACAGTGAAATTTTATTTCATGTAGCTTATTTATTTAGTTTAATTTTCTTGTCAAAGTTATGTATAGTGGAGTTACAGAAATTGTAAGGTAGTGAATACATAATTTTTCAAACTTGTTATCCCCTTTCTCATTTTTCTCACAGTTTTCCTTCACCACAATACCCCTCACAAGTTGTAATGTACATTTCCATCATATTGTCTTGTGAGCATTTCTATTGCATTGGTTTGCCCTTTGTCTTGTTTCTCGCCACTTTGTTGTTCCTATTCCTTTCCCTAATTAAGGTAAATGTATACCAATACACAGGGTATCAAAATCAAATACAGCAGGGAATAAACCATAGGGAAAAATGCCAAAAGAAAATAGAAATCACATAGTACATTAAAAACAACAACCGCAAATAAAAATCTCTGTTTCCATATCTTGGATTTCATTTTGCTTAGCATGAGCATATATGGTCATATATATAGCATAACAAAGGCCCTGGAAAATAATAGTTGCATGGAAATGATATCATGAAAACAACATGTTAACTATTTTTGATGGTAAAGGTGGAATTAGGATTCTGTTAAAGGAATTTCAAAAGAGTTTTAAAGTTATGACAGGTAAATTTTAATTGTTCAAACTTTTTAACAAGTTAGCCTATTAAAAATTTTTTTAAACTGCCTGGGAGAATAGGCTTTCATGCAAAGAAATCCATGGAGACTTAGCTCAGAGGGAGCAATGTGGGTGAAGATGGCTCTTTTTCACACTAAACAAAAAAACCTCACAAACCTTGCTGTAAATCCTGTAGGTAACCTTGAGAATTGTCCTTACCCAAGAAATATACTCTTACTGTGTGAAACAAGGTTGTAGTGGAATTTAAATTCAAAGTTCTTTTAAAAAAGACATCAAAATTGTGATTTGACCTTTACTTACCAAACAGTAATCCTCTGAAAAAGATAATTGGGGTCAAACTATTTAGGGAGAAAGTGCCCTCTACAATGAAAGAAGGTATTGGGTTTACACTTTTCTGTTTATAATACTTTCTACAATGTCTTTGCACATAAAGCACTGAAACATAAAAAAATCTGATTGGATACTTCAAACCAATGATTTCACATTTCTAAGTGGCTCAAAAATATAATATCATTATTAACATAAGACAATGAAGACTTCTCTTATTACATGAGCCAAAAAGTTTTGGGATCAGAAAAGAAGAGCAAATGGAAAAAGTAAGAAAACAGTGTTCTTAGAAGCCCTAGCTAAGCGTATTGGCTTTGGCAGTGGAGGGAGGCCAAAACTTTTTTAAATAGATTGTCTTAATATTTTTGCTACCTAAAGTGGTTTTACAGAGCCTATTTGGCTCACTTCAATGCACACTAGATCGAATGAAGACATAAAAATAAATTCCACATCCAAATAAAACAGTTTTAAAAGAGAAACCATGAAGACGTAGCAGTGGGGGAGGCCTTATAATCCTTCCACTTCTCTAGACTTTAAGCCAAGCAGCTGTGATTAATTGGAAATCAGGTAAGAGCTAAGAGGAGGACATTGAAATAGGACATTGAAGTATTGTCCTGTCATCCAAGGTATGGGTGATTTAACTCTATTCTTCTCCATACATCTTGTTTCTTTGTTTTTTGTTTTTTTGGGGGGTCTGGTCGTGGGGCCTGAACTCTGGGCCTGGGCGCTGCCCCTCAGCTCTTCAGCTCAAGGCTAGCACTCTACCACTTGAGCCACAGCGCCACTTTCAGCTTTTTTCTTATGTGGTGCTGAGGAATCGAACCCAGGGCCTCGAGCATGCAAGGCAAGTACTCTACCACTGAGCCAACTTCCCAGCCCTTCCATACATCTTGTTAAGCAAATGCAAGAACAAGAGAAAAATAATCTATTGAAGTAATTTTGCAAAGAATAACTTCACTGTTCCTGATATGGTATCTAACGAGAGTCTTAAGTGAGAAGATAAAAGTGGAGTATTCTTCGGTTTCCTCTAAGCATCTTGTTAGCAAACTATATCTTTAAGGTTAGAAGTAATTGAACCAAAAAGCGGTGGAGTACTTATTTTTGTGGGCACTTTAGACACAAGAAGACTTTCAAGGTAAAAGAACAAAAACGTATAGCTAAATATTTGTGATCACAGCTTCTTGGATTGGTTTTTTGGAGACAATGTTTTACATGAGAGTTTGTCCTCATTATCATAGATGTTGGGTTTTCGTGGCAACCAAATGCAAGAGGGAAGTTTAATGGACTCGCTTGGACAAGTAAACAGCATAATAGAAAAAATGGCAAATAATCTTTAGTGAATTACATTGACCGATTACTTTGCCAGAACAAAGAAGGAAAGACATAATTCAAAATCACTTGACTGAAAAGTATGAAAAAGAGTAGTAAAGAGAGATGAGAGAAAACATAGAGGACTGTTTTCTCTCCAATGGAGTAATGAGTTTTGATCTTGTTTCTTCCATTCTATATTCACCAGCTATCAAGTGTATCTCAGGACTGGAATATCCAGTTCAGACAAAGAGATCTCCCATTAGAAAATATTTGCTGCAGATGTAGGTGATTTATAACCTTAGACAATCTATTTAAATCTGTTCAAAATTCTCCCCTACCCCAAACTGCCCTCTTTGAACAGTTGGTTTGCTTTTCCCATACTGCCTTTGATTAACTATTTAAAATTTTGAGAGGTCATATTCATACTCTCTAGAGATTGCTGTTTGGTTGTGACATTTGTGTGTTTGGTTTTTGTTGTGTTTTTAACTGAATTTCAAAAGGTTGTGGTAGTGTGTTACAATTAAATATGTCCATGTAATTGTCCAGTGCTCCTGGATCAGAGTCACTCCTTCTATCATTCTCAACCAACCCTTTCTCCAAGATTTATTTCAGATTTGCCACTTCCTTTATCACATATGTACATTGAGTGTTCTAGCTGTACTTGCCACTTTTTAATTTTTCATTCATTCTATGTTTTTACTAATATTCTTCTCTGGTTTCAACTTCTTTATAGTCATTCTGTTAAACTGTCTGTTCATATTTTGACAGGTTTATATACATTCCATGGCATTTCAAACCTGCATATACTTGAACTGATATCAGCTTATATTTCCATAATTAATTCATCTGCAATAACAATTTGAAAGACTGGAGATGTGAAGGACCTAGACCTGATTTTATTCTTATCCATTTGGAAGATTAATCTTTAGTCAACAAGAAAGTTTAAAAATGGCTTAGAATGTTTGGCTAACTAGCAGTTTTTATAAATGGCTTTGTACAATGGTTTGTGATTATTTTCTTTTACATGGGATAATATTTTCTACTACCTATAACTTTTGGGAAAAGAAGAAAACTAAAATTTATTACTGTGGAGGAATATGATAGAAATAGAAGACAGATTTTATGTTTGTCACATCTCTGATGAGTACCCATATTCAAGACTTGAAGTCATATTTCTTAAGGAAAATATCAAACAACATGATAAGGCAAATATTTGTGATCTTTTAAAATCAAAAAGAAAAAACCAAAAAGAAAAAAAGAACAAAAAGAAAAAACATCTGGAAGTTGTGCTGTGGCTCAAGTGGTAGAGTGCTAGCCTTAAGCTGAAGAGCTGAGGGACAGCGCCTAGGCCACGAGATCAAGCCCCACGCCTGGACCACCTAAAAAAATTATTTTAAAAGGAATATATTTTCAGGAGATTAAATATAGGTTACCATTGATTTGAGAATGACAACCTTTTTATACTACATAACCAAGTTTTACTGAAGTACCAGTGTTTTGAAGCACTAAGGATCTTCTCAATTAATGTTTTTCTGAATTCTATTTGACTTCTAATTCAAGTTTTCCGAGCCTTGGTAGAAAAATTATGGATTTTATCCTTCCAGGAACTATTTTTTGTCCTACTTATACTGGACTGAAATCTTTCATTAATCATTAGGAGAGGGGTATTAAAGATATTCTTGTGACATTTGTGATCTTGATCACTCATATGGGCTGGTTATCTGTTAATTGAAAGTGTGAATTACAGTAGTTTCTCTCAGATTTTGTGATCTCATCTTTCATTTTAAGTTGCCTTGCATTTCACAATTGCTTACTGCTAAACCCTGTGTAATTGGGGCCCTAAATTATTATAGGAAATGAGAAGTTAAGATGAGTCTTCAATTACTTTCTGTTGGCATGTTGCATGGGCCTAGGTGAGAAGACTTGCCCTTGTTATCTGATGATGCAGATAACTGGAACCTGGGATCCTAGGACGCGTGGGTCCTGTAGAATAATAATACCCTTTGGACATCATATCAGCAAAATTTGGGTATGATCAGAAATATGGAGAAAACCATTCTTGGTCCAGCGAGTTAAAACAATATACAGAGCAGCAGAGTAAAATCCCTTGCAGATTAGAGGAAAACAACATTTTTTTTTACCATGTGAATTCAGTAGACTAAGAACACTTGGAAGGTATCACAAGTTTATACCGAAGACATTGCACTGATACTTCTTATATTCTAATATATATTCTAAACCTAATTATTTATATTCCAATCTATTTATTATAATAAATATCAATTTATTTGTCAAATTATCGATTAATTCTAGTAAGTTTCATTGTATGAAACATAAAATTAGCACATATAAATACAAAATATATAACTATATGTAATATAAGGAAATGTTTTTCATTGTTCTGTTGTGGTTAAGGTATCAAAGGCAACTCTGTTTTACAGTATTATTCCATTATCTCTACCTCAGAGTTTGGTAGAGTTAGACCTAAAGCTTTACCATTTGTAGATTTACAGCCTAGAGGCAAGAGGAAACACTGTGACTAAAACATTACCAATGTAAGGCCTAATATCAAGGAGAAAAATATGGACTTCTCCTGGATCTATGGAAATATTTGGTGATAGAAATTCAGTAGTGTATGTTCCTATCTGGTTGGATGGTAGACAGGTCAGGACAATAATGCATAAGAACATTTTTTTTCACCTTCTTGGCTTTAGCTATTGTTGAAATGGTAGGTATAATAAACAACTACATTTTGATAAAATACTTTCTAGTCAGAACTGTTTATTTCTCTATGATCCCTTGTAACTAAGATTAGTTTTGTTCCAGTAAGATAATCTTTGCTGTCAGGGTAAGATATTCTGTTTGGTCTGTTACTACATGGAAGAAGGGTAAAGGGTCAGTAGACATTTGTGCCAGTAAGACCTCATTTGGGAAATTTTAAGCTGCAAAAGTTTAGAAGTAGCTCTTCAGCAAGGCTTACTTTGAATCCATTAGCTCCACAAAGCTAACTCAGTTGATAAATAAGTACTTGAAAAGCCATCTCTTTGAACCTAGCTATAAAGGCTTCAAAGTATGATCAAATTTAAAATGAAAAAGACTTAAAATAGTCATTGGCAAAAAAATGCAAGTGTGAGCTATCTACCAAACAATATGTTTTTTCCACTATACACAGAATTTCAGAGAAATAAGATCAATAGCATTGTTAGTAACAATAAGGTTTCCTTGTTACAAATAGACAACCAAGGATATATGCCTGTATAGAGACTGCATCATTAACTACTTAAATTTACAGGATACCACATGCTTCGGCAGCACATATACATAAATTACAACAATATAGAGATTAACATGCCACTTGGACAAGGATGATATGAAAATATGCGAATTATTCCATATTTTTCATTCTTCAGTTGGTAGAAATGACAAACAGTTATTAAAAAGTTGATTACAAAAATACAAGTTTAACAACATATGTGATTCATATAATTAAAAGTTAGTTTGATATCAGTGTATTAAATCTTCACCTTAGAAAGGTCTTTACATAGCATAACCTTTACAAAATTTTTGAAATTAGATAACATTTTAATTTTATCCCAAAGAAATAAAATACTATAAGGACCTAGGAGAAAAAAGAATCTTAAACTGTTTTTATATGGAATGCAATCTGTAAGGACACATTTATTTATGAATTTATATAATATATAACAATGTAGTATTCAAAGTATTATATCTAGGAGAGAATGAAATAGATTTGGACATTTTACAAACAGAATACAGAATATGTTAAAATATACTTTCTTCAGACAAGCACCAGAAATATCTTCAGGTTCTGTACTACTCATTTCAACAGATATGGTAAAATTATTTCTGATTTTAAAAATCACAAGGTCTACAGAAATCATTATAGATGTATACAAACAACTCTTGAATATATTTTGACATCAAAGTCAGGCAATTCATTTGGAAGAATACCATGGAATCCATGAATTTTTAAAGTAAGATATTGCTGTTGCTTTGTATTGTGAAAATATTTTGTACAGAGACAAAGGATGGACTGGCATTTTTTAAATTTAAGTAACTTAACCAAATCATTAAGACATAGGAGAACAATTTGTACAGCCTTTCATAACTTCAAAGAGGTAGTCATACATACTTATCTTTTGGCAGTATCAAATGCAGTTTCTTCCAAGTTGTTCTTCAGACCTGGTTTAAAATAATGGTTCAAAAGAAGGAGATCAAACGTATCTTTGCTGTTTCTATTCCCAGCAGCAAGATGCAAGGAGGTCAAGAGGCCTTTCGTTTAGACATTGGTATCTGCATCATGATGAAGTAAGAAAGAAGCCACACTGGTATTATTCCACGTATAAGCACTGTGCAGGGGTGTCCAGCCATTCACAGTTATTGCATAAATATCTGCCTCGAGCCACCAACTCATGGACAATGTCTCAGTGTCAACTGTAGGTTTCCTGATGAAGAGCAGTGTACTCATCGTCATCCCTAGTATTCACACGAGTGGCCTTTTTGGAAAGTTTTCGCCACACTGTAGAAAGCCGATTAATTTCAGCAGCCCAAAGAAGAAATTTGCTTGGATCCTTCTGCATTTTTTTCTTACAAATGATACCATTCCTCACTTTTTCATCTTCTTCCTTGTCTTCATCAGAATTGCCTAACCAGAGACTTTGAGTACCAGTTGGAATGAGATGTCCATGTATTTCCCCAGTAGTTGACGTTGGTTTAATAATTAAACTTCAGTAGAGAAGCAAAAAGTTTAAAAACTGTTACAAAGTAAAGTAATTAATCAGAATATGTTACTATTCATAATAATCATAAGCTGAATTTATAGTGATATTCAAATATGTAAGAAATGAGACAATTTGCCATACATTTGCACTTAATAAGTGAGAAAGAATTTTCTAGGTCTTTTAAAATATATCTTAAGTTTAATAAAGAACCTATTCTGTCACATCATATGATAATCAGATAAAGCTGATATTAGAGCAAAGAACAGATTCTACTAAGTTTTTGTATGTTAATGTATATACTTATTTTGGTTGTGGGAAACTGTGGGGATTTCGACTTGAGTTATTGCTCTTGCTAGGCAGGCGTCATATCAGTGGTTAATTTTAGGATAGGGGTTCCCTTTCCACAAGAACATGCACCTGATCTGTCCTTTTAGCCTTCCCATCATCAATGGCATCAGAGTTGCAGATCAACTTGTCTAACTTCCTACCTTGGCTGGCCTGGATTCCACAGTCCTTCCAATCTTAGCCTGTAGATAGTGCAGTGTGGTAGAAATGATCCAATGCACCCAGCTATAGATTGAGAAGGAGGTCCACTAAACTTTCGGCCTGGTTTTATTCTTAAGCCTCCTCAGTAGTTACGAGTAGAGGTGGGAGCCCCTGGTGCCAAGCAGTAAGAGTATTTTTTAAAGTAACTAGACATATATATGACTTGTGATTACCTCAGGAAAAAAATTCAAAAAAATAATGTTTAAATATTCACATTATAAATATTTTAAAAACAAAATATATGTGTCTGAATAATTTACATGTGTAAAAATCATGCAAAATTGTATTAACTAGTCCTACAACTCTGAAAAAAGAATTACCCTAAAGAAACAGAAGAAAATATTTAAGTTCAAAATTTGAAATTTAGAAAATTAAATGAAGTGTACTCTTTAGATGACTTAAGTAACTGTAAACCCTCTGCATATAAATTTTCTTATAAAAATGCATGAACAAAGAAAGCAAAAGTACCCATTGATCAATAGCAACAGCAAAAGCATCAGTAGTTCTTTTTTTGAGCATACAAAAAAAAATCGATGGAAGAGATAACAATGTTCCTTCCATAAGAAATGTACTTATTTATGTAACTGTAACCCCTCTGTACATTACCTTTACAATAAAATTAAATTGAAATTAAAAATAAACCAAACAAGGGATCTTCAATCATATTATGACAAATTTCTAATCAGACACTAGATTAAATATTAGACAGCAAGGGCAACACATTTAAGGTGTTAAAAGGACATATCTAATACCAACCTTTCTATCAAACATATATACTTCCCCCAAGTGTGAGAGATGAGCTAAGTACCTAATGATGGCTCAGGCATATAATCTTAACTACTCAGGAAGGTGAATTGTGAGGATTGTGGCTCAAAGACAGCCTGGGCCTTCTCCCATCAGAAGCAAATTGTAGGAGAGCTGTCCTTGAGAAGGACGGAGGTCTTCTTGCCATGTCATTGCTGGAAAAAATATAGGATAAGGTGGCCATCAAGCATGGAGGCTATTGGCCAGTGTCTCCACAGAAGCAATTTATGAGATTCAGGAGTCCTCTACAAGAACAGAGGACTTTGACCACTGTCCTAGTAGTTTCAGGAATGGCATAACAATGACCAGAGCAACCTCAACCCACATGGAGTCCTTAGCAACAGTCTTTGAAGCTTATGGGCTAGAGTATCAATGCTGGCAAGCTATGATTGGTCCACTTTTTCTCTGACTTCACTGGCCCAGACTCTGATTGGTCCATTTCTTCTATGATGTCATTATGATGGGCTGTGATAGCTCCGTTTTGAGAGGTCATGCAGTCTATATAGGAAGCCACTGTGCTCCAACCTATGTCAGTTAACACCTCTAGGAACTCTTGATTGGTGTCACGCTGGACTGACTCAAAGCAAAATTCATGATTTTTCTGATTTGGGGAGGGGGTGTGAGTTGTCGTTTGGTTTTGGTATTTCTTTTTATTTTTTCTGTGTTTCCATTATTTTATTTAGTTAATTTTAGGTAGACTTGCTACCTGCCATCATAGCAGAAGGATGGAAGAATACAAAGAATCATCCTCGGTATCCTTGAATGAAGAGATCATCAATCAATACCAGATGAAAGAGCTCATTGACCATGGTACCAAGGAACAAGTGAAGCTGGCTATCCCCACCTCACACACATGGAAGTGGCAGTTAAAATACTCCTGAAGGGATGAAAGGTTAAGGTTTGAGGCAGTGACCACTTGTTGCTTGTTTCTGTCTAGCAAAGCAACACGTGGTGGTAATCCAAACACCTGGTTGATTGTGTGCCTTTATAAGACCTGCAAATCCTTAGCTCAGGGTTCTCCTCCTAGGCTCCGCTGTACCGAAACGTAGGACGAGGCCCAAGCTGCAGCACGTTTAAATAAAACAGCTGTAGAGTCTGACTTTCGGTGGTCTTTTTGCGGGGGGGAAGGGGGTTCCTGCAACCATGGCATAACATATTATTGGGGGCTGGTCCGGGATACCCCCCAAAGACCCCTTAGACCTCAGACTCCAAAGGTAAAACAGCACTGTCATTGTTCATTTGTCTTGTCCTCTGGTTTGCCTGTTTTACTTTCATTTTCTCTTGTGAGGATGGCCCCTCCAATTCGTAAAGGGTTGTCAAAGTGGACCCACTTGCACGACAACACTGGAGGAACTGGGAGACGTCCCATATCCTCTTGTGGGGAGGGGATAACCCTGCTGTGTGGAGCAGGGGTTCTTGGAACCCCACCATGTGGAGGGGGGGTCCTTGGAACCCCACCGTCTGGGGCGGGGGTACTTGGAATCCCACCGTGTGGGGCAGGGGTCCTTGGAACCCTGCTGTGTGGGGCAGGGGGGGGGTGTCCTTGGAACCCCACCGTGTGAATTGTGGGGCGAGGGTTGGTTTGGTGTTGGGCCGGAACTGACCAAGAGAGCCTTCTAACTGAGGCCCAACTCGCCCACTGTGGGTCTGCTCCTTCTGCTGTGGGGCATGGGTATGGAAGCCGCCATGACAGGAGTCAGTGGACCAATTTGGGAGATCTCCACTTTGTAAGCATTTTTTTTGTAACTGTCAGGCCTGCATGTGTTTTGTTTGTACTGTTTATTGTTTTTTGTACTGTATGACTGACAGGACTGGAAACCATGGGCAACACTCCCTCTAGCCCCCTAGACTTACAAAAAGATACTAAGAAAGAGGAAAAGAAAGTGTACCCCTGGATTTTCAGGGAGATAACTTGGAAGAAGAAATGTTTCCTCCCCCATACTCCACTTCCCAGATTCCTTTTGCAGAACCTGAGAATGATCAAGAGGAGGGGGGAGCTATAGAACACTTGGCACCTGCCCTTCAAGTTTCTGAGGGGCCAGGCAACCCCGCAGTGGGATCAACCCCCCATCTAATGCAGCTGTTTTTATCCCTACGTGCCATAGGTACTGTGGATGTGGTTGTCAACAGCAACCCAATAGTGCCCATTTTCTACCAGTGCTCTATACAATTGGTGCATACAAAATGCCCCCTTTTCTGAGAAACCCCAGGATTTAATTCATTTGCTTGAAACTATTCTCTTTACTCATCAGCCCACTTGGGATGATTGCAGTCAGCTTTTGCAAGTTCTTTTTACCACTGAAGAGAGAGACCATATCTGAGAGGCGGCCCAGAAACATATCCGTGGCCCCACAGGAATGCCCATCCCGGATCCTTCCCTGATCGCTGCCTATTTTCCTGAGATCCGACCAACATGGGACTACAAGACAGTTGAAGGTAGGGACCGTCTCCTCATGTACCACCAGGCTCTGTTGGCAGGTCTCAAGGCTGCGGCTTGCCCACCTACTAACATGGCCAAGGTTTATGATGTAAGACAGGGAGTAAGTGAAAGTCTAGCAGCATATCTTGAGCGGCTCTTGGAAGCTTTTAGTCAATATACTCCATATGATCTTGAGACCCAGGAGTCGGCTCAGATGATTATGTTTGCCTACATAAATCAAGCTGCACCAGACATAAAGTTGCAGGCTCTAGACAGCCTTGGTGAAGTCTATAATTAGGGATCTAGTAGCCACGGCAGGAACGGTTTACAATAAGAGAGACAGAGGAGCAAAGACAGGAAAGGAAGGACAGAGAACGTAAAATGGAGCATGAAAAGAGAAACCGGGCCAAGGAAAAGAGGCCAGATTTGTTGGACTCACCACTACTGCATGCTGAGCATACCTGGTTCACAGATGGCAGCAGTTTCATTCGAGATGGAAAAAGGTATACAGGCCCAGCAGTCACCATGGACACTGTGATAGCGTGGGTAGAAGCACTCCACCAGGGACCATCTGCACAAAGAGCAGAGCTAGTGGCACTAACAAAAGCCCTACAAATGGGAAAAGGAAAGAGACTAAACATTTACACAGACAGTCGGTATGCTTTTGCCACCGTGCATGTCCATGGAGCCATGAGAGGGGGCTGTTGACAGCTGAGGGAAAGACTATTAAAAACAAATAAGAAATTTTAAGCCTCATCCAGGCCTTATGGGAAACAGCAAATATTGCCATTATGTACTACCCTGGCTATCAAAAGGGAACTGATTCAATAACCAAAGGAAATAACTTGGCTGATCAGGCAGCTAAGGAGGTGGCCCTCCAGCCCAGAGCATAAGTACTGACTCTAGTAGACCCATGGCCATGAGTTTGCCTCCTGAGCCTCAGTACTCCCAAGAAGACTTGGAGTGGATAAAGAAAATTCCCAAGGCCTATAAACCCCCTGGCAGAGAAGGAAACAAAGACTGGTGGAAAACTGGTGAGGGGAAACTTACCTTGCCACAAAGATTGGGCAAGGGGATTCTTAAGAGAATCCATCGGGTCTCTCACATGGGAACCTGTAGAATGCAGGACTTGCTCTGACACTCAGAAGTAAAAATTAGGCAAGGGAATCAACTCTTGAGGACATTGTTAAAAATTGTAAAGCCTGTCAGCTCACCAATGCCTCCAATCAGCCAGTTACAAAAGGAGCTCGCCTCCATGGAGATAGGCCAGGTGTGTATTGGGAAATAGATTTCACAGAAATTAAAAGTGGAAAATTTGGATATAAAAATTTGCTAGTTTTTGTAGAAACCTTTTCAGTATGGGTTGAAGCCTACCCAACAAAGCATGAGAACACAAATGTCGTGGCTAAGAAGAAATTCTATCCAGGTATGGCTTCCCATCACCCAATGAGCCAGACAATGGACCAGCCTTTGTCTCAAAATTAAGTCAGCGAATAGCTCCGGCATTGGGGACAGATTGGAAATTGTACTGTGCTTATAGACCCCAGAGTTCAGGGCAGGTATGAATCAGACTCTATAAGAGACCTTAACTAAATTGGCCTTGGAGACTTGTGTAGACTGGGTATTGCTCCTTCCTTTTGCCTTGTTTAGAATAAGAAATTCACCCTATCGGCTTGTCCTTAATTGCTTGCTGATTTGGATGATACTGAATTTCTGTGTAAGCTTGACTATTTACAGCTGGTGCATAAGAGTATGTGGCCCCAACTTAGAGCATTATATGATTCTGCTTCTATTCCTATCCCACATTTGTTTAAACCAGGGGACTGGGTGTTTGTTCGAAGGCACAATTTGCGATCTCAGGAAACACAATTGAAGGGACCTTACATGGTGCTACTGGCTACACCCACTGCCCTTAAGGTGGACAGCATTGCTGCTTGGATCCACTGCTCCCATGCCAGACCAGCTGACCCTTTTGCCCTGGATGACCATCAGGAAACATGGGAAGTCTCCAAGCATCCTACCCAACCACTCCGCATATGCCTCAAGAAAAGATAAATGGACTGATTGTTATTGGTATACTCGTTCAAGATCAAGAGCTGTTGAAGTTTAGTTTTGGGCCAGAGCCACAAGATTGTGGCTCAGGACCATAAATCAAGCGTGGGGGGGGGGCGGTTTGAAAGGCTAAAGTTTCAGACAGTGACCACTTGTTGCTTGTTTCTGTCTAGCAAAGCAATATGTGATGGTAACCCAAACACTTGGTTGATTGTGTGCCTTTATAAGACCTGCAAATCCTTAGCTCAGGGCTCTCCTCCTAGGCTCCCCTGTGTCAGAGTGTAGGACGATGCCCAAGCTGCAGCCCGATTAAATAAAACAGCTGTAGAGTTTGACTCTCGGTGGTTTTCTTGCGGGGCGGGGGGGGGGGGGCGGGAGGAGGTCCTGCAACCATGGCATTACAGCGAGAGTCCTCCAGTCATCAGTTAAAGAATGAAGTGGACATTTTTAAGAAGGTGTGGCACAAACACACCATCAGATTATACCAGGTGATGGAGAAGGAAGAGTATATGTATCTCATCAATGGAACTGGCCACTAGGGGATACCTTCTGGGGGGGATCTCAAAATCCTGCCGCCTATAAGAGGATGAAACCAAGAGGCTCTTCACACAAATTGTAAGTGCTGTTCACTACCCACACCAGAACAGAATCACACTGAGACCTTAATTCCAACAATATCCTGTTGGATACCGAAGGCAATATCAAAGTCAGTGGTTTTATCTGAGATTCTGGTTCACCCTGGGGCAATTGCTATCAAATGTATGTGCTGCTGTGCTATTCCACCCCCCTAAATTTTCCTGGAAGAAAGAAATGGTGGCCTGGTGCCAGTAGCTCACTCCTGTGATCCTAACTATTCAAGAGGCTGAGGTCTGAGGATCATGGTTCAAAGCCAGCCCAGGCTGGCTCTATCCTCTGACCAGACTCATACTGATACCAAAGACTAATTTGAGGTGGAGATGGCAATGGATAGAGATGGCTAGCATTTAGTTACAACTCTTCTCAGAATAAGCTGCTGAATGTGGGCCCAGGAACAGAGCAGTTCCAGACAAAGGGGAGGAGAACCCTAAGAGATATCAGAGATAACTTAACTTGAAAGCCAGAAGGCCCTGTTATTGAGATGGGAGAGATTTGTAAGTGGTGTACTAAAAAAAAGAGTTGTAAGTGGGAACCACGAATTGAGATCAAAACACTGTTTGCCTAGAAACCCTCAGTCCAGCCAAGAATAGAAGTGCATCAACTGCCATAGATTTCCTCAGGAGGGATTCCAGCCACTTAGCACCTTGTACTGCAGTGTAAACTGAAAGTTGTAGTTATCAAAGCATGTAATTTTTGTGCATACAAAACTACTTTAATTACACCTAAACTACACACTAGTCATTAAAATTTTTGTTTGATTTATTTTATTCTATGTTATTTAAGATGCAGTCTCATTATGTAGCCAAGTCTGATCTTAATTTCATAATTCTACTGCTTAGTCTCCCAAGTTTTGTGATTACAGGTGTGTCCCTCTTTGTTGTCCATCATATTTTATCTGCATGTTTCCTTAACTTTCAATACTTTATTTTATCCCTTGGCAATTCTGCGGTTTTGATTCAGAGGCTGGTGCTGGGCAACCTAGTGCTCTACCACTTGACCTCTGCGCCTGGCCTTACTCTTCATTTTACTTTAGATGAGCTCTTATTGTATTATTTTTTGTATTGAATTTTATGTGCTTGGGTCAGAATTAGACTGTGATTGTAATGTATTTTCTGCTGAGAAGCTTTTTTGTCCTTTTATATTTCTTATAAATATAATTTTTCTTCTTAATAAAAAGAAGGTACACAGCGGTGTTACATTTATATAAGTCATTTTAAAATTCAAAACCTTATTTTAGAAGAGTAAAATTGCATATAATCACTAAATTTTATCTCTAGAGAAAATGGCTACTAGATTAAATGTTTTTGGAGGCTAGGTCAGTGGCATTTGGAATTGTTCTCACTTCAGCTCTGGGCAATGCTACATAGCTCCAGGCCTGCATGGCCTAAATAAAAGCAAGTAAAAAGTAAAAAAAAAAAAAAAAAGATTTTTAAGGGCACATCTGTGGAAGGTTTGAAATACATTTGAAATACATTTTATTGACCTTTTGTACATTTCTGTGCTGATGAAAAGTGATATAGCAATTATGGTACAATATGACACATTCTTCTAACATAACATAGCATTACCACATTACCCAGCAATTCCATTGCTCATTGTGTAACCGAAAGAACTGAAAAGAAAAAACTAATAGCTCATATGCCAATAATAACAGCAAAGTTCACAATAGTCAGAAGCTGGAATTACCTGGATTGTCTATCATATATACAGGTTTACAAAATTTTAGGTAAGCATTAATGGATTATGACATCCACAAAAATGCTGCAATTAATATATATCTGTCACGGATGGACACAAAAAATAATCTACTATTTATGTGAAACATTGACTAAACCATTTTATAAGAGAAAATGGAAGATTAAAATTTCTGGGGCAGGTCACTGGGGTGATTATTACTCAATGATTGTGTGGATTCCATCAGTATCAACAAGATAGTTCACAAATAGAGGTAATGGTGTGGATATAATTAATGTCACTGAATTTTATACGTGCCTAGCAAGCATGAGGCCCTGTGTTCATCCCCAGCACATCCAAAAAATGCTAAATCTTCTTTCTGTTACCTACCTTGAGTGGTAGGTGCTTTTCTAATATTTTGATTGTATCCCTCAGAGGATCTCTGGTGCATCTCTGATGTTTAGTTTAATCATGCTTTACAGACAATCCATTATTTTAATATTAATTTTAAATTTTAAAGGAAACCTCATATATTAAAATGAGGGCAATGCCTGCAGATCTAATTCAAGAGGCTAAAACAGGAAGACCCTTACACAGTATAGGCTGCATAGAGAGGTCATGTCTAAATTTCCATGGTTGCTGCTGAAACTGGAGGGAAAATTATTTGTAAGTAATTGCAAGTGATAGATAACTGAGAGATAAGTTTCTGATCACATTATATTTTGGTCATGTCAGCTTGTATTTAATATTTACATGAATTTTTAAATTTTTCCTTTTTCCCTTACTCTCAGCATGTCATTTTGAAACTTTATACTATGTTCTCATTTGCTACATTTAAAAAGAAGCAGTTTTCCTTTGTATCATATTAAACATGGTTTTTGATTTTTTTCTATATTATACAACTACTATTATTTACTTTTGAAAATGTTAGGGAAATGAACACGAAGATATGTATTCAAATGTTTTTTTCATGCGATTGTTTCTAACACATTTATACGATTATTTCTTTGTTGCTTTGTATGTCCCTCCCCCACAGTATAACTCCTGCTTTCACTGTATTTGATGTCGGTATAATTTGTGGAGGGGAAGAGGAAAAACAAATCGTTTAAATAGGGATATAGGTGGACCCATTGCAACAATGAGATATACAAGTCGTTATATCGAAAAATGAAATTTACAACTTTGGTTCGGGGAAGGGGGGGTAGCAGGGAGGATTAGGTGGGGGAGTGGGGGAGGATGGGAAGGGATAGGAAGGGGAAACAAAGGAGGAGACTACAATGCTTGATAAGAAATGTACTCATTATCTTGCCCATGTAATTGTAACCACTCTGTACAGTATGTTCACAATAAAAAATTAAAAATCAAAAAAAAAGAAAAATTTTATGTTTTTTTCTGCATGTAAGGACTGGCCACTGTCTCAGAGATTTTTCTCAGTTCTGCCAATTGAGCCACAGATAAACTTCCAGCTTCATTCTTTTGAAAAGTCTCATGCAAAGCCCAGCACAACTAAGGAGGCTGAAATCTGATCTTGATTTGAAGCCAGTCTGAGCAGCAAAGTCTGAGATTCTTATCTCCAATTAATCACCAAAAAGCTGCGGGTAGTAGCACGGTATCTAGCCTTGTGTAAAACAGGGCAAGTTCAAGCCCTAGTATTGTAATTACATTAACAAGTCTCATGGACTTTCTTGCTTGGGTTGGATTTGAACTACAACCCTTAGATTTCAGCCTCCTGGGTAGTTAGGATTTAAAGGCATGAGCAATCAACCGCAGACATTTTAATTTTTTTTTTTTTTGGTCATTCGTGGGGCTTAAATTCTGTGTTAGTTGCTGTCTCTGTGCTCTTCAGCTCAAGGCAAACAGTCTATCACTTGAGCCATAGAACCACTTCCAGTTTTCTGGTGCTTTATTAAAGATAAGAGTTTCACAGAATTTGCTGACTGGGCTGGCTTGGAATTGTGATCCTCAGATCTCAGCCTCCTGAGTAGCTAGGATTGCAAGCATGAGCCACTGGTGTCCAGCTTATTTTAATATTTTTAACCAGCTCTTTCTTGCCTTTAACCTCAGTACATTTTATTTTGTCCAGTAGACCTGATCTTTGGGCCACATAGCTGTTCCTTAGTTATTTTGAAGGGGGGTAGGGGTTGAACACTTGGCATGGGTGCTTTCTTTATGGTCTTCAACTGAAGGCAAATGCTCTACCAGTTGACCTACAGAGCCACTTCAGGTTATCTGGTGGTTAATTGGAGTACAAGAGTCTCATGAACTTTCCTGACAAGGCTGGATTTGCACCATGGTCTTCATATCTCAGCCTCCTGAGATTACAGTGTAGAGCCAGCAGTGCCCTTCTGTTCCTTAGCTTTTTGACTCAAGGACGATGTTTTACAAATTCAACCACAGCTTCACTTCTAGCTTTTTTTTTGTTTATTTGACATAAGTTTCTAATGTACTTTTCTGGGTAGTCTGGCTTCAAACCGTGATCCTCAGATTTCAGCTTCCTGAGGTGCTCTGATTACACACATGAACCACAAACCCATTGTTCATTTAAAAATATTAATATGTTATTTTCCACTTTATCTTGTTAAAATTTTCCTTGTTTTTTTTTTTTTTTTTTTTTTTTTTTTTACTTTTGTATATGTTTTGGTCCTGGGGCTATATATCAGGGCGCGGATGCAATGCCAGAGCATTTTCTTCAAGAGTAGTGGCTTTGCACATAAGCCAAATTATAGCTCATGGCAATATTTGTTTTGTCTTTGTGCTTGAACTAAAACCCTGGGTGCTGTACTAGAATGTGACTGCCCAGTTTGCATCTTGGGCCACAGCTCAACTCCAGGTTTTTTTAACTCTTGGTAGTTAATAGGAGATGAGTCTTATGCAAAGCCCAGCATGAATCAGTTGTCTGAAATCTGAGGATCACGGTTCAAAGCCAACCAAAGCAGGAAATACCATGAGACACTTAGCTCTAATTAATCACTGAAAAAGTCAGAGTGGTAAAGCTCTATCCTTGAAAAAAACAGCATAAATTTAAGCCAAACATAGCACACAGATGCATACACAGAGAAAGCCTCATGGACTTTCTTGCATGGGGTAGCTTTGAACAATGATTCTCAGATTCAGCCTACCTTCATCCTCTCTCCTTTGAAAATTTTATGGTTCCTGTGGCTTGACATCTGTCATTGGGGCCTATATCTTAGCTTTTACACTGAAGATTGGTGCTTTACCACCTCAGCCACAGCTCAAGGCTTTGTGCTGTGTAGCTGGGGATAAGAATCTCAAGCATGTTCCTTTCTAGACTGACTTGACTCTGCAATTGTCAGTTGTCAGCCTCTTGTGTAAAAAGAATTACACATATAACCATCAACATTTGGGTCATTTTAAAACATTAATATGTGCTTGCTTCCACCTTTTTTCTTTTTTTTTCTTTTTTACTTTTCCTTGGAGAGGAAATTGAAGCTCAGATGTTGTCTCAGGGCATACACGGGACCAACCATAACATTTGGTTTTTGTGGGGAGGTTAATTGGAGAGAAAATAATCATGCATAGCTAAGCCAGATTCAGGAGGCTGAAAATTGAGGAGAGTCCATGACACTCTTCTCCAATGAACCACTAAAATCTGGGAGTTGTAGATTATTGAGCAAAATAGTGCAAGTTCAAGCACCAGGACTGCCAAACACACACACACACACACACACACACACACACACCACACACACACACACACACACACACACACACACACACACACACACACACGTCTTATGAACACCTATACTTGAGCTGAGCTTTAAACAGTATCCTCAAATTTTAGCCTAAGTAGCTAGAATTACAAATATGAGTCCCCAATGAAACTTCTGTTACTTGATCTTTCTTGTCTTCTTCCCACCTTCTTTTCATTTATTTCATTCTTTTTGTTTGTGTTGGGGCTGGAGCTCGAACTCATGCAAGTATTGGCCTGACTCAGGAAGCTGAAATTTGGCCATCATGGTTTGAAAGCAGCCTGGACAGGAAAATCCATGAAATTCTTATCTCCAATCAATCAACAAAAACCTATCCCCAGTGTGGCCACCACACACAAAACAGTCTCCTGGAATTTCTTGATTGGGTGTGCCTTTACATAAGACTTATATTTCAGCCTCCTGCATTTCTAGAATTACAGACATGAACCAAGAGTCCTGGGTTCTCTACTTCCAACCATTTAATTTTCTTATTGTGATGCTGAGGCTGGATCTCTGAGCCAGGGCATGGTTTCAATTGGCTTTTCATTCAAGGCTGTTGCTTTACAACTACAACCACAGTTTTATTTCTGGTGTTTTTTGCTGGTTAGTTGCAGACTTAAGCACTTCCCTGTCCAGGCTGGCTACAAACAACAACCTTCAGATTTCAGCCTTCTGACTCACTAGGATTACACATATTGACCAAAATTTTGAAACTTTAACTGGATTTTCTCACAACATTTTTATTCTTTTTCATAATCCTGAGGCTTGAATTCAGGGCTTGAGCACTGTCCCTGAACTTCTGTTACTCAAGGTGAGAACTCTACTACTTGGGCCACAGTGCCACTTTCAGTCTTTTTTATTTATGAGGTACTGAGGAAACAAACACAGGGATTCAAACATGGTAAGCAAGCACTCTGTTACTAAGCCACATTCCCCGCCATTCTTATACCTATTTATTTGTATTTTTATTTCCTTGTGTATGCTGGTCCTGGGTCTAAAAATCAAGTGCAGGCCCAGAAGTTTTTATTCAAGATTAGAACACTAAGACACGAGCCACCACATAACTTGTGGCTAGTACTTTTTTTTTCTTTTAAGTAGCTACTTAGATTTGAGTCCATGAATTCTACCAGGGCTGGATTTCAAATGTGATCCTCAGATTTTAATCTCCCAAGTGGCTACCATCAGAGGTGTGTGCCACCTATGCTTAGTTCATTTTAATCTCTGAAATTGTCTTTTTCTTATCCTACCTTCTCTACATTTATTTATTTTATACTTTGTGTGTGTGTGTTGGTGTATATGAAGGTCTGGATGCTGTCCCAGAAAATATTTTCTCATTTCTGCCATTGGAGCCACAGTTCAATCACCAGGTTTTATTTTTCTTCCTTTTGGTGGTTAATTGGACATAAGAGTCTCATGTAAAGCCAAGCAAGACATAGGAGGCTGAAATCTGAGGATTGTAGTTGAAGCCATCCTTGGCAGGAAAGTCCATGAGACTATTTTCATCAACTAAATACCAAGATGTTGGGAGTGGTAGTGCTCCTACATGAATTCAAGCACAAGGTTGGCACACACAGATAAAAAGCCCCATAGACTTTCCTGTTTGGACTGGCTTTTAACTGGTATCTTCAGACTTCAGCCTCCTGAATAGCTAAAATAATAAGCAAGAACCACCAGTCCCAGGCTTAAATCTCAAATGGTAATTTCTTCTCTTCTTTCAGTTTTGTTTTTGGTCGACTTAGGGCTGAATTGGGAATTGTTTCCCAGGTTTTTCATGGAATTTCAGTACTTTACAACTATTATCACACCTTCATTTCCAGCTTTTACTGGGTACTTAGAGATAAAAATTTCAGTCACTGTCCTGCCCAGGCTGGCTTTGAGCTATGATGCTCAATTTCAACATTCTTAATAGCTAGGAATACACACATAAACTAAAAACCCATGGCTCATTTTGAAATTATAATTTTTGCTTTCTCCCATATTTTATAATTTGTGGTCTTTTTTCTTTCTTTTTGTAAGTGTCTTTTTGACAGTGAATAACTAGGAATAAACATCAACAAAAACCCATGATCATTTTGAAACTTTATGTTTCTCTTTACCCATCATTTTTAGCTTCTGCTTTTTTGTTTCGGTTTTTGTTTTTGTTTTGAAATGTGTGTCTAGGATTTCAACTTAGGGCTTAGGTGCTGTTCCAAGCTTTCTGTTTAAGACTACCACTCAACCGAATGAACCAAAGCACAGCTTGTAACTTATTTTTGGTGCAAATTAGATATATGAGTCTCATGGACTTTCCTGCCTGGGCTGGTCATGAACCGTGATCCTTAGATTTCATCCTCCTGACTACCTCGTATAACATGTGTGAACAACAAATGTTTGATTCATTTCAACTACTCTCACGGACTCTTCCTTTTGTACTTCTGTTCTCCTTTTATTTCTTCCGTGTTTGTCCTGTGGCTTGAACTCAGGGTCTGGGTGCTGTCCCGGAAACATTTTCCCAGTTTTGCCAGGAGAACTACAGCTCAATTCCTGTTTTTTTTTTCTGTTTTGATGGTTAATTAGAAATGATTATCATGTAGAGCCAGACCTGATTCATGAGGATGCAATCTGAGGATCAAATTTTGTACCAGCATGGGTAGGAAAGTCCATGATATCTCCAATTATAACCACTAAAAAGCTGAGATTAGTAGAGCCTTAAGCAAAACAGTACAAGTTCAAGCAACAGGTCTCACACACAGACATACACACACATACATACACACACACACACACACACACACACACACACACGTCTTATGAACTTGCCTACTTGGCCTGGCCTTTAAATATTATCCTCAGATTTTAGCTTCCTTTGTAACTAGAATTAGAGTTATTATGAGCCATCAATGATTGGCTGATTGGCTCATTGAAGCCTCAGTTATTGGTTCTTTTCTTCTTCTACCCTTCTTTACATTTATTAATTTCATTGTTTTGGGTGTGCTGCTCCTGGAGCAGGAACTCATGCAATTCCTGGACTGTTTCAGGAGGCTGTGGTCTGACCTTCATGGTTCAAAGCCATGTTGAGCAGGAAAGTCTAAGATCCTTACCTCCAATTAACTTCCAAAAACCTGGGAGTAGTACAGTACTAGCCCCAGGATGGCCCACAAACAACTGTCTTCTGGACTATCCTGCTTGGATTGGCCTTTATACTCGATTCCCATATTTCTGCCTCCTGAGGTTTTAGAATTACAGGCGTGAGTAACCAGCACCAGGTTCTCTTCTTATGACTATTTTTGTGATCCTGAAGCTGGATCTCTGTGCCAGGGCACTGTTTCATAGCTTTCTCACTCAAGACTGGTGCTTTACAACTCCAATCACAGCTTCACTTCTGTTTTCTTGTTTGTTTGTTTTGCTGGTGATTTGATGATGAGACTCCATAACCCTCAGATTTTATCTATCTTTGTATCTAGGATTACACACATGAAACAAAAACTCATGCTCATTTTGAAAATTTGGTTGGATTTTCCAACACATTTTTTAATTTCTATCTTTTTTATTTCCACATGTATGCTGGGCTTGGGGCTATAAATCAGAGCCTATGTATTGTCCCAGTAATTTTTTTTCTCATCTATTTTTTCGTTTATTTATTTTTCTTTTTATTGTGAAAATGCCATACAGAGGGTTTACAATTACATGAGCAAGGTAATGAGTACATTTCTTATCAAGCATTGTTGCCTCCCCCTTTGTTTCCCCTTCCCATCCCTAGCCATCATCGCCCTGACAACCACCCTCCTGAGCCAATGTTGTAAATTTGTTTTTAAACATAACATCTTGTACATCTCATTGTTGCAATGGGTACACCTGTATCCCTATTTTATTTTGCCCATCACGGGGCCTGAACTCTGGTCCTGGGCACTGTCCTTCAGCTCTTCAGCTTGAGGCTAGAGCCCTACCATTTGTGCTACAGTGCCACTTCTGGATTTTTCTGCTTATGTGTTGCTGAGGAATTGAACCCAGGGCATCATGCATGCAAGGCAAGCACTTGACCACTGAGTCAGCTTCCCAGTTCAGTCCCACTATATTTTTAATGCTAGACCTCTAATATGTGAGCCACAGCTCAATTCGGGGCTTTGTTTTTAAACCATATTTGCCTAATTAGAGTTGAGTCCATGGACTCCCCTGCCTTGGCTGGCCTTGAACACTGATCCTCAGATGTGAGACCCTTGAGTAACTACAAAAACAAGTGTAAACTATTTCAGTTTTGCTCATTTTAACCTCTGAAATTGGCTCTCTCTTTTCTTCTTCCACCTTTCTTTTCATTTATTTATTTTATTCTTGTGTATACTGTTCCTGGAGATTGATCTAAAGGTGTTGGTAATATCCCCGAAATCATTGTCTCATTTCTGCCATTGGAGCCACACGTCAAGCTCCAGCTGTTTTCTTTCTTCTTTTGGGGGGATCATTGGACATAGCAGTCTAATGGAAATTACAGAATAATTCAAGGAGCTGAAATCTGAGGATCAAAGTTTGAAGCCAGCCTGCATAGGAAATTCCATGATACTGTTTATCTCCAATTAGCTGGTAGTGATTCCACTAATGAGATTGATAAAACTCCAGCCTAGAGTAAAGTAGAACAAATTCAACCCCCATGACTAGCACACACAGAAAAATGGCCAATGGAATTTCCTGTTTGGGCTTACCTTTAAATGTTATTTTCTGACTTTATCCTCCTATGTAGTTAATACAACATGTGTAAGCCACCAATAATTGATTAATTTATTTTTTTTAATTTTAATTTTTGTGACCATAATGTACAGAGGGGTTAAAATTAGATTGGCAAGATGTCAAGCATTGCAGCCTCCTCCTTTGTTTACCCTTCACATCCCTTCCTGGCCTCCCCCAGCCACTCCAACCAATCCCCCCCCAATCCCCGCACTGAAGTTGTAAAGTTTGTTTTCGACATGACAACTTGTACTTCTCATTGCTGCAAAGGTCCACCTGTGTCCTTATTTAAACAACTTATTTTTCCCCTTCCCCTCCACAAATAATACCGACATCAAATATAGTGAAGGCAGGGGTTATACTGTGGGGGAGGGACATACAAAGCAAGGAAGAAATAATCTTATAAATGCGTTAGAAACAAATGCATGAAAGAAAAAAACATTAAAATACATATCTAAGGTTTCATTTTCATAACATCACATTATCTGACCTTTTCTGCTTGACTCCTACATATACTAGATATTGCAAATAAGGAAATCATGGGACATATGTTGCTTTGGGCTTGGCTTACTTCACTTAATATAATTTTTTCCAAGCTTTTCCATTTCCTAACAAATGGAGAAATGTCATTCTTTCTGATGGAGGCATAGAATTCCATTGTGTATATATACCATATTTTCTTGATCCATTCATCTACTTAGGGGCATCTGGGTTGGTTCCATATCTCAGCTATGATAAATAATGCTGGAATAAACATAGTTGTGCTGGTAGCTTTAGTGTGGTCTTGTTTGTAAACATTTAGGTCAATGCCCAAAAGTGGGATTGCTATGTCATAGGGGAGCTCTTTGTGAAGTCTTTTGAGGAACATCCATACTGCTTTCCAAAGTGGTTGAACAAGTTTACACTCCCACCAACAATGAAGTAAGGTTCCCTTCTGTCCACATCCCCTCCAGCATCTGTTGTTGTTAGAGTTTTTGATTATAGCCATCCTAACTGGGGTGAGGTGGTTTCTCAATGTTGTTTTGATTTGCATTTCTTTTATGGCTAGGGAGGTTGAGCATTTCTTCGTGTGTCTATTGGCCATCCTACTTTCTTCTTCAGAGAAGTTTCTCTTTAAGTCTTTCGCCCACTTATTTATTGGGCAGTTGTTTCTTTGAGGATTTGTTGTTGGGGGATTTAATTTTTTGAGTTCCAAGTATATTTTAGATATGAGACCCTTGTCCGTTGTATGGCTAGTGAAGATCTTCTCCCAATCCGTAAGCTTTCTATAATTCTTGCTAGCTATGTCTATTAAGAAAATTTCGGCCCGAGCCAAGGAGATCTAGGGTTTCTTCTATTCCATCCTGTAATGTTTTCAGAGTGTCTGTTTGACTCCGAGGTCTTTGATCCATTTGGAGTTGATTCTGGTGCAGGGTGATATATAAGGATCTAGTTTTAGTTTTCTACAAGCAGTTAACCTATTTTGCCAGCATCATTTACTGAAGAGGCTATCTTTCTTCCATTCTATTATTTTAGCTCCCTTATCGAAGATTAGTTGGCTATAGTTCTGTAGGTTCATTTCTGGGTTTTCAATTCTATTCCATTGGTCCTGAGGTCTGTTCTTATGCCAATACCAAGCTGTTTTGATTACTATGGCTTTATAGCAGAGTTTGAAATTTGGTATTGATATTCCTCCAGCAGTGTTCTTTCCATTGAGGAGCATTTTTGCTATTGGGGGTCTTTTATTGTTCCATATGAATTTTTGGATTTCCTCTTACATTTCCTTGAAGAAAGACGTTGTAATTTTGATAGGTACCACAGTGAATTTGTAGATAGCCTTGGGAAGTATTGCCATTTTCACGATGTTAATCTTTCCAGTCCAGGAGCATGGGAGGTTTTGCCCTTTTCTAAGTTCTGTTTTGATTTCCTTTTTCAAGATTTTAAAGTTTTCATCATAGAGATCCTTCAGTTCTTTGGTTAAGTTAATTCCTAGGTATTTTATTTTTGTGGGGCTATTACAAATGGAGTTGCTTTCCTAATTTCAACCACACTTTTCTCATTGTTGGCATACAGAAAAGCCATTGATTTTTGAGGGTTAATTTTATACCCTGCTACATTGCAAAATTTTGTGATTGATTAATTTAAAAGTCTGTCACTGACGATTTCTTCTCTTCTTCTACACTTCTTTATTTCTTTTGTGCTGTTCCTGAAGCTTGAATTCGGGGCCTTCGTGTTTGTCTTTTAATATCTTTTATATAACTTGTTTCAGTTTTGTTGTTCTAATGTTTTGTTTGTTTGTGTTGCTTTATATATCTTATTTTTATATTTCACAAAAGTAACTTTTAGCTTGGTACTGGTGGCTCATGCCTGTAATCCTCCTCAGGAGGCTGACATCGAGGATCACAGTTTGAAGCCAGAACAGGCAGAAAAGTGTGGGAAATACTTATTTCCACAACACTACCAAATATACAAGAAGTGGAGCTTTGACTCAAGTAGTAAATTGTTGGCCTTGAGCAAGAGAACTCAGAGCTCTGAGTGCAAGTTCAAACCCCTGGACTGGCACAAAAATAAAACTTTCATTACCTTATATTATATTAGGATTACTGCTGTCAGAATCCAATCCTAGTTTTAAGTACCAACTTTTGTAGCAGAAGCAACTTTTGATTTTTTTCCGGAGGAAATTTTATGCTTGTTTTATTCCTTGCCTTGTATTTACATTCCACTAATGGCATTCTTATTTTTTTGTTTGGAGGGACATTTCCATAATTCAATGACATAAAAAATCATGTCTTGAAATTTTCTTTATTTTAAATAGGAAAGGGAAATGCTGAGTCTGAATCCAGCAGAGAGCGAATGATGGTTTGATTGCAGAGCTGTTAAATCTATCCCTGGATGTGGAATGCTACGATTTGCAGTGATTTGGTGGATGAGTCTTCATGCAGCTTCACAATAAACTTCTATGATGTCACAGTTAACTTTGCCATTACAACAGATAGGTGTCAGCCACTGATCTCACCCTTACGTGGACTTTATATACACAAAGAAGAAAAAAATAATTAGAAGAATTAACTATTAACCACAAGATCACAGCGTGATGAGCTTTCCTGACTGAATTCTGAGATTACATGAGCAGGGCAGTTTCATCTACACAAGGTTACTAAGCACTAAGGACCAGGCAATGTTGTAGGCAACTGGAGAAACAGATGTGAATTCAGCTGCAAGTGGCCTGCTCCATGAACCTTTCATGCTGAAGGAGAAAACCAGAAATTACAATGATAATGTCAATATTTCAGAAGGATGGTAATGTGGGGAGACAGCTTCACATTGAGGATGGGAGGAAGGCATGTATGATCTAACAGCAGGGGACATCATCCATGCAATTATTGCTTTTCCATGCTGGCTCCAATCTCAATCCCAGATCTCATCCTTCTGAGTAACAAATTATAGGTATGAGGCACCTGCAGTGAGCTCTTTAATATAAATACCTATAACCAATTTTTGCTAAGTTTATTGGAAGTTTCTTGAGAGGAAGGTTCAAAATTAAATATATTATGTGTCTTAAACATTCTTTTCATTATCTTCTAATTATTTGAATATGAGCTGTCTTCCTCAGTTTTGGGAAAATGTTTTTCATTTTTCAAATCCTGGGGAGGGAAGGAAAACCACAGTTTCTTTGTCAAACTTGAAAAAAAAATAGTCATTTCAACTTACCAGTTTTGCCAAATAGTATGTCATGTCCTTGATGGATTTTTCATCTTCAACAATGTTAGATGAATGAAATTATAAATGGGAGAAAATCAACCACATAGTAACAAGCTTATCACAATGACAGATATAAGCTGTCCACTTTCTACCGGATAAATCATTTGCCATAATCATTAAAAATCTTGAATAAAAACTTGGAGATTCTTCCACTTTATATAAAGTTGGATTTTTGCTTTGTATTGTTTTGTTTTTGGTTGGTCATGGGGCTTGATCGTGGGGCCTGGGGGAAGTCCCTCAGCTATTCAGCTCAAGGAAAGCACTCTACCACTTGAGCCACAGCACTACTTCTATTTTTCTGGTGATTATTTAGAGATGAGCCTCACAGAGTTTGCTGCTCAGGCTGACTTTGAACTGCAATCCTCAGATGTCAGCCTCCTGAGTAGCTAGAAATACAGACATGAGCCACCAGCACCTGGTCAAAGCTGTATTTTATCAGTTTTGTTGGCTTGAATGATTACCAAGGAAAAAATAGAAACTAAAATTGTTAGCTTATGCTAAAATTTGCAATAGTTTTACCATGAATAATAATGAAATATTTAGAATTACATATTTTGAGAGTATATAACTGATTAAATTTTATTGTTTTAAAATAATAAAATATATCTCTTTTTTTATAGACCTTGAAGTCTGAGTTCAGAACTTGTAGTTGTTGGCAGGCACTCTCCTGTGCGAGCCACATCCTTCTGATCATTTTTAATCAATCATCTATTAAATAATTTGAAGCTCACAAGTCATCTTTTGCTAAGAATAAGTAAAATAAGCCTAAACTCCTGCCTTTTGAATTACAGAAGAAATCCTAATATCTAGATGTATAGACTCAAAAAAATGAAACAACCTAAGAACAACATTATCAATAAATAGGCAAGTGAATTGACTAGATCATTTCCCAAAACAGATATAGGTGTCTAAGGAATACATGAAAATATTCAACATCTTTAATAATCAAGGAAATGCAAATCAAATCTATGTTGAAATTTCATGTCTGCCTAAGCAGAATGCCTATTAATACTACATATACACATGAAGAATTGTAAGTCAGCCTTATAGTAGAGCTATCTGCACACACATATTTTATAGCAGGATTCAAATAATCACATTCCACAATCGGCCTCCACAGGCAGAAAAGTGTTTAAAACTGTTATCTCCAAATAAGAATTCAAAAGATCTGGGAGTAGAGCTGTGGACCAAGTGGCAGAGTACCAGCCTTAATGGAAAAAAATCCAATCAAGAGATTAAGGCCCCAGGTTCAAGCCTCAGGAATGGCAAACACACACACACACACACACACACACACACACACACACACACACACACACACACACACACACACACAATGCTGCCTATATTTTTAGCTAAGTTTCTTAATACCCTAAAATTCATGTACCTATGACAGAGCTTAATATAATGGGAAAGTGATATTTATAATGATAAACTCCTACTGAAGAACCCAGGTTTTTTTTCTTGATTTGTTTCGTTTTTGTGCTCATTGGACTTGAACTCACGGCCTAAGTGCTGTCCCTGAGCGTTTTTGTTCAAGGTTGGTGCTCTACCACTTAGTTACAGTGCCACTTTCCGGGTTTGTGGTAGTTTGTTGGAGATAAAGTCTCAAGGACTCTGTCCTCCACACACTGATTTCAAACTGCAATTCTCAGATTTCACATTCCTGAATCTGTAGAATTAGAGGCCTGATCCACCAATGCCAGGCTAGAACCTGAGTATTTTCACCACTGCTCATTTGAAGAGTTCAAATCTTTTTACTCCAGAACACTTACCAAGCACAATTCTCTCTGGATGGCAATCAAGCAAATAGAGGTGCCCATAGTTCACACCTGTAAGTCCTAGCTACTGGAAAGTCTGAGATCCGAGGATAGTGTTCAAAGCCAGTCCAGACAGGAAAATCTGGGAGAGTTTTAGTCCCAATTAACCACAAAAATGCAATATGTTGAGCTGTGGCTCAAGCAGTAGAGCTCTACCTTAATCAAATATCTCAGATTCACTTCAGACCCTGAGTTCAAGACCCAAGACCAGTGCACATGCGCACACACATGCACAATTTTATAACATAGTTCTTAAACCTAGCAAGGTGCCATCTTAATCCCTTAATGTCATGCTTTGCTATGAGAATTGGAAAAGTCTAACCTCTGGCGTGGGCTGCAGTCCATGATGGTTAACAGCATCTGAAGAGAGTAATTACCTCAGAGCCAATCGGACAGACCCAGACGAGTGAGGTGGTGCAGACACATGGCCCCTACTTCCCTATTCACCCAGACCAAAAGCAGGAGTATGGTGACACAGGCCCGCAATCCCCACTCACTCAGACCTGAAGCAGAAGTGAGGAAACATAGGTACATGGCCCCCACTCACCCAGAATTGAAGCGGGAGTGAGGTGAAAAGGGCATTATCCCAGACTTATCCAGCCAGGAAGCAGTAGTGAGGTGGTGCAGGCACGTGGCTCCTACCCACCCAGACCAGAATCAGCAGTGAGGTGACACAGGCACCATGACCCCTACTCCCCTACTCATGCACACCAGAAGCAGGAGTGTGGTGACACAAGCACACAACCCCCCACTCACCTAGACTGGAAGTAGGAGTGAGGTGACATGGGCATGAGCCCCCAAGCAGCCAGACCAGAAGCGAGAGTGAGGTGGTACAGGCACACAGCATCTACCCACCCAGACCAGAATCAGGAGTGAAGTGACACAGGCACGCAGCCCCAACTTATCCAGCCAGGAAACAGAAGTGAGGTGATGGTCTCATGACACACCATAAGAGCCTAGCATTCTATGGTGGCCCCCTTCTCTCGCGGCCTTTGTGAAGGGTGGCTGGGTTTCATGATGCACTTCAGAGTTTAAGGGGCTGGAGCTAAGGATGCTGCTGCCATCCCCAAACTGGTACTGCACCCGCTGCAGCTATGGTAGCAAACTTAATTAGTTCTAATTCACAGAACATATACTATGAACTATGAGTTTCTTCAGGTACTGTGTGCCACTTGCTAGTCACTTAATATTATAGTTGCCAATGTCTAAGTGCTCACTGACCTGTGAATATGCTGGAATGGAAATCCTACTATCACTGCTGCCTTGTCATTTCTAGGAATGATGATTTTGAAATGGCCATTCTGGAGAGAAGAAGAGGGGACATAGACCCAACTATTCAATAGTGCCTTTGGGTGACACTATATTGGCCCAAGAATGAGTCGACACAACTGGTATCCAGGTGTTTTGGGTTAGTCTTTTGGGTCATGGTTTCTGTTTGGCCTTGGAGAGTCTTAAGCTTCTCATTGTAGACACAGAAGATGGGAAAGTAACTGCCAAGGCTTATATATTCAGGAGCCATTTACTTTCTGCCCTTCTGAGATGGCATCTTACTACATAGCCAAAATGTCTTGAACTTACCAGGCTTCTGCTTAAGCCTCCCAAGTGATGGAATTACAAGCTTACCATACCACACCCAACTATGTGTCATGGGCCATTTGAAATAGAAAATTCATGACATTTGTGCTGTATCTACTAACAAAATTGTGCAAAAATCAAATAACTTACAACCCAGTTGTTAAGAATATAGACTCAGATTCAACTGAATTTCAAATTCAATTTTGGTTATTTACCTGCTTTTGGTTAAAGAGGAAGACACTTTATCACTGAGCTTTATTTACTTGTATAAAAATGTGGATGGAGCCATGGAGAGATGGCTCATGCCTATAATCTTACTCAGGAAGTTGAGATGGAAAGATTATGTTTTAAACCCAGCCCGGGCAGAAAAGTCCCTATGAGATACTTAGGTCCAGTGAATCACTCAAAAACCAGAAGTGGGGGGCTAAGAAGTTGGCTCAGTGGTAGAGTGCTTGCTTTACAAGCATGAGGCCCTGAGTTCAATTCCTCAGCACCACATAAGCAGAAAAAGCTGGAAGTGGTGCTAAGGCTCAATTGGTAGAGTGCTAGCTATAAGCTGAAGAGCTGAGAGACAGCGCCCAGACCCAGATATCAGGCCCCATGAACAACAACAAAAAAAAATCAACACAGAAGTGGGGTTGTGGCTCAAGTGGTAGAGTGCTGGAAAATGGATCAGGGACTGTACCCAGACCCTGAGTTCTAGTACCACAATGAACAACAAAAAAATGTGATTGGATAGTGGTATTTTCCATCTCCTAAGTTTATGATTATTCAATAATCAGAATTTATTGAGCATTTCCTATGGAAAAGAGGTATTTTTCCTCACCAGCAAGTGATTTATGATGCTGAAGAGCATGCAATGGATACCCTCTACTTCAGTGAAGAATTGAATGTGAATTTTGTGGAGTCCTATTAGAATAGCAGGTCAGGAGCAAAACTGATAAGGATTCAAGCTCTCTGTTAAACCATACTGTAGCCATTTTGAGTTTTGTTAAAGGAATAATTGATTTAGACATTGGTGGCTCATGCCTATAATCCTCACAGCTTAGGAGGCTGAGATCTGAGAAGCATGATTTCAGGCCAGCCCAAGCAGGAAAGTCCATGAGACTTGTCTTCAATTAATCAGTGATAAACCCAGAAAAAGAAGTATGGCTTAATAGAGTATTATTCCTAAGGAAAAAGCTCTATTTAAGCTGCCCTAACCCCTCAAGTCCTATGTTGGGACATTACCACCTACAATGCTGCTGGACCATGCCTTCCCTTGTATGTTTACCTACAGCCTATAGGCTGTTTAGCCCTCGACTTTCGTGGTGGCATGATTCGTGTATGGAATATACTGCCCAGAAAAAAACAACTATGATGTAAGCAATGTTTGACAACGTGTTAAATCCAAAGTTGCAATGGTAAGGATGTTTTTTGTTTAACTTTTTTCTTTAGTTAATTGCTTTTAAAAGTTTGGGCTGGGAAGGTAGCTCAGTGGTAGAGTGCCTGTCTTGCATGCCTGAGGCCCTGGGTTCAATTCCTCAGTACCACATAAGCAAAAAGAAAAAATCCAGAAGTGGTGCTGTGGCTCAAGTGGTAGAGAGCGCTAGCCTTGAGCTGAAGAGCTGAGGGACAGCACCCAGGCCCAGAGTTCAGGCCCCACTACCGGACCCAAAAAAAATAAAAAATAAAATAAAATAAAAGTTTATCTTCTTATTTAATTTACCTGAGGAAATCAAAAGTTAATATTTGGGACTTTTGGTGAAATTTGAAACTAGGCAAGTAAGAGCACCCATTGTCCCCAAATTCATCATTTGAAATTATTAAAACTTTATTCATATGTTTTAGTCGTCATAAATTTGAGCCAAGCATGGGAGCTCACACTTGTAATGCTATCTGCTGTGTGTTGACTAATGCAGAGAGGACTATGATTTGATGCCCAGGCAAAACATTCACAATATTGGATCTCAATCAATATCTGAAACCAATGCATTGTGCTTTTCATTTCATCTACTCAGAAAGGGTAAAAAGGATTGTGGTCCATGATGGCCTGGTCATAAACATAAAACCATACCACAAAAATGTCTTAAGCAGAGCTGGGTGCAGGTGACTCATGCCTGTAGTCTTAGCTACTCAGGAGGCTGAGATCTGTAGATCACAGTTCAAAGCCATCCCAGGCAGGAAAGTCCGTGAGACTCATCTCCAACAAACAATTAGAAAACCAGAAGTGGTGCTGTGGCTCAAGCAGGAAAGCATTCGCCTTGAGCTGAAGAGCTCAGGGACAGCACAAAGGCACAGAGTTTAAGACACATGACCAACAAAAACAAAAATGACTAATGCAAAAATAGCAAGTGTATGGCTGAACTGGTAGAGCACCTACCTAAAGTACATGAGGCCCTGAGTTTAAGTTCTAGGATAAAAACGAGGGAAGGATGTGAACATATGGAAGGAAGAAAAGAAGGAAGGGAGGAGTTATTCTGTATATTGTACTTGTCTAGTTATTTCATTAAGGTGGCTTCTCATTCCTTTTTCTTTTTTTTCTGTCAGTTGTGGGGCTTGAACTCAGGTCCTGGATCTTGCCCCTGAACTTTTGTGCTCAAAGCTAGTGCTTTACCACTTTGAGTTACATGGTCACTTATGGGTTTCAGTGGTTAAATGAAAATAAGAATCTCATAGATTTTCCTGACCAAGCTGGTGTTGAACCTTGATCCTTAGATCTCAGCCTTCTGACTAACTAGACTTACAGGTATGAGCCACTGGCTCTGGGCACTCACTTGTTTTCTTTCTTTCTATTTTTTATCAGTCATGGGACTTGCACTCTGGGTGCTGTCCCTGAGCTCTTCAACTGAAGTGAAGCACTCCACCAGAGTCCATTTCTAGTTTTCTGATTGCTAATTGGAGATAAGAATCTCATTAGAGATGTTCAGAGGCAGATGGCAAAGGAGAAGCTGGAGGCTAAACAAGCTCCAGCATAGAAAGCAGTTTTAGTGTTCTAAAACACTGTTTAGTGAACAGTCCTAGGCTACAGAATCACCCCAAGTGTGCCATCAGGTACAGAGAGTTTGGCCAGAGAGGGAAAATCCACACAAGGAGGCAAAACTGAGCACTTGCCGGTAGCCAAGGCTGCAAAGGATGCAGCGGCAGTGACAGTGGCCGTAGTGGCCATACCTATAACAGAGAGAAACAGCACCAGACACAGCGGGTGAGCAGATTCTACTCATCACCAGCAAGAACTGACAAAGAGCAGATATCTTCATCCTGCAGATCACACACCAGAGACAACTCAGGAAACAACACTCTGGAATGAGTAGAAACCTGACATCCTCACTCCTTCTCATGGAGCAGAGGAGGGAAAGCCATCCCTCCCCAACCACCAGAGATCTCCATCTTCCATAATGGCAAAGGCCCCTCTGAGCAACTAGCTACAACTCAGGCCTTGGAAGAAAAGAAAAGAGTCATTTAGCGTGTCACAAGAACCTGACCTAACCTGCCAGGCTCAGCTCCACCCAGGAGAAAATCACCCAGCCCAGACAGAGGAAGATGCGCCTCCCACCTTAGGAGAGACTTTCTTCACTGTGTAAACAGAACCAGAGGCTGCCCCTCCCTACAGCAGCCTAGAAAATCAACTAAAATTCAGTAAACACAAACCCTGAGAATGGATCCAGGCTGGGCTCTCTGAGTGTCTCTGGAGCTAGCTCCTCAGGGAAAAGCTAGTTTGCTGAAAAGCCTCAACCCTACCCAGAACCTATCCTCATCACAGCATCTCGAAACTAGAGGAAACAGCCATCTCCCTGTTTTGTGATACTCAAAGCAGATCTCCCTCCCATTAAACTAGCCTGGAAAGAAGATCACAAAATCCTGGGTAAATCATAGCACTTCTCTGCCTGCTCAAACAAACTGACTTAAGAATCCAATCAAGCCACAGGAAAACCAAACAACACAAGCAGAACTGAGACTGCACCAAGAGACTGGTTATGGACACAGTGGAGATAAAGGATCTTCCCATCCCCTCTCCAAAAAAGAACTCTTTTTGTACCTTTTTTAAAATTGTTTTCTATTAATCTTTCTTTTCCTCTCATAATTTTTATTTTAGGTGTATGTCTGTGTGTGCTTTTTTTATATCTTCTGATCTTTTGGTACTTTTTTATTTTCTGTTTTTTCTCTTTCTTTCTTTTTTGAGTGACTTAATTGATATTCTGCTCATCCCCATATATATACCCGTCGTCAATTATTAGACCTTATACCCCATGGTATATACACTTAATCCAGAAATTTATTACTCAATTCATAAGCTCTTAGGCTTAAATTCTTTAGTAGCAATATTATATCTTTATACCTATATAATTTCCTGTTTGTCTGTTTGTTTTTTGCTGGTCATGGGGCCTGAACTCTGGGCCTGGGCACTGTCCCTCAGCTCTTCACCTCAAGAATAGTGCTCTACCACTTTGAGCCACAGTGCTACTTCCAGCTTTTTCTGCTTATGTGGTGCTGAGGAATCGAACCCAGAGCCTCATGCATGCAAGGCAAGCACTCTACCACTGAGCCACTTTCCCAGCCCTAATTTTTTAATAACTAATTTTAAGCACTTTTATTTTTTAGTTTTTCATGTCTCCTATCCCTCACCTCCTCTCATTCTATCCTTCATTCAATACCATTTCTTTAAACTTACATAATTTTTAAGTGTTTCACTGTTTAAATTTAAATTTTTCTTTCCATTTTTCTTCTTTTCTTTTAAATCACTCTCCTATCATTCTGTCTAATCTATTTCTCTCTCTCTGAGATAAGAACTTGGTTAAATTCACTCTCCTTTTACCTCTCCATAGCCCTCTAATCAGTGGTATTGCTCTGAGGAGTTACTGTCAATGTTGCCACAGTGCCTAGTCCAAGGCCTCTCACAAAGGCTCTTACCCAACCTATCTGAGCCTCTGTGTGAGTAAACATCATTGAACAACTGCGTTCCATGGTATGTGAGACATTCACTTCTGTGATCATATGCACATGAGGGCCCAAGAAGAGAGTTCCCTGGAAGGAATGTCCTAAAATGCAAAACGTCTACTAGGGCAATGGAAACCCATGGTTGGGCATGCTTAATTTTTTAACCTGTGCACTGAACTAACAGGAACACATTAATACACACTAAGAAACCCTGATGTAAAGGATCAGAAGGGCTGAGGGGAAGGGAGCCGCATGCTCAGGAATATAAATGGAGCTTACAAGCCACTGCAGGCTCTGACTTTCTATGTTGAAGTTAAGATTAACAGGCAGCCCAAGTTTCTAAGAACTCATTGACTAAGCTATATGCCTCTTTCAGAACTTCTTTCCCTCCTCCTGTGTTTTGAGAACAACAGTTAGTTCTGTGTTTCTGTGTCCTAGGGGCAATTTTTCTCTTCACACAATGCTTAAAGTAGATAATAGGAAGCTGAAATTAAAGTTAACAAGTATGAAATAGCACACAGTGCTTGCCCTGAATTCCTGGACCTAAAAAGTTCCCAATTCTGAGCACAAAGTTATCATGGGTGTATCCTAACAACCTCCACTGAATGGACAAATTTGAACAATTTTCCCAAGGCAGGTATTGTCCAGTACAGTAGTTACCACCTATAACCCTTGTTATTAGGATGGTTGTGATCTACTAGAACAATGAACTTGAAACTGGGCCAAGATGAGACAACTTATCATTGCTAGAAACGGGGGAAGACAAGTAGGAGAATGTTTCTCTGGCACAGACATGGATATAATTACAACAAAGTTCTAAATTGTGGCTCATCAGCAAAGACTATCAAGTCATACCTCAATAAAGGTAATAACCGAACATAAAAATTAAAAAAACTATTTGGGTTTCAGTACTAACATCTTTTTAAAGGTGTGTGTGTGGTGTCTGAGATTTTGTATGGGGCAGCATTGGTTCTTAAAAATCAGCCTATTGGCACTATCTTTAGGTTTCCCATTCAAGTCTGGTGGAATTCTAGCTGTACAACTTGAATCACACAATTCTTGACTTCTGTTGGTTAACGAGATAAACATGTAAGGTATATGTCAACCTTGGTTGGTTTCAAATTATGATCTTCAGATCTCACTCTCTGGAGTAGCTAAGGCTATAAGAGTGAGCCACTATGCTCAGCCCAGTATTTCCAGTAAGTTACTTAATCTTTCTGAATCTCAGCTTCTTCTTGTGTGGAAAGTGAACAGAATTATTTTGTGGATCTTAGAATCCGGTGCGAGTTATGACTGGGTATAGGAAGTATAAGTGTTCGGGATGTGCAGATAGAGCCTGACAATCTCATAAAACTACTGATGTTTATATTGAAATGAATTAAAGGAATTGGAAACGATGGATTTTTCTTTTTTTGTTTATCCATTTCTGGGCAGTGAGGGAGCCACAGAAATTCAAGGAGAACAAGGAAACAAATGCAGCAGTGATACTCTGTAGATATTATGTTGACAATCAACTATACCACTTGTGGGCAGGGAAAGGAGGGAAAAACAGAGAGAGAGCAAAGAAATGATGAGATTTTCGAACATGAAATGAACTCATTATCTAAATTACAAAATGGTGACCCGTATGTCCACTGCATTAACAATAAAAATTTTTAAAAGTCCAGGTTGATGATTCTCTCCTCCAGTTTTAGTTAGAGGCCCTTGAGACTCAGGCCCACCTATAGAGTTTTCGAAGGTCAATTGATATGATAATTAATATAGAGGAAAAATCTCTTATCAAATGTTATAAAAAGTATTTCATTCGTAGTACTTCTTTCTGTTTGAATGGAGATTCTATATGTTATTGGCAGAGCTATGTTTTTTGCTTTTTGTTTTCAATATTTGTCAACTGTTGAAATCCTTCTTGAAGCTTTGGGACAGAGGTCTGCTATATCTTGGCACCCTGCCCCTAACTAAAATAGTAATCAACCTTTGAAATTAATTTACTTGTGTATGAGTTTGTTTTATTTTTTTATTCAGTTATATATTTATTTGTTTATTTATTTATTTTTGTCGCTGGTGGTGAACTCTGGGCCTGGTTGCTGCCCTCAGCTCTTCAGCTCAAGGGTAGTGCTCTACCACTCGAGCCACAGTACCACTTCTGGCTTTTTCTGCTTACGTGGTGAGGAGGAATCAAACCCAGGGCCTCATGCATGCAAGGTAATCTACAACTGATCTACCTTCTCAGCACCTATGAGGGGAATTTTTGTGCACGGGTCTATCAAGGAAATCTATTCAGCAAATGTATTCATTTGCCACTAGACATTAATTATGAATTATCTGATAGTTAAAGGATAAATTGTTATCATTTTTACTAGGAATTGTTTGTCTTCCCATGCTAAAAACATGGAGGAGGGTATTTTAAACTAAAACTACAAAAGAAATTTAAGATCTTTGTACTAACAAATGTGTCCAGTTATTACATTAAACAGAAAATTCAAACTTCATGAATACAGAGCTCAAATTTCTTATACTACTTATTTCAAAATGCAAATTAAAGGGAAAATCAGACAGGGGTTAAAATTTATATTTTATGTTAATTTTTAAAGAGGAAAATAAGATCCTAGATGGCATATTAAAGGCAAAGCAATATCAGAGCCCTATCTGCTCAATAAGAAATACGAAGCTTATTTGAAAAAAAAAACTGCAAAGTGCACATCAGGCAAAGGCAAGCAGTCAGAGCCTACCACAAGCACAGAAATACCATATATCTCAGAAAAAGGAAGCAAGTTCAGACCAGTGCACATCCTTATCCCTTATTTCAATAATAAATATACACTTCCTACACACACACACACACACACACACACACACACACACACAATGAATGTATGCAACAGCTCAACCTACTCACATCCACTCAACATGAATAAAAGATCTTCCTGTAATATTTGAAACTTTAAGTTTCAAGTCATGTAAATAATTGATAATAGATGCATAAATAATTATTTTCTGAGTAGCACTCTGCTATGAAAGTGGAATTTATGATGATTATAACTACTTAAAACATCTCTGAATCTCAAAAAAAATTAAACAACACACAATTGGAATTTTGGGACTGCATTTCTACCAGCTATTCTGCAACGGCTTAATAAGAAGATACTTATGAGATTTTGTGTACCAAAAATTAAATACTAAATTCAATTAATACCTGAGTAAGTGAAGAGAAAGATGATCAGAGAGACCTATGCTGCCTCCAGTTCTCAGCCAGCTGTACACTGTGGCATCTTTGCTGCTGCTGGACCTTAGTTGTCTTCTCCAGTGCAGTGGCCACACTGGGGTTGGATTGGGCGTGGTAGGGAGATGAGTGTAGGCCACACGGGAGGCCACACTGTGGTTGGGGTTTGGTGCGGTGTGGAGGGGAGAGGAGGCCTTGGCAGAAGCTGGTGAAGAGAGGAAAGAGGCAGGAAGCCAGAGGCTCAGAAAGCAGCGTGCCCAAAGGCTGCCTGATTCTGGAGAGTGTCTGTGAGGTGGGGTGGTTGTGGTGGATCCCATGGGGCCTGGTGGCCTGGTGAGAAGAGGAAGGAGTCTCAAGTATTGCAAAGGAGTACAATGAAAATTAAGATCACAGTGGCTGAACAATTTCAACAACAAAGGTGGGGACATGGAGGTAAACTCGGGGGATGGAGAGGACGGCAGCACTGGGCCAGTGGCGTTCAGTCCTTTCTGGACATACCTGGAAGTGTGTGAGGACTGGCTCCACCACAGCTTTGGCCTCACTCGACTTGAACGGGCACCCGGAATGGTGACCTCAGCCTCAGCCTGCCCCAGAGAGCCAGACTGGCATAGATGCTGAAGACCAGGCAGTGGCTGGGAGGCTATGAGCAACAGGGTGGAGGAAGCATGGCTGGTGGGTGCAGCTCCAGCCTAGCCAGGTCCAGGGCCACCGGAGAAGTTCAGACTGTAGACCTAGAACAGGCAGTGTGCCCCAGACCAGTGGGACTTCCAGGGACTTGCGTGGTGGCCAACACGTGCATGTTGGGAACTTCATAAGCATGGCCCAGGCGTCTCCACGGAAAGGTGCATTCATTCCTGTGCCTCTCCTGTCTTCTGGACTCTCGCTGTCCTCCTGCTTCCTGCTGATGTACCAGGCCACAGACACCCCTAAAGGCCAGCAGAGAGCCGTTGCCAATGTAAATGCAGGAGGGTCGTTTATTACAGCTCGAGCTGGACTCACAAATCTTCCCTGACACAGCAGGTCAGAAATTGTGAGTCCCAATCTCTTGTTCAGCAAGGATTTTTTATTGTGTATGAAGCAGGTGGAAGGATCATTACAACACTGATTTTGTGATAGGTCGGTGGTTCGGAGTAAATCTAGTCTTAAGTTTATTGGTTGGGGAATGATCATTTCCAGTAAGGGCAGGGACTTTCTAGCTTAGCAGTTACAGGATAGGTTAAATCATACATAGCAAGCATATTATAAGTTGGGGTAGGTGGGGCCAATCACAGGAATGCTGTGGGCGCTATTCCTGGATTATTTCCCGACCTAAATTGCTTCCTGATAGAGTTGGGAGATAATCGGTCAGGGCAGTCTGAGATTCCTGGACAGATCAGGGCTGTCTGATTTCTTAGTTATTTTTACTATTACATTTTCTTAGAACATGAACTGACACTCTTTTTCCAGTAGCAGATATTTTCCTTAGAGTTTCTGAAATTACTGCCAACTTATTTGTCCTCTCACTGACACGTCCAACTACAGGAGTCAACTTCTCCACGCCGATGACAGGCCATCCTTACTAAAAACTTTTTAGTTGTTTCTAGTGAGGAAGAAAAGTAAGGCCTAGTTGCAGCCATGGAACCAAGAATTGAGGGCCATGGCTGGAGCAAATCGCCCTGAGAAAAGATGGATTCATTTTTGTCAAAGACAAAAGACAAGTCTCTATGGGAACTCTCATTCTAACTGATTTTCTTCCTAGTAATATATTCACAGAATATGTAGACTATGTAATGAATGAACAATGACATATGCATAATATTTGCGAATATGGAGGGAATTAAGAAAAAACTGCAATGGCCAGAAGTAACTGGTTCCTTGAAAGAGAGCTGGTAGGTTCTTTGTTTGGGCTCTAAGCCTTTTAGCACAGTATTTTGTATTGCATTCAAACATATGAAGTTCTTAAAATGTAAAATCAGGACAAATAGTTAAAAATAAGGAAATTTTCCTAATAAAGTATCACAAACTGCATCTTTAAATTCAGAGGTACTTAACTTGAAATTTTTCTCACGTTAAATTGCCTTTTGTTCTACCGAAGAGTTGATATTCGAAAATTCCTAAAGAGAATTTTTTTTTCTTTTCTTCCTTTTTAAGGAACCATAGTGAGGTCCACCTGTTTCTGCTGTGAGCTCTTTCTTCCACTTACTGCCCAGTTGCTGTCAATACTCATCCCCATAGGAGACAAGCAGCTCACATCCTGCCTTGATGACATGACAGGTTTGGTAGAAGATCTACCTGTGGTACTGAAAAGCCCTCAGATTCTGTTTCTCAGCATACCTGCCACAGTTCATATACCTAAAGTTGAAGCAGGCACAGGAAGGAAACATAAGAGGGTAAGTTTCTGCTCCCTTTGGATCTACTCCTAATACTCATCCACTCTAGAACTCTAAGTGCACTGTTTTCAAAGCCCAGTTCTAGACTTCTTTTAATCCTTATTTGTCAAAAATAGATTGATTTCCAGATTCTCAAAATTGAGTTAAAGTTTATGTCATAGATTTGGGTGGGGACATGTACTCTGTTTCTAGATTAGCACACATCATTTGACATTTGGCCCAAGTAATTTTCCTTAGATTGGACTCACTCATGCACCTGTCTCCACTATGTTCCCATAGAAATTCTTTGTCTTATAAAGACAATAGAGGGAAATTTGTTTATTCATGATGTCGTTTCATGATAAGACAATGGTTCCCCATGGCACAGGGCTGCAGGACATATCACAGACCCACTGCTTTCTGAACCTCACTACTGCTCCAACTCTGCTTCTACGTGTTTGAGTGTACCCTAATAGACTAAAGTTCTTTCTTGTAGGTTGTTAGGGCACTATGTACTTTGCAAAAACTAGGAAGAAAAATTATAGTTAAATACTCCTACAATGAAATTGTCATTTCTGTCTCCACATGTGTTTCGCAATTATTCAGGGAATATGATTTATTCAACTACTGAGGGTAATTCTTTGACTCCTATACAGTATGTGCTTTTTAGATGCAGGATCTATGAATGAAGTTAGGCCCTTTGGTTTTTCTTCTAATGTCTTAATTTTGTCTCTCATGGAAATCTTTATTTTGATACAGTACACATATATATGCATACATACATACATACATACATACATACATACATACATAGCAGAGCTAATGATTGAACTCAGTAACTAAACTTAACTCTTGCAATACAATACTCTACCACTTGAACGACTAGCCCTTTTTGTGTTGTTTATTTTTGAGGTATTTTTTGTCTGTCCAGGGGCTTAAACTCTGTGCCTGAATGTTGTCCTTCAGCTCTTCAACTCAAGGCAAGCGCTCTACCACTTGAGCCACAGCGCCGCTTTTGATTTTCTGGTGGATTATTGGAGATAAGAGTTTCACAGCCTTTCTTCCATGGGCTGGATTTGAACCATGATATTCATATCTGAGCTTTCTGAGTAGCTACTTACAGGTTTGAGCCACCAATGTGCAGTTTATTTTTGAGGTATTATTTCCCCTGCTGTCCTGGGTTGCCATCCTGCTTGTGCTTGCCTGGGTTGCTGAAGATACTTCACTTTATCCAGCCATTGTACTTCCACTGTAGCTGGGATAACAAATGTGCACCAACGTGCTCAGCCATTGGTAGTAATTGGGGTCTTATAATCTTTTATGCTAGGACTGGCATCAGACTGAGATCTCATCATCTCTATCTCAAAAGTCCAAATTAAAGGTTGAGCTATGGAACCCAGCTATACTATTTATATTTTTATTTCTTTTCCCTCAAATATTCATAATTTTGAAAGCACCAAGTACAGCAAAAGAAAAATGGAGATATGGGAATCCATTGAGAAAGGTGTGATGATCACGGTGCAAGTCTTGTGAGGAGAATATCTTCTTAGGAACCATGAAAATGACTGCTGGACTCACTCCAGATGGCCGGGGATTTATCTTTTTCATCTACACATAGCAGTTTCTCCTTTTTGTGATCTGAGTTTCAGAAAGACAAGCTAAAGGCTTTTGAGTAATAATCGGCAAAATCACATTACTTGAGTCCAGTGATTCTCTTTGAGCCTTCATGGATTCAGCAGTTGTGAACACATAGGATGCCGTCTACACATCTGAGGGGATTTGTCATAGTCCTAACAGAGGCTCCTTAAGCGTGGATGCACTTTGCCTCTAACACACTCTGTTTATATGCACTATACTTTGATCCTAAATCAGAATGTCCACGTTTATGCAGATTCCACAAACACATACAACTATTTTGTCCATGTCCTAGCAATGTTTCATTGGAGGCACAGGGGGATACATGGAGTTAGAGAAAGGAGGGAAAGGGAGAGCATTTCTTACCACCCAGGAGTACCTATTGTCTGCATCTTCATCTTCTATGATCAAGCCCTCATAGGGACTAAAGTGCAAACCCAATGGCAGATCAGATTCCTCATTCCATACTCTAAGCCCAGCCTCAGGAATACTGTACTGACGAATTCTCAGCCCAGTGGGCAGACTGAGGACTGAATGGTCATAATGCCCCTTGTCCACCACATTGTTTCTTACAAATATAGGTGGCCCATTAACAGTGTAGCTGTTGATGAATGAGTTCTGACACTGCTCACAATCTGAGGCAAGAGCAGCAAAAATTAGTAAAGAAATATGTACATTCGGGGGCTGGAAAGGTGGCTCAGTGGTAGAGCGCATGCCTTGCATGCCAGAGGCCCTGTGTTCGATTCCTCAGCACCACATAAGAAAAAAGAAAAAAAGCTGGAAGTGGTGCTGTGGCTCAAGTGGTAGAGCACTAGCCTTGAGCTGAAGAGCTGAGGGACAGTGCTCAGGCCCAGAGTTCAGGCCACATGACAGGACCCAAAAAAATAAAGAAATATGTACATTCTCAGATTTAACAATCATGAGAAAGAGCACAGAATGCATATCATTGTCACTTAGTTCTTCATGTGAAGTTACTAGAGTAAACCAGTAATTGGGGGCCAAATGACCTGACGAATTATTATAAAAGCACATTTGCCTTCTGTTTGAACAAGCACAGAGGGTTACTTACACAGGTAATCATCATCCTGGGGTTTACGGATATCTCCATAAGCATAACTCTTTCTTTCCTGTAGGCTGTATATGCTCATTTTTACCTCCTTTTTCCTACGTCCATGTTGAAAATCAATGGTTAGTTAAGTTGGGGATCAACAATGTTTGTCCCTATTTCTTCAGAAAAGTAAAATCTCTTACTACCAAATTATCATCTATTCTTCTCACATACTCTGGTCCCCCATTAACCTTTGACTCAGAGATACAAAGACTTCACTTTAACATTAACTACAGGTTTCTAATTCAATTTTAAGTTTTGACCATTCTCATTTTCAGGTTTAATTTCTACTTCATTAAATTTCTTATAAAGTGGTCATTGATGAATTTATTCATTCAGAATATTTGTTGAGGGTATGTTAAGTATTGAGCAAAGACCTGGACATACAGGATTGAAAATGTGGGGTCACAGATTTATTAGACAGTTTGCGTGTATCTGTTATTTTACCTTTTACTTATCGTTTTCAGACAACATTCAGGCTGTACACATTTTTCTTGCCAGTCCTGGGGCTTGAACTCATGGCCTGGGCACTCTCCCTGTGCTTCTTTTGCTCAAGGCTAGCACTCAACAACTTGAGCCACATTGCCACCTCTGGCATTTCTGTTCATGTGGTTCTAAGGAATAGAACCAAGGGCTTCATTCGTACAAGACACATACGCTACAACAAGCCACATTCCCAGTGCAGTCTGTGCATCTTTATCCATGTTCTTCAGATTAACATTCAGAAGTTCAGGGAGATTGTAAAATGTGTCATGGCCTAAGTGCCTCCATGTAGATAATAACCCAAGTGTGTAACTTCATTGTCAAATTCTTATGTGCTGCTCATTGGAAACCTAATTACTAGTTCCACAGCTTAGTTCAGCCTATGTTTGAACTTTCCAAAGTCCACCTCACATAGTCAGATTACCCTCATCAACCTTGCTAGAATTTCCAAAATTAGTAAATTTCCCAAGTTATTTTCTCTTACCCAATTTTTGTTTGCAGTATTGTCCTTGTGTATTTGCTTCTCCAGGAGGGAACACTGGTTTCTGGGCCTCTTCTAATCCACTTGACTTTGAGAAATTTATAATTCCTGAGAACTTCTTCAAACTAGGTTCCTTACCTAAGGTTGTCTTGGGCATTCCCTTCATTGAAAGTCACATATAGAATTAGAATCTATTTCCTAAGGCTTTCATCTCCTATCAGTTTTCTCTCAAATCCATATAAGTTAGACTGAGGGAGGGAGAGCACTTGAGAATACAAACCGAAGAGCAAACAAGGTCTGTGAATGAAGGAAATGAAGCTTGGAAGAAGACATGTCTAATGGAGACATTTAATGAAAGAGAACACGGGGAAAGTGGAGAATTACAAAACTTGGCTGGCAAAAGATATGACAGAGCAGTGAAAATAGGAAGAAATTATTGGCAGAAATCTATATGGACAATTAAGTACATTCAAATTGCAACTAGGTATAACAGATGACTTTGAAATTAGTTTGACTTTTTTCTATGTAATTTTGCCTGAAAAAGTATGTACCACCTAATAATTGTATAAATTGGTACACATGTCTGTTTTTGATGTGATAAGGTAAAAAAAAATGTGATAGGGTAAAAAAAGAAAATGTTCATCAGGCAGACTATAGTGACTCGTGATTGTAATCCTAGCTATTCAGTAGGCTGAGATCTGAGGATTAAGGTTGGAAACCAGCCCAAGCAGTAGTAAGACTCATATCCACTTAACCACCATAAAAGCCAGGAGTGGTATTGTTGTTCAAGTTGTTGAGTGCTAGCCTTGCTAGCACAATAGGAAGGATCTGGAACAGTGATTAGGTCCTGATTGTAAGTCTCAGGCCCAGCACCAAAAAAATTTCACCAAAGAATCTTGTGAATTATTAAAATACAGCATCAATGGGACTAAGCATGTCTTTCTGCTTTTTTTTCCAGTCCACGGCCTGGGCCCTTTCTCTGAGCATCTTTGGCTTGAGGCTAGCACTTTACCACTTGAGCCACAGCACCATTTTCAGCTTGCTTTTCCTGTTTATGTGGTACTAAGGAATCAAACTGAGGGCTTCATGCAACCATGCAACCATTAAGCTACATTCCAAGCCCCTAATCATTTGTTTTTGAGCTCTGATATAAATTTACTTTCTGTGACATCTCTAGTTGAAATAAATTAGTTGAAATTGAATTTGAAGATGTTAACTTCAGTATTTCTCGAGCCTGTTACTTTTACTTAAATTTCAAAACTGATTAATTATTTCATATATTGATTATAACTTATTGTTTATCCTGAAAATACTGAGGGGGGTTCAGTTGAGACCTCAGACATATGAAGAAAGATCAGTTATTGTCCAACCACTCAAAAGATTCACATGTAAAGGCTACAGCTAAACAAACAACTATGGAAAGTTCCAGAATCAGCTAACTAAAGCTCAGAAGAGGGGACCAATCCTCCTCTTCCTCACAGAATTGAGATTTGAAATTAGCCTCAGAAGGATATGTATCTATGTGAAATATTAAGTCACTTTTTGTAGTTGTCACTTCTAAAACATCAAATTTGAAACTCGTTAGGGCTGGGGGCTGCTTCTTAACAGAAGCGTCCTTTTTCAATAGAAGGAATTTTCTGGGTATCAGTAAACTTTTCCTTAAAACTTACAAATAGTGTGGATTTATTGGTGCATCTATCACTTTGGTAAAACAAAATGAAGAGAGGTTGGAACAGAGATTGGAACAATCATTCAGTGAATGGTGTGAAGGTGTATGTCTAAGATAGCTAAGATTTTATAATGCTGTGTAAGTATTTATGAACTTGTAAGTGAATTTAGAGAAAATGTATTGGTAGACTTCACCACCACTAGGTGTTATCTCAGACACAATACATTTTTAGGTTTCAGTTTTCTCATCACGTAAGTGATTATAGTTTACTATTTGCCTCATTATGTTGTTGTCGTATTCAAATATATTTGTTCATGGGACATTTAAAATAAAGTCTAAAATATTGTGAAAATAGAATAAGTGGTAGCAATTATTGTGGATATGAATTGAATCTTAGAATGAATATGATAAGAACAGAAGAGATCAGGAAAAGGAAGCAGATGTTCCTAAGGCTTCTTCTCTTAGTTGGAACCATGAAGAAATTTTACTCATCAGTAGAATTTGGGAGACATTTATCTTCTGACGCTTACTCTGTTCAGTTCTGTAGGTCACCCAAGAAGGTTTGACTAAAAGTGATGAGAAATCAGGATTTTGGTTACAAAATATCTCCAAACTGTGGATTCTCATTTTTGATAGCAAATCTCAGCCAGAGAGAAAAGACTATTTTAGGAAAATGTTTTCTGAATTATCATTAAGGCTTGTCCTTATATTTTTTTCTTAAATTTCTTCAAACTTAGACAAAACCCACCTTTGCTTCACTCTGTGTTCATAAGCTATCTGTTATAATTTAATTGGCATTTGGTGACAAGAAACACTAAGCAAATTAGGAACAAGAGGGAAAGATTATTTAGTTAAATAGCATACATCATGGTCAACTTAGTTTCATTTCAGTGATGAAGGATTGTTTAACACATATAAATCTTTAGGCACAATGCAGCACGTAAGCAGATCAAGGACAAAATTCACACAGTCATTTCTCTGGATGCAGAAAAAGCCTTTGACAAAAGTAAACATTCTTTTTTTATTTGGTCAGTTGTGGGGCTTGACCTGTGGGCCTGGATGCTATCCCTCAGCTCTTCAGCTCAAGGCAAGCATTCAATCATTGAGGCACAGCACTACTTCCAGTTTTCTGGTCGTTTATTGGAGATAAGAGCTTCACGGACTTTCCTGCCCGGGCTGGCTTTGAACTGTGATCCTCAGAGCTCAGCCTACTGAGAAGTCAAGATTACAGGTGTGACCCACCAATGCCCAGCTAAAGTCAGCATTCTTTTATCATAAAAGACTTGAAGAAATTAGTGATACTGGGTATATATCTCGATAGGATTATGGGTATATGTGAAAAATTAAATCATTTCTGCTAATAGCAAGAATGACACAAATGTCTATTTTTTCCACCTTTTTCCCATATTGAATGCAATCAAGCCACAGAAATAAGCAAAGAGAAAGAAATAAATAGGTCAAAAGGGAAGAAAACATTTAAATTATGCTTATTCACAGATAACATGATCCTGTATTTAAAAGATCCTAGAAATTTCCACAGAAAAATTCTAGATCTTATAAATGCTATTGGAAATGTGCCAGAATATATGATCAACAAGTAAAAATCATTAGCTTGTCTGCCAACAATGAACCGTCTGGAAAAGAAATCAGAAAAATCACAATAGTCTCAAAAAATGAGCTTAAGACTGTGCTTAACTAATGAAGTAAAGGACTTCTATAATGAAAAGTATAAAACCTCAAATAGAACTGAAAGCCAACTTGGGCAAGTAAGTTTGTGAGACTCTCATTTCCAATTAAGCACCAGAAAATGGGAAGTGGTGCTGTGGTTCAAGTGGTAGAGTGCTCACCTTGAGAGGTCAGAGAAACACTCAAGGCAACTGTCAGGACTGACGATGATGATGATGATGATGATGATGATGATGATGATGATGATGATGATGATGATGATGATAAACTTAAAAATGGGCACTATGGATTACATTTCATTCTTTCAAAATTATAAGATGAATTCCCAATCCTCAAAATATTATTTGGAGATGGAGCCTTTGGTAGGTAATTAGGGTAAGATGACATCATGGAGGTGAGGCCCCAGATGGATTTAACTTTCACAGAAAAAGAAAAGAAAGATCCTTTCCATCTCAACTGTTCCTCCTTTCCCAGTCATGAACATACCAATATTTCATGCAGATACACAATGAGATATAAGCCATCTACAAACCTAAAATAGATCCTTCATCAGAACCCAGTCACACTAGCATACTGGTTTGAGCTTTCAAGCTTTCAGAACTATGAGAAATAAATTTTTATTTAATTAACTCACTGCATACTATTTTGTTATGGCAGACTAAGTTGAACATACAATGAGAAAAACACTGGAATTCACCGTTTTTACAAAGAAGATAAATAAATCTTTGTATGTGGCTAACAAATGTGTGAAAATATGCTCAATATTACTAAGCAGTAGGGAAATGTAAGTAAAATGTCAATGACTCCTTAGGATGCCTACCATAAAAATAAATAAAAGGATGCTGGATGCTGGGCACTGGTGGCTTTAGCCTGTAATCCTAGCTACTCAGGAGGCTGAGGTCTGATCATGGAGCAAAGCCAGCCTGGGCAGGAAAGTCTGTAAAACTCTTATCTCCAATAAACCACCAAAACACCAAAAGTGCCGCTATGGCTAAAGTGGTAGAGCACTAGCTTTCAGCTAAAGAACTGAGGGACAGCACCCAGGCCCAGAGTTCAAGCCCCACGACCAACAAAATAATGGGACCTTTGTTCGCTGCTAGTAGAAATATAAAATAGTGCTGTTGCCTTGGGAAACAGTATGAAAAGCATTCTAAAAATTAAAAGCATAACTAGCTTATTATCTAGCAATCTGATTCCTGATATACATAGAGACAGGAAGGAAGGAGGAATGGAAAGAAGTAAGGAAACAAGGAATGTAAATAGATCCTAAATAGATATTGGCACATTCAGGATAACTGCAGCATTATTAATACTATTGACAGTTGTAAAGAGGTTGCATAGGAAAACATAGACATTATATATGAGTTCCAAATTACATAACCACATAAAGGAAGAACAGTTAAGGTTCACCTGTCTTTTCCCAGGTTTATCCAATGTGAATAACATAGACAGGGGTAACATTTCCACAGTCTATCATGGATATTTGGCACAGAGTACATTGCAGATTCCATGTTCAATTCAAATCAAAGACATCAGGCTGCAATCTTGTGATTTCTGTCACCATTCTCTCTGTCTGGTCTGTTCTTTCTATGTGAACTCTCCAAATGAAGGCATTTGACCACATAACTCCTCTGTGATATATAAGTGCATACCACACTGGAAACCCTTCAAAAGCACAATCTTACTTGGGTCAATTTGACCAACAGATGAATAATACCAAAATCTTGAACAGAGAATCAAGTAGAAATGGACCAATGTCTCCATGACTCCATCTCTCAACTTCATTAGGAAATTGGATCTATTTTTGACAGTTTCCATTTTTGTTAAGATTGTTCAATGTCTTTCTCTACGTGGTTATTTCACTAAATGGACTACCTTCCATGGTCTTTCATGAGATTACAAATGACTGCAAATAAGTCAACAAATATATGTGTTCCAGGTGTTAGAAAATCAATGCATCAAGAAAACATGGAATATAATAATGTATCAAATTGCTGTATGTACTTATCTACACAATAGAAAGTGATGAGGATCACTTTTTACTTGAATTTTACCCTACTAAACATCTAGCAGAGTCCTACCTCTATGTCTCTCTCATCCCTTGGATTTTTGCAACCATCATCTCACAAGCTTCTCTTTTGCCAAGTTTCTAATTTTTACATTGCTATCAGAATTTTTACCAAAACTATTTTTAATAGTGATTTGATAAGTTATCAGAAGAAAGCGAGATTAAGGGACAGCAGTGGTGATAGAGAGATACTCATCTTCCTAACAACTCCACTTTCATCCTCCAGAAGAGTGAGAAAAATCAGGCTCTTACCATCAACCATACTGATGTTTTATTATAACTCACTCAACAGAACAGCAGAATAAGTTAAGAGTGAGTCAATTACAAGTGGCTCATCTCCAGTGATTAATTAAGCACTGAAATAATTTTGGTGTTACTCATCCATTACCAAATGCAGAATTCTCTTCTTTTTATTCACCATTCAAAGAAACCCAAAGTGGATCTATGGATTAAGTGGTAGAGCAATAGCCTTTAGCAAAAATGTTTAAGGGCAGTTCCTAGACTCCGAGTTTAAATTGTAAGATTTATGTCCGCACACAAAGAAAATGTGTTCCCAAATATCTGTCCTTCCATGTTCTTTCAATGTTATATGAATGATCTAGGGATAAATGGTGTCCAGACAGATTTTAAGCTCATGCACATTTTGTAATAAAAAAGATCTTCCATTCAAAAACTGAACTGGAAGAAGTGTCATCTGTGTTATGAGGAATGGACCACACATACAGTGGAGACTTTAGGGGAGCAGTGGAGAAATCTTTGCTCTCATGTCCTGGGCTTAACTAAGGACAGTCTTTTCACATCTATTGTTCCCCAAAGCACTTGGTGATCATCTGACTCCAGTCTCAAAGGTCTAGAACTCTTATTTCTGAGAAGAGTTTATAAAATTAACATGAGAAGTTATTGCTTATTATAGAGACACAAGTCAACAACTTTATGCTTTTAATCACTCTGCATGCCTGAAAGTAATAATGCTCATCACTTGTGTCCAAATCCTTTGAATAATATTCAAGTATATATATCCTACTCAAAACAATGAAAGGATAGGAATTCTTGGTTCAGTGAATGCTTAAGAGTAAAGAAAGATTTCCCATTACACCTAGGTTACATCTGCAATGATGGATTTCTCTTTATAAATTACAGAGATCTGTGACAAAAGTTTTCCCATATTGGGTTTCTTTTCTGTGTTAATGTTCCAGTGCTTGCTGAAGGTTGACATCCAGTTGATAGACTTCCTCTAATGCTTACTTTTACGGAGATTCTGTCGTGTGTCCAAGTCTTTGATACCTGTTGAGATATAACTTTTTGCTGAATGTGTTTCTATATTTGTTGTATTTACAGTTTCTGTCGTGGATTTTCTCAATTTCACTGAGGACTGACTTCAGATTAAATGTCATTGAACATTTGTTCCATTCATTATATTTCGTTTCTCCTATATGTCAGTTCTCTGATCAACAATGAGGTATGCCTCCCAGATGAAAGTCTCTACACACTGGTAATGTTCATCAGGTTTCTCTCCTGTCTGTGTTCTATAAATTAATGTGAACGTGTTTTCTCCTGTGTGTTTCTGATGCAAACAGAGGGATGAACTTTAAAAAAAAAAACACATTTGTTGCATTCATAGAATTTCTCTCATTTGAATGTTCAGTGAAGAACGCTCAGCTGAGCCTTCTGGGTAAAAGGCTGTAAAGTTGCTGCATTCATGAGACTTCTCTCCTGTGTTGGTGCTCTGATGCAAACTGAGTTTTCTTCCAGGTGAAAGACTTTCCACATTTATTACACTCCTAAAATTTCTCACCTGTGTGAATTCCATTATGCTTACTGAGGTCTGGACTCTGGTTGAAGGATATTTCACACCTGTTACATTCACAAAATTTCTCTCCTGTGTGTCTTCTCTGATGATCAGTAAGTTCTGCTTCCGGGTAAGGACTTTCCACACTTAATACATTCAGAAGCTTTCTTTCCTGTGTGTGTGTTTTTGATGGACGTTAAGGTCTGGCTTCTCAGTAAAAGATTTTCCACACAGGACACATTCATAAGGTTTCTCTCCTGTGTGTCTTCTGTTTTTATTAAGTAAGGTTTGCTTTATGGGTGAAAGATTTTCCACACTGGACACATTCATATGGTTTCTATCCTGTATGTGTTCTCTGATGTTTGTTAAGGTGTACCTTCCAAGTGAAAGAATTTCCACACGTTACAATCATAAGGTTTCTGTCCAGTTTGTCATCTCTGATGGACAGTAAGTTGTGCCATCTGGGTGACAGACGTTACATATTTTTCATATTCATAACCTTTTTCTCCTGTGTGTTCTCTGATGGAGTGTAATGTGTGCCTTCTGGGTGAGAAACATTCCTAAGGTTTTTCTTATGTGTGTCTTTTCTGATGATCAGTAAAAGTTGCCTTCCAGGTGAAAAAAGTTGCAACCTTGATACATATATAAGATGTCTCTCCTGTGTTTTTTCTCTGATGATTAGTAACAGCTTCCTTCCAGGTGAAGGATGTTACATACTCGATACATTCATAAGGTGTCTCTACAGTGTGGATTCTCTGATGGATGTGAAGGTCTGTCTTTTGGATGAAAGACTTTACATACCTGATATAATCATAAGGTCTTTCTCCTGTGTGTCTTCTCTGATGATCGGTAAGGACTGCCTTCTTGGTAAAGGATTCCCCACACCTGTTAAAACCATCGGATTTCTCCCCTGTGTGTCTTCTCTGATGGACAGTAAGTAGTGCCTTCTGTTGAAAGATTATCCACATTTGTTACATTCATAAGGTTTTTCTCCTGTATGTGTTATCTGATGCAAAGTGACGTATGACTTTAGCCAGAAAGACATGCCACATTTGTTGCATTCATAAGTTCTCTCTTTTGTTTTTTTTTTTAATTTAATTTAATTTTATTTGTGAACATACTGTACAGAGGGGTTAGAATTACATGGGCAGGATAATGTGTACATTTCTTACCAAGCATTGCAGCCTCCTCCTTTGTTTACCCTTCACATCCCTTCCCAGCCTCCCTCCTCCCCCCGTAATCCCAATCCTTCTCCCCCCCCCCCCACCGACGTTGTAAAGCTCGTTTTGGACATGACAACTTGTACTTCTCATTGTTGAAACAGGTCCACCTGTATCCTTAAACTACTTGTTTTTCTCCATGTCCTCCACCAGTTATACTGACATCAAATATAGTGAAAGCAGGGGTTATACTGTGGGGAGGGACATACAAAGCAACAAAGAAATAATCTTATAAATTCGTTAGAAAAACATGCATGAAAGAAAAAAACATTAATATACATATCTAAGGATTCATTTTCCTAACATCACATTATCTGACCTTTTCCGCTTGACTCATACATATACTAGATATTGCAAATAATGGAAATCATGGGACCTATGTTTCTTTGGGCCTGGCTTACTTCACTTAATATAATTTTTTCCAAGTTTTTCCATTTCCTAACAAATGGGGCAATGTCATTCTTTCTGATGGAGGCATAGAATTCCATTGCGTATATATACCACATTTTCTTGATCCATTCATCTACTGAGGGGCATCTGGGTTGGTTCCATATCTTGGCTATGGTAAATAATGCTGCAATAAACATAGTTGTGCTGGTAGCTTTAGTGTGGTCTTGTTTGTAAACATTTGGGTAAATGCCCAAAAGTGGGATTGCTGGGTCATAGGGGAGCGCTATGTGAAATCTTTTGAGGAATCTCCATACTGCTTTCCAAAGTGGTTGAACAAGTTTACATTCCCACCAACAATGAAGTAAGGTTCCCTTCTGTCCACATCCCTTCCAGCATCTGTTGTTGTTAGAATTCTTGATTTTTGCCATTCTAACTGGAGTGATGTGGTATCTCAATGTTGTTTTGATTTGCATTTCTTTTATGGCTAGGGATGTTGAGCATTTCTTCATGTCTATTGGCCATCCTTCTTTCTTCTTCAGAGAAGTTTCTCTTTAAGTCTTTCGCCCACTTATTTATTGGGCAGTTGTTTCTTTGAAGATTTGTTGTTGGGGGATTTAATTTTTTGAGTTCCAAGTACATTTCAGATATGAGACCCTTGTCCGTTGTGTAGCTAGTGAAGATCTTCTCCCAATCCGTGGGCTTTCTATTGATCTTGCTAGCTATGTCCTTTGCCATGCAGAAGCTCTGCAACTTTATGCAATCCCATTTGTCCAACCTTTCTTTGATTTGTTGTGTTTCCCGGTGTCTTTTCAGAAAATTTCGGCCTGAGCCAAGGAGACCTATGATTTCTCCTATTCCATCCTGTAATGTTTTCAGAGTGTCTGCTTTGACTTCGAGGTCTTTGATCCATTTGGAGTTGATTTTGGCGCAGGGTGATATATAAGGATCTAGCTTTAGTTTCCTACAAGTAGTTAACCAATTTTGCCAGCACCAATTACTGAAGAGGCTGTCTTTCTTCCATTCTATTGTTTTAGCTCCCTTATCGAAGATTAGATGGCTGTAGGTGTGTAGGTTCATTTCTGGGTTTTCAATTCTATTCCATTGGTCCTGAGGTCTGTTCTTATGCCAATACCAAGCTGTTTTGATTGCTATGGCTTTATAGTAGAGTTTGAAATTTGGTATTGATATTCCTCCAGCGGTGTTCTTTCCGTTGAGGAGCGTTTTTGCTATTCGGGGTCTTTTATTGTTCCATATGAATTTTTGGATTGCCTCTTCTATTTCCTTGAAGAATGAGGTTGGAATTTTGAGAGGTATCGCGTTGAATTTGTAGATAGCCTTGGGAAGTATTGCCATTTTCATGATGTTAATCTTTCCAATCCAGGAGCATGGGAGGTTTTGCCATTTTTTAAGTTCTGTGTTGATTTCCTTTTTCAAGATTTTAAAGTTTTCATCATAGAGGTCCTTCACTTCTTTCGTTAAGTTAATTCCTAGGTATTTTATTTTTTGTGTGGCTATTACAAATGGAGTTGCTTTCCTAATTTCAGCCACACTATTCTCATTGTTGGCATACAGAAAATCCATTGTATTTTGGGGGTTAATTTTATACCCTGCTAATTTGCCAAAGTTTTGGATCAGCTTGAGTAATTTGGGAGTGGAGTCTATGGGATTCTTTAAATACAAGACCATGTCGTCTGCAAAGAGGGGGAGTTTTATTTCTTCTTTCCCTCTTTGGATCCCCTTTATGTCTGCATCTTGTCTTATTGCTGTAGCTAGGCATTCTAATATTAGATCGAAGAGGAGTGGAGAGAGTGGACATCCTTATTTTGTTCCTGAGTTAAGAGGAAATGGCTTTAGTTTTTCACCATTAAGTATAATGCTGGCTGTAGGTTTGTCATATACAGCCTTTATTGTATTGAGGAATGTTCCATGGATTCCTAATTTTTCCAAAACCTTCATCATAAAGAGTGTTGGATATTGTCGAATGCTTTTTCTGCATCTATTGAGATAATCATGTGGTTCTTATTCTTGCACCTGTTGATCTGATGAATAATATTAATTGATTTGCCTATATTGAACCAGCTTTTCATCCCTGAAATGAATCCTGTTTGATCATGGTGTATGATTTTTTGGATGAATTGTTGAAGTTGGTTGACCACAATTTTGTTGAGAAATTTTGCATCAATGTTCTTCAAAGAAATGGGTTTATAGTTCTTTTTCTTTGATGAGTCCTTGCCTGGTTTTGGGAAGAGGGTTATGATGGCTTCATAGAATGTGTTTGGTAGTGAACTTTCTCTTTCATTTTCATTGAAGAGTTGGAGGAGTATTGGTGTGAGCTCTGCTTGGAAGGCCTTGTAGAATTACGCTGTAAAACCATCTGGTCCTGGACTTTTCTTAGCTGGAAGGCCTCTTATTGCTGTTTCTATTTCAATGCTTGATATGGGCCTGTTAAGCTGGTTTAGCTCATCTTGGTTTAGTTTTTTCATGTCAATATTTGCTAGGAAAAGGTCTATTTCTGTCAAGTTCTCAAACTTATTAGCATAAAGTTTTGAGAAGTATTCCCTTATAATATTTTAAATCTTAGTTTTTTCCGTGGTGATGTTTCCATTCTCCTCTCTGAGTTTATTTATTTGGGTGTGTTCTCTTCTTTTTCTGATAAGATTTGCTAAGGGTCTGTCAATTTTGTTAATTTTTTCGAAGAACCAACTCTTTGTTTTGTTGATTCTTTCTATAGTTTTTTTTTGGATTCTAATTCATTTAGTTGTGATTTAATTTTAATTATTTCTTTCCGTTTACTGGATTGGGGTTTATCTTGCTGCTCTTTTTCAAGGAGGTTTAGATATGTCATTAAATTGTTGTTTTCAGATCTCTCCAATTTGTTGATGTAGTAGCTCAGAGCTATAAACTTGCCTCTGAGTACTGCTTTTGCTGTTTCCCAGAGCAGCTGGTAATTTGTGTTGATAGCATGAACATTTGAATTTCCGTTCTAATCTCTTCCATGACCCACTCGTGATTCAGCAGTGTGTTGTTCAGCCTCCATGTAATACCGGACATTCTTTGGTGGCTTTTTGTGTTGAGTTCTAATTTTATTCCCTTGTGGTCAGAGAGAATGCAAGGTATAACTTCAGTGTTTCTGAATTTCGGCAAGTTTGCTTTGTGGCCTAAAATGTCGTCTATTTTAGAAAATGTTCCTTGTGCTGCTGAGAAAAACGTGTATTCTGATGCTGCTGGGTGAAATGTTAAGGTAGATATCTGTTAAATCTAGTTGATCTATACAGCTATTTAGATCTGTGCTTTGTCTGTTGAGTTTTTGCCTAGTTGATCTATCTAGTGGGGAGAGTGGTGTGTTAAAAGACCTAACAATTAATGTCTTTGGATTTATATGGGATTTGAGGGAAAGTAGTGTTTCTTGGATAAATTTGGGTGCTCCATTGTTTGGCGAGTAGATATTTAGAATTGTAATATCCTCCTGAAAGAGAGATCCCTTAATTAGTATGTAGGGACCTTCTTTATCTCTTCTCATGAATTTTAAGTCTATATTATCTGATATTAGGATTGCAACTCCCGCCTGTTTATGGGGGCCGTTTGCTCGGTAGATTTTATTCCAACTATTAACATTGAAAATATGTTTGTTTTTACAGGCAAGATGTGACTCCTGAAGGCAGCAGATAGAAGGGTCATGTTTTTTAATCCAACTAGACAGTCTACGTCGCTTAATTGGAGAGTTCAGTCCGTTAATGTTAAGAGAAAGGACTGAGAGGTATTTGGGACTTCCTATCATGTGATCCACCTTCTTGTGTGCTGTGAAAACTGGGTTCTTCCTATCGTTCTTTGATTCTCAGTTTGGGTGCAGTTTCTTGGCCTTTATTGTGGTCTTGTTGGTTTTCTATGTGTAGGACATCTTTAAGAATCTTGCAGGGCTGGTTTGGTGGAGATGTATTGTTTCAATTTTTCTTTGCTGTGGAAGATTTTTATTTGACCTTCAGTTATGAAGGAGAATGTATCTGGGTACAGTATTCTTGGTTGATAGTTGTTTGTTTTTAGGGCATGGCATACATCATTCCAGGCTCTTCTTGCTTTGATTGTCTGTGCTGATTAATCTGAGGTGATTCTAACTGGTTTCCCTTTATAGGAATCTTTTCTCCTTGACAGCTTTAAGGATCTTTTCCTTGGTCTGAGTTGATCCTGTGTGGATTATAATGTGACGGTGGGATGTCCTATTCTGGTCTGGTCTGTTTGGAGTTCTAAAAGCTTCTTGTATTTGAATAGGCCTATCTTTTTGCATGTTTGGGAAGTTCTCTGATAGGATCCTGTTAAACAAATTTCCTATGCCATTAACTTCTATTTCTAGGTGCTCCTCTACACCCATTATCCTTAGATTAGGCCTTCTGATGGTGTCTTCCAAGTGTTGGATAGATCTATCATATTTCTTGGACTTGTCTTGGATGGTTGTATGTTCTTTCTCCATAATATCTAGGCTGTCTTCAATCCATGAGATTCGATCTTCTGCATGGTCTAACCTGCCGTCAAGACATTCTACTTTGTTTTTTACCTCTTTTCCTTCTAATTGGTCAGCTTTGATGACTTCAAATTCTTTGTTGAAGCTTTGTTTTAGATCTTGTATGAACTTCTTTACTTCTTTAATTTGATGTTCAATGTTTATTCTCAAATCACTTAGTTGATTGGTTATGGTTTCCTTGGACTCCCATTCCTTCTGTTGGGTTCCATTCAGCATTCCCTTTGTGGTCTCCCTGACTTCCTTCAGCTCTTTGTTAATGGATTCCATGAATGCCTTTATTGATCTTTGTGTATTCTCTTCCTGCTCTCTCAATTCCTGTATTACTCTTTGATTAGTTTCCTCCCGTTCGTGGGATTCCTGTAGTTCTCTTTGAGTGTTCTCAACCTGTTCACGCCATTCCTGCCTTTCTCTTTGAGTATTCTCAAGCTGCCCACGCAAGTCCTGTATCAGTTTTTGAGTAGCTTCCTCACGCTTATGATATTCCTGTATGAACTTTTGGATTGCCTCCTCTCTCTCCCTATCATGCTCATACAGAGTCCTTTGTATGCTTTCAATCTTTTGATTTATCATATTTGCTAGCAGTGTTTGTAGAGCTATTTGGGAATTCTCCTCTGGATTATTCATTATCTGTTCTGTCCCCTGATTATCAAGATTGGGAATTGAGATACCCGGATTTGCCATTTTTCTTGTGTTTTTCTGGGTTACTCTGCCCATTTGAGATGAAAATAGCACCAGTTTTGTGCTAGAACACTATCTTAAGGCAAGCATCAACCCAAGTCTGAATTTGCACAGTCAATAGTCTACAGATACAATCCAGTTCAACAGATACATCTATTCAACATCAAACAACTATACGTTAATGGGCTACAAACCGCAAAGAAGAATTTGGAAGATCAGAAATTATTAGGGTTAGGAAGAGACGTGGGCAAAAAAATAGGAATAGATTGATGTGGGGAGGCTCAGGGAGAGTTAACTAAGTCCCAATTTCAAAGCAGGAAATAGGTTGGGTAGGATGAAAGTAGAGAGAGAGAAAAAAAGAAGAAACGAAACGGGAAAGAAAAGAGACCAGAAAAGCTAGAAAGGTAAAAATTAATACAATTATGTAGAATCGATAACAATATATTTAGATAAGAACGTGAATTTATTGAGAGAAGGGTAGGGATATAAAGGAGATGTGAAAAACTTAAAAATAAAAATGCTTAAAATATTATATAGGTATAAAGAGATAGTACTGCTATTAAGGAATTTAAGTCTTAGAGATTTTGACTTGAGTAATAAATTTGTGGATTAAGTGTGTACACAATGTGGGATAGGGTCTAATAGTGAACTACGGGTTTATCTGAGGATGTGCAGGACAAGAATTAAGTCACATAAAGAAGAACGAAAGAGAGGAGAAGATGAAGAGGATAAGAAAGGAAGAAGAAAAAGATGAGAAGTTCAGTAGAGCTAAACAAATAACAAAAAGATAATTAACAAAGAAAAAAAAAGAGAAAGAAAACCAAAAAAGAAAGAAAAACGCACACTCACGTATCCCTAAAATAAAAATTATAAGAGGAAAAGAAAGGTTCTGGAAAACAATTTTTTTCAAAAAAGGCAAAAATTAAAGATTAAAAAAGTTTTAGAAAAGAAAAAAAAAATTTTATATATGGTACCAAAAATAAAAAATAAAAAGAAAGAACAAGAAGAAGAGAAAAAAAAAACTTCTTTGATTTTTTTGGGAGGAGTGGGAAAAATCCTGTATCTCCCTTGTGTCCGTAACCAGCCTCTTGTTGGTGTCTGGTCTGCTTGTAGTCCTGTGGCTTGGTTGGTTTCTTAAGTCAGTTTGTTCGAACAGGCAGAAAAATGCTCTGCTTTACCCAGGATTTGGCGATCCTCCTCCCAGGCTAGTTCATTGGTAGGCAGATCTGCTTTCAGTATCACAAAAGTGGGGGATGAAGTGATGAGGCTAGGTTCTGGGTAGAGTTGAGGCCTTTCAACAGACAGTAGCTTTTCCAGGGCTAGTTTGTGAAAACCTCACAGAGCCCAGCCTGGAGCCATTCTCAGGGTTTCTGTTTACTGATTTTCAATTGATTGTCATGGCTGCTAGAGGGAGGGTCAGCCTCTGACTCTGATTTCCCAGTGAAGAAACCCGCTCCTAGGGCTGGCGCCCGAGCTGGGTGACTTTTCCCTGTGTGAAGCTGAGTCTGGCATGTCACGCCGCCGTTAAGTTCTTGTGACCTGCTAAATGACTCGTTTTATTCGAAGGCCTGAGTTGGAGCTAGCAGCTCCGTCGAGCTTTGTCGGTATCCAAGATGGAGATCTCCGTTGCTGGGCGGGGAGGGGTGGCTTTACCTCCTCTGCTCCTTGAGAAGGAGTGAGGACGTCAGGCTTCTACTCACGCTGAGTCTTGGTTCCTGGGTAGTCTCTGGTCTGCGAACTGCAGGATGAAGATGTCTGCTCCTTGTCGGTTCTTGCTGGTGTTGAGTAGAATCTGCTCGCCTGATTTGTCTGGCTCCTTTGTCCCGGACTCTCTGTTGCTCAGGTATGGCTCCTGAGCTCGCTCGCCACAACCACAGCCTCCGCTGCCGTGGCGGCTGCTGGCAAGAACTCAGAAGTGTTTCCTTGCCTGGGTTTCCCTCTCTGGCCTAACTCTCTGTCCTGTGATGGTATACTTGGTGTAATTCTCTGGCTTAGGACTGTTCACTGGAACTCTAAAACTGCTTTCTATGCGAGAGCTTACTTAGACCCCAGCTTCTCCTCCGCCATCTTCCCGGAACCTCAAGTTCTCTCTTTTGTATGAGTTCTCTTATGCTGAAAGTTGACTTTTGGGTGGAAACTGTCCAATCCTCATATTTATAAGGCTTGTCTTCTGTGGGCATTTGAGGTGGGAAAGTGATGTCTGACTTCCGAGAGATATAATTTTTTTCATTTTATATACTCATTGGAGTTCTCCTCTGTATATTTGCTCTGGAATTTTATAAGGTGAATTTCCCTACTGATAAGTTTTTCACATTCATTACCTGAAAAGGATTCTCTCTTTTGAATATTATCTGATGAGTAGTGACTGTACTTCTTATGTAGAATATTTTTCCTTATTCAAGGCATTCGGATGTTTTCCTCTGTCCCTTAAGTATTTCTTGGGCAAAGAGAGGACACTTACCATAGTCTTCCCTATATTCATCATGGTTATAAGAAAGCTGTCCCACATAAGCCCAACTATGTCTCAAGAATATTGTCTGTGACTGAAAAAACAATCTCCTTTTTTATATCACATTCAAAATGTTGCTACTCATCATTTTGATCAAAATGCTCCAAATATCTCAGGGATTGTTCAACTACGGGAGACAGAGCAGGCCTATATGCACCGTGCCTCTCATCAGATTTAATATAGAGAAGCGTGTTCTGGCACTCAATGAACTCCATAATTTTCATCCCTAGAGAGTTTCCATTACTCCCAATCAGCTCTGGGTTAGGTTTTGAACTCATATGAAAAGTTCTTACTAATTTGTGACAGGTACTTCACATAGATAGTCAGGTGGACTTTCCTGGCAGGTCTTAATCATGTACTCTACTTCTTGAACATCTAAAATGAGACATAGAGCCAGGTGCTGGGGTCTCAAGCTTATAATCTTAGCTACTCAGGAGGCTGAAATATGAGGATCATAGTTCAAAACCAGCCAGGCAGGAAAGTCCTTAAGACTTTGGCAATGTTGGGATTTGAACTGATAACCTAGCAGGCCCAATTGTTGAAAGAGTCAAGGTGAGGACACGAGCATGTGAACAACTGAGGAGCTAGGCCATTCCTAGGACCTGTCAATTAGCCCCACGGATGGCCAGGATAGGCATAAATTCATACTTGAAACATAGGATCTGTATTGACATATATGTGTGGGCAGCATCTTGCATTCGGTGCATTTCTTCTCCTTAATTTATGTCTAATTCATTATGGTATTGTGAACTTTACTGAGTATGGTGACAGATATAACTGTACTGACATGGATGACGACCTGTTCCCATGGTTATAAGGTTGCCTATGCATTCATTCTCCATCCTAGCTGAGACCCAGGACTTCCACATTAGAGGAAATCAGGCGCAATGACTGGCTTCTGACATCAGGATGAATCTTTTGTCAGGCCTGGGATTTGAACTCAGGTCTGGGTAATCCTGTTGCACTGTGGGGGAAGGGGAAGCGCATCATCCCTGAAGACTAGAATGTCAGGTCTGGTCCAGGGCCTGATTTGAAGTTCCAGCAGTGGACAAAATAACAAGCTTACCTTTTTTAAACATAGGATCTCTAGTTACATACAGTTGTGGTATGCATCTTGCTTTCAATGGAGTTATTTTTTTTAATTTTGAGTCTTATTCATGGATGTATTGTGTATTTTATTGAGTATGGGGACAGGTATATCTATGCTGCTGTGGATTACAACCTATTCTCATGGCTATAGAGTTGCTTATATAGCATTCTCCATCCTCGATGAGGCCCAGGACCTTCATAGGACAGGAAATCATGTGGATCCATTGGTTTCTCACATCAGGAAGTATCTTTAGTTGTGCTGGGGTTTGAACTCAGAGCTTAGCAGGCAGAATTGGGGAATGGGTCAAGGTGAGCACACCAGCCTGTGAGCCACTAAGGTGCTAGGCCATTCATAGGACCTGAGCTTGTGCCCAGTTAGGGTCAATATACACATGAAATCATAATTTAAAGACAGGAGCTATATTTCCATACATGGGTGGGAGGCATCTTGCATTCAGTGTACTCATTCTCTTGATTTCGTGTCTTATTCATGGATGCAATATGTATATTACTGAGTCTAATAATAGTTATAACTATGCTGACATTGCTGGCAACCAATTCCCATAAGTACAGAGTTGCCTACTTAGCATACTCCATTCTAGCTGAGACCCAGGACTTTCACAGCATAGGAAAACTGGTGCAACCATTGGCTTCTCATACCAGGATAAATCTTTTGGTAGTACTGAGATTTGAACTCAAGGCCTAGCAGGCTCAAGTGGTAGATGAGTCATGGTGAGCACACCAGCACGTGAGCCACTAAGCATCTAGGTCTTTCCTGGAACCAGAGATCAAGCCCCAGTGGGCGCTATAGTAGTCATAAATTCAGAATTTAAACAGAGGATCTCTATTTCCATACATGGGTGGGCGGCATTTTGGGTTCAGTATAGTTATTGTCTTTATCTGGTGTCTTACTCATTGATGTATTGTGTATTTTCTTGAGCATAGGATGACAGATATAACTTTGGTGACCTGGATGACAAGCTATTCCCATGAGTATAGAGTTGCCTATGCATTTTCCATCCTAGCTGCGACCGAGAACATGCACAGCACAGAACATGTGCAACGAATGGTTTCTCACATCAGGGTGAATTTTTGGAAGTTCTGTGATTCGAATTCGGGGCCTAGGAGGCCCAATTGCCCAATGGGTAAACATGAGCAAACCAGCCTGTGAGCCACTAAGGAGCTGGGCTGTTCCCAGGAGCTGAGATCAAGCCCCAGGGAGGCCACAAGAGTCCTAAATCCATCATTGAAACATGGAATGTATATTCACATACGTGTGTGGACTGCCTCATGCATTGAACGTAGTTATCCTCTCTATTTTGTATGCTATTCATGGATGTATTATGTATGGTCTTGAGTATATATGACAGGTGTAACTGGGCTGACATGGATGACAACCTTTTCCCATGGCCACAGGGTTGCCCATGCATTCTCCATCCTAGCTGAACCCCAGGACTCACACAGGAAAACAGGTGCAATGTCTGGCTTCTGACAGGATGAATATTTTGGCAGCTGGGATCTGAACTCAGCACCTAGCAGGCCCAATAGGCGAATGGGTCCACATAAGCACACCAGCCTGTGAGCCACTAAGGAGCTAGGCTATTCCCAGGACCTGAGATCGAGTCCGAGGGGTAAGGCAGGGGGAGCACAATAGTCATCCATTCATAAGCTGAAGGTAGTAAGCAAATAAGTACATATCTGTATAGAGTAGGAGAGATGGAGACCTGTGATTGAATCCAATCTACCCTGTGACTACCGATTCTTGGATCTTCCCCAATGCCTCCATTTAATGACTGTGATGATTATGGTCACACTTCATCAACTCTTCACTAAAAATAATCGATACCCCATGAGTCTTGACTATCATTTCCTACTCAAATCCTTAGGAACTACTCATTCAAGGAAGAGATTGATCGTATTTCACGGCTCTTCTTAGGTCCGGAATTGAGTATCTCAGGAACTCCTGCCATTCCCTCAATGTAGGATGGCTGACCAGGATTCGACCTCGGGGCCTCCATTGCCCGGTCATCCTGTGGCTCCCCCGACAGCCAGCAGGCCTTCAGCCACACCAGGTCACCTTCAATCTGCAGTCCACAGGGTTCGGTCTTACCATGGTCAACATTCAAATGAAAATAAACCTAAAAACACCAGTTGGAACTTCCCACCACTTTTTTCTCCTCCGGCTTTTTATTTTTTCCTACAAACCCTGGGGTCCTAGGATCTGAGGATGTGCTGTGGGTCCAGAGGCTGCAGCCTAGGATGATCGGACCTGAGGCAGGTTTGCCACCACTTGAGTTCAAGCCCAAGGTCTGGCAAAAAATATTAAAAAATTGAAAAATTATGAATGAAGCACCCTAGCTCAGAATTTGCGCCATTTTACTGCCAGAGCTGGGATGTGAAATCAGGTCTAGGTTACTCTTTTGCACTGTGGGGGAAGGAGAAGCTCACTATGGTTGAAGACTACAAGGTCAGGCCTGGTCCCAGGGCCTGAATTGAAGCCCCAGCTCAGGCAAAAATCATATGCCCACCTATGTTACACATAGAATCTCTATTTCCATACATGTGTGGAATGCATCATGTTTTCAGTGTAGTTTTTCTTTTTATTGTGTGTCTAAGTCAGAGATGCATTTTGTATTTTATTGCATATGATGACAGATATAACTGTGCTGACTTGGATGGCAACCTATGCCCATTTCCATAGACTTTCCTACTCCTTCTCTATTCTAGCTGAGACTCAAGACATTCTTGAGACAGGAAAACAGGTGAATCAATGGGCTTCTCACACCAGGATTCATGTTTTGGCAGTGTTGGGATTTGAACTGAGAGCCTAGCAGGCCCAATTGGCAACAAAAGAGTCAAGGTGAGGACACCGGCCTGTGAGCAACTAAGGAGCTAAGTCATTTTCAGGATCTGAGGTTGTGCTCCAGTGAGGGCCAAGATAGGCATAAATTCATAATTGAAAAATAGGATATGTATTGATATAAATGTGTGGATAGCATCTTGCGTTCCGTGCACCCCTTCTCCTTATTTTGTGTCTAATACATGGAGGTATTGTGTATTTTACTGAGTATGGTGACAGGTATAACTCTGTTGACATGGATGATGCCCTGTTCCCATTGTTATGAGGTGGCTTATGCATTCATTCTCCATCCTAGCTGAGTCCCAGGACTTCCATAGGAAAGGAAAACAGGTGTAAAGACTGGTTTCTAACATCAGGATGAATCTTTTGTCAGGCCTGGGATTTGAACTCAGATCTGGGTAACCCTGTTGCACTGTGGGGGAAGGGAAAGCTTATCATCCCTGAAGACTAGAATGTCAGGCCTGGTCCAGGGCCTGATTTGAAGTTCCAGCAGTGGACAAAATAACAAGCTTACCTTTTTTAAACATAGGATCTCTAGTTACATACAGGTGTGGTATGCATCTTGCTTTCAATGTAGTTATTATTTAATTTTGAGTCTTATTCATGGATGTATTGTGTATTTTATTCAGTATGGTGACAGGTATATCTGTGTTGCCGTGGATGACAACCTATTCCCATGTCTATAGAGTTGCCTATATAGCATTCTCCATCCTCGATGAGGCCCAGGACTTTCACAAGACAGGAAAACAGCTGTAAGGATTAGTTTCTCACATCAGGATGAACCTTTTGGCATTGCTGGGAGTTGAACTCTGGGCCTAGCAGGCGCAACTTTCTAATGGGTCCATATGAGCACAACAGCTTTTGAGCTACTATGGTTCTAGGCCCTACCAAGGACCTGAGATTGAGCTGAGGGCTGGGATTTGTGCACCATATTCAACCATTCATAAGCTGAAGCTAGTATGCTAATAAATACCTATTTGTATAGAGAAGATGTGGCAAGCTGTGTTGGAATCCTATCTACCATGTGACTACCAATTCTTGGATCTTTCAAAATGACTCAATTTCCTGAATGTAATTATTATTGTCACATTTCGTGAAGTCTTAATTAAAATTAATTGTTGTGCCAGAGGTCTTGCCTATCATTTCCTATGTGAATCATGCATGAATATCTCAACTCTTCCCTAGGACTGAATTCAAGCACCAGCCTGAAAAATGTAACATTTATAGACATTTTAAATATGTGATTTATATTTACATCTATATATTAAGTCTGTATCATGTTTGTTGGAGTGATTCATTTTATATTATTATTGATTGATTGAATTAACATTTATTTTATGGACTGTGAGTGCACCTATATCATTTATTACATTTATTCCAATCTATTCTGTAGCATGTAGCTTTGCATACATATTATGTACATCATACCTGACACCCAGCACGTGCACAGAAATGGAAAACAGGTGTCTCACTTGGAATCTTACTCCAAGATGAAATATTTGGCAATGCTGGTACCTGAACTGAGAGCCTAGAAGTCCCAATTCATGAATGGGTGAGTGTCAGCCTCTAGCCCATTCAGCTGCCAAGTGGATCCCAGGACCTAGGATGGAGCCACAGGTTTGGCCAAAATAGCAGTACCTTTCTATCTGGTATATATAACAGATATTTATATATTTATCTGGTATACAGATAAACATATATTTAGATATTTTGATACTGCCAGTGATGTCTATGTGGAATTAAATGACATATACTACATTCGTACAGGTTCTCTGGTCTTTAGTGAGGACTCCATATAATGAATAGTATTCTTTTAATGCATAATAGACTATGAATTAAAATCAATCTGTGTTCTGTGATTATTGGGTCTAAATTTATACTAGACTGATTAATGAACTACTCATCCAACCATGACATTGATCATATTTCTCTGGCGTTCCTATGGACAAACAATAGTTTCTTAGGCTCTCCAACCCTTTGTATGTAGCATGACTGGGATTCAAACTCAGGGCCTAGGTGTCCAGGTTGGCCTATGGCTTCGCTGACAGCATGTCAGCCTTCAGCAATGCCAAGTGACCAACAGGTTGCAGCAGTGTTATTTGGACCCGGGATGGTCACCATGCAAGCAAAGAAAACCAAGAAACTGCTATCTGTAGGTGGTTCCTGGCTTTTTTTTTTTTTGTTCTTGTTTTCATTTTGTTTTCCTGTCAGCCCCCGAGGCCTAGTATCCCAGGATGGGCTGTGGGTCCAGAGGCTGCACCATCCAAGCCTAGGTTGATGTTAGCTGAGGCAGAGTTGCCACGATATGAGTTCAAGCCCAGTGCTGGGCAAATAATAATAATAATAATAAAATAAATAAATAAATAAATAAAAATATTAAAAATAGCCTGGCGTCAGCTATGGTTCACGCCTGTAATCTTAGCTACTCAGGACCCTGAGATCTGAACATCATGGTTCAGAGCCAGCCAGGGCAGGAATGTCTGTGAGACACTTATCTCCAATAAACCACTAGAAAACCAGAAGTGGTGCTGGGGCTCAAGCATTATAGCACTAGCCTTGAGCTGAAGAGCACAAGGACAGCTCCCAAGGCCAGAGTTCAAGTCCCATACATACATACATACATATATACATACATACAATAATAATGAAGCTCCCTGGCTTGGAATTCATGCCTTTTTTTTTCTACCAGGCCTGGCAATGGAACTCAGAGTCTGGGTAACTCTAATTCACTGGGGGGATGGGGAAACTCACCCTCTTTGAAGACAAGCAATTCAGGCCTGTTCCCTAGGCCTGAATTCAATCCCCAGCCCTGTTAATGTAATATTCATCCACATTTGAAATAATGATTAATATCTACATACTTATGTTTATTGCAATTTGCTTTGTGTGTATTTATTTTATTTTTTGTATTATTCATTCATTATTTTATTGACTATTATTACATTTATAACATGTATTAAATTGATTACATCTTATGAGATATATCCAGATTTGCATATGTATTATATATCTTACTTCAGACCCAGGACATTCATTGAAATTCTATAGTAGATCATCCCATGCTTAGAAAAACAGAAAGACTACATCAACCAAATTAATTCATCCCTAGGCACCCCAGTGGCTTACATCTGTAATCCTAGCTACTCAGGAGGTGAGAACTGGAAGATGAAGTTTCAAAGCCAGTCCAGGCAGCAAAGCCTGAGAGATATCATCTCCAATTAACTGGCAAAAAGCCAATCTACAGGTATGGCTGAAGTGGTAGAAAATCAGCTACGAACAAACAAGCCAAGAAAGAGCAAGCTGAGTTCAAGTGCGTGGAGAGGGGTGTAGGGGGATAAAGGGGAGAGAAATCCTCCAAAAACAAACAACAAAACAACAGTACACAAATCCCATCTAATTTATGGTAACAACAAACTGCAAAAAAGATCAAGCTTGTGCATTTGTACAATTTTACATGAGCCCATATGTTCTTAGGTACACTTCAAAGCTATGTTTTTAATAATATGTGTATATATAAATTAATAATGTATATATATATATGTATATATATATACATATATATATAAACTAAGAAACCAGCCAATGAAAAAATACTTGTGAATTAGTGCCTTAATCATGGCATTATAAATTATTTGTACAAAAAGTACGTTCGAGGTTTCTTTCTTTAGAATCAATCTTAAAATGTTTATTCATGTACCAGGCGTCAGTGGCTCACACCTATAATCCTAGTTACTCAGGAGGCTGAGAGCTGAGGATGGCATTCAAGGCAAGCCCCGGGAGAAAACCGGAACCAGTAAAAAACCCGTAGAAAACCGGAAGTGGTGATGTGGTTCAAGCTGTAGAGTGCTCTCAAACAGCTGAAGAGCCCAGGGATAATGCCCAATTCCAGAGTTCAAGCCCCACCACCGACAAAAAAAAAAGGAAAGAAGTTTGTTCATACAAAATTCTAACATTCTGAGCCTTAGGAAACTTTTCTTCCAGGGTCTTAGGCTCTTTAGGCAACTATTCCACAACTGAGCTACATCTTAGTACCAATGTTTTTGTTTTTCATTTTAGAATCTAGTTTATTCCCAAAATGCTTACAAGTACCTACTGTCTTCACAGAAGTGAGTGTTTATTCAGAAACTCAACCTTTGGTGGTATGAGGACTCCCTTAGTCTATTTCATGGTAGGCACTGAGGAAAACTCACAAGACACAATTGCAGACATTGTATAATTATAAAAATAACTCTAAATAGAAATAACATCAACTGCATGGCACGGGTGGCTCATGCCTATAATCCTAGCTACTCAGGAGGCTGAGATTTGAGGAAGGCTACTCATGGCCAGCCAGGGAGGAAAGCCTGTGAGACTCTTATCTCCAATAAACCTCTAGAAAACTGGAAGTGGTGCTGTGGCTCAAGTGCTTAAGCGTTTGCGTTGAGCACAGGGATAGCACCCAAGCCCAGATTTCAAGCCCCACGACAGACAAATAAAAAAAATAGAAAAAATAAGAAATAACATCAACTGTCCCAAACTTCTAGGGAGAAATGATATCCTCATTTTCATTCTCACTCTTCATGGCAGATGGTCAAAATAAAATAAAAAAATATTTCAAAATATTTCAAATAAAGTCAAAGTGAACTTTAAAAAATATTTAAAATGCTAATGAAACTCCTTGTCTTGGAATGTGTGATTTTTTTATCTGCAAGGCCTGTGATTTGAACTTAGGGACTGGGTAACTGTGTTGCACTGTGGGGGAAGGGGAAGCTCACTATGTTTGAAGACCAGAAATTCAGGCTTGTTCCCTAAGCCTGAATTCATGCCCCAGTCATATTCCTTATATATATTTTAAAGATAGGATTGGGCTTCCATATACATGTTCAGTCTATATCATGTTTGGTGTGTTTATTCATTGTATTTGTTGTTTTATTCATTTATTTACAGTTTATTTTACCGACTGTGAGGACACCAAAACATATATGACATTGTTTACATACTATCAAATTGCATCTAGATTTGTAGACTTGTTCTCCATCATGTCTCACACCCAGCACTCTCTCAGAAAAGGAAAACAGGTGTCACACTTGGCTTCTTACTCGAGGATGAAATTCTTGGCAGGCTCTGAGATCAAGCCTAGAGGTGGCCAAAATAGCCATACATGGATAGGCAGGTGGTAGTATGCCAATAAATGCATATTAGTAGAGAGTGCCAGAACTGTGTATCTAGTATTCAATAATATCTACTATGTTCTTACGAAGTCTTAGGCATTGAGACAGCCTAGATATTATGGAGAAAGAACATACAACCATCCAAGAAAAGTCCAAGAAATATGATAGATCTATTTAACATTTGGAAGACACCATCAGAAGGCCTAATCTGAGGATAATGGGTGTAGAGGAGCACCTAGAAACAGAAGTTAATGGTCTAGGAAATTTGTTTAACAGGATCCTAGCAGAGAACTTCCCAAACATGCAAAAAGATAGGCCTATTCAGATACAAGAAGCTTTTAGAACTCTAAATAGACCGGACCAGAACAGGACAAAATAGCATCACATTATAATCCTCACAGGATCAATTCAGACCAAGGAAAAGAACCTTAAAACTGTCAAGGAGAAAAGATCAATCACCTATAAAGGGAAAACAGTTAGAACCACCTCAGAATTCTCAGCAGTGACAATCAAAGCAAGAAGAGCCTGGAATGATGTAGGCCATGCAGTAAAGACAAACAACAATCAACCAAGAAAACTGTACTCAGCTAAACTCTCCTTCATAAACGAAGGTCAAAAACAACCTTCCATAGCAAAGAAAAAATGAAACAATATATCTCCACCAAACCAGCCCTACAAAAGATTCTTAAAGATGTCCTATATATAGAAAACCAACAAGACCACAAAAAGGCCAAGAAACCGCAGCCAAATGAGAATCCAAGAACCATAGAAAGAACCCAGTTGCCACAGCCCCCAAGAAGGTGGATAAAATGGCAGAAACTCCCAAATACTTCTCAGTTCTATCTCTCAACATTAATGGACTTAACTCTCCAATTAAGAGACATAGACTGTCTAGTCGGATTAAAAAGCAAGAACCTTCTATCTGCTGACTTCAAGAGTCACATCTTGCCCATAAAAACAAACACATTTTCAATGTTAAAGGCTGGAAAAAAATCTACCAAGCAAACGGCCCCCATAAACAGGCAGGAGTTGCAATCCTAATATCAGATAAAATAGAATTCAATTTAAAATTAGTGAGAAGAGTTAAAGAAGGTTGCTACATACTAATTAATGTATCACTCCTTCAGGAGGATATTACAATTATAAATATCTATTCACCAAATGGAGCACCCAAATTTATCCAAGAAACCCAACTTTCCCTCAAATCCTACGTACATCCAAAGACATTAATTGTTTGGGACTTTAACACACCACTATCCCCACTAGAGAGATCAACTTGGCAGAAACTCAACAAAGAACCTGCATATCTAAACAACTGCATAGATCAACTCGATTTACCAGATATCTACAGAAGATTTCACCCAGCAATATCAGAAAACACGTTTTTTTCAGCAGCATATGGAACATTTTCCAATAGACCACATTTCAGGCCACAAAGCAAACTTGTCAAAAATCAGAAACATTGAACTTATACCTTGCATTCTCTGAGACCACAAGGGATTAAAAGTAGGACTCCACACCAAAAGCCACTAAACAAAGTCCTGTAACACATGGAGGCTGAACAACACACTGCTGAATCAGGAGTGCATAAGGGAAGATATGAGAAATGAAATTCAAATGTTCATGATATTCAACAAAAATAAGCACACAAATTACCAACTCCTCTGGGACACAGCAAAGGTAGTACTGAGAGGCATTTTTATAGCTCTGAGTTCCTACACCAACATATTGGAGAGATCTGAAACCAACAATTTAATGAGACATCTGAGCCTCCTTGAAAAAGAGCAGCAGGATAAACCCCAACCCAATGGACAGAAAGAAATAATTAAAATTAAATCAGAATTAAATGAATTAGAAGTCAAAAAAGCCATATAAAGAATCAACAAAACAAAGAGTAAGTTATTCGAAAAAAATAACAAAATTGACAGGCCCTTAGCCAGTCTTATGAGAAAAACAAAAGAACATGCCCAAATAAATGAACTCAGAGATGAGAATGGAAACATCACCAGAGAAACAACCAAGATTCACAATATTATAAGGAAATTCTTCTCAAAATTTTTGCTAATAAGATTGAGAACTTGGCAGAAATGGACCTTTTCCTAGCAAATACTGACATGCCAAAATTAAACCAAGATGAGTTAAATCACACTAACAGGCCCAAATCAAGCACTGAAATATAAACAGTAATAAGAGATCTCTCATCTAAGAAAAGCCCAGGTCCAGATGGTTTCACAGCGGAATTCAACAAGGTCTTCAAAGCAGAGCTCACATTAATACCCCTCCAACTCTTCAATGAAATTGAAAGAGAAAGTTCACTATGGAACTCATTCTATGAAGCCATCATAACCCTCATCACAAAACCAGGCAGGGTCTTATCAAAGAAAGAGAACAATAGACCCATTTCTTGGATGAACATTCATGAGAAACAAAATTTTGGCCAATCGACTTCAACAATTCATCCAAAAAATCATATACCAAGATCAAATAGGCTTCATTTCAGGGATGCAAAGCTGGTTCAATATACGCAAATCAATTGGTATAATTCATCACATCAACAGGAGTAGGGATAAGAACCACGTGGTTATATCAATAGATGCAGAAAAAGCATTAGACAAGATCCAAAACCCCTTTATGATGAAGGTTCTGGAAAAATTAGGAATCCATGGAACATTCCTCAATACAATAAAGGCTGTATATGAAAAAGCTACAGCCAGCATTACAGTTAATGATGAAAAACTTAAGCTATTTCCTCTTAACTCAGGAACGAGACAAGGACGTACACTCTCTCCAATTCTCTTCAATCTAGAATTAGAATGCCTAGCTACAAATAAGACTGGATGCAAACATAAAGGTTATCCAAATAGGGAAAGAAGAAGTAAAACTCTCCCTCTTTTCAGATGACTTGATCTTGTGTTTAAAGAATCCCACAGACCCCACTCCCAAATTTCTCAAGCTGATTCAAAACTTTGGAAAAGTAGCAGGGTATAAAATTAACGCTCAAAAATCAATGGTTTGTCTGTATGCCAACAATGAAAAAAGTGTGGCTGAAATTAGGAAAGCAACTCCATTTGTTATAGCCCCACAAAAAATAAAATACCCAGGAATTAACTTAACCAAAGAAGTGAAGGACATCTATGAAGAAAACTTTGAAAACATGAAAAAGGAAATCAAAACAGAACTTAGAAAGTGGCAAAAACTCCCATGCTCCTGGATTTGAAAGATCAACATCGTGAAAATGGCAATACTTCCGAAGGCTATCTCCAAATTCAATGCAATACCAATCAATATTCCAACCTCATTCTTCAAGGAATTAGAAGAGGCAATCCAAAAATACATATGGTACAGTAAAAGACCCCGAATAGCAAAAAACAATCCTCAACAGAAAGAACAGGGCTAGAGGAATATCAATACCAAATTTTAAACTCTACTACAAAGCCATAGTAATCAAAACGACATTGTACCTGCATAAGAACAGACCTCAGGACCAATGGAACAGAATTGAAATCCCAGAAATAAACACACAGACCTATAGCCAACTAACCTTCGATAAAAAAGCTCAAAAATAGAATGGAATAAAGACAGCCTCTTCAGCAAATGGTGCTGGCAAAATTGGTTAACTACTTGTAGAAAATGAAAGCTAGATTCTTATATATCATTCTGCACCAGAATCAACTCCAAATGGATCAAAGACCTCAGAGTCAAAGCAGACAATATGAAAACATTACAGGATAGAATAGGAGAAACCCTAGGTCTCCTTGGAGAAGGCCGAAATTTTCTTAATAGAGACCCAGAAACACAACAATCAAAGAAAGGTTGAATAAATGGGATTGAACAAAAATTGCAGAGCTACTGCATGGCCATGCACATAGCTAGCAAGATCAATAGAAAGTCCAGAGATTGGGATAAGTTCTTCACTAGCCATACAACCGACAAGGATCTCATATCTAAAATAAACGTGGAACTCAAAAAATTAAATCCCCCCATAACAAGTCTCCAAAGAAACAACTGTCCAATAAATAAGTGGGTTAAATACTTACAGAGAAACTTCTCTGAAGAGGAAAGAAGGATTGCCAATAGACACATGAAGAAATGCTCAACCTCTCTAGCCATAAAAGAAATGCAAATCAAACCATAGAGATACAACCTCACCACAGTTAGAATGGCAATAATCAAGAACTCTAATAACAAAAGATGCTTGTGGGGATGCAGAGAGAAGTGAACATTACTACATTGTTGGTGGGAGTGTAAACTTGTTCAGCCACTTTGGAAAGCAATATGGAGGTTCCTCAAAATACTCCACATAGAGCTCCCCTATTTCCCTGCAATCCCACTTTTGGGCATTTACCCAAATGATCACAAACAAGACCACACTAAAGCTGGCAGCACGACTATGTTTATTATTGCAGCATTATTTACCATAAGTAAGATATGGAACCAACCCTGATGCCTCTCAGTAGATGAATGGATCAAAAAATGTGGTATATATACCCAATGGAATTCTATGCGTCCATCAAAAATAATGACATTGCTCCATTTGTTAGGAAATGAACAGGCTTGAAAAAAATTATATTAAGTGTACTTGTTAGATTGTTAGTTAAACAAATGATATTAATGCTAATATTAATTTTAATGCAATTTCAGGGAACTCTCCTGTCTCTGACATCCTAACACTTGTATTTTGGGATTTGTCCCTGCAAATCTGGGATTTAGCAGGACTCAAAATAAACCAAGATCTTGCCCATGTATTTGTAACTCCTTTGTGTGGTATTCTCACAATTTAAAAAAATACGCCAAGAGTATTTGAATTGTACTATTAATGTTTAATTATAAATCTCTACTGAACTTTCTCTTAAGTGTTTTGGAGAAACCAAAGCTGAAATTAACTTGGACTTTTGTGGTGGTTGTAAATGTCTTAACTACCATCTCTGGTAGTAGGTACCATTAAATTTCAATTAGCCATAACAGGCTCAAGCCTGTAATCCTAGCTACTCAGGAGGCTGAGATCTGAGGAAAATCCATAGGACTCTTACTCCAATTGACTTCCAAAAAGACTAGAGGTGGAGATGTGTCTCAAGTTGTAGAGTGCTAGCCTTGAGGTTCTGAGTTCAAGCCTATATACTGACCATCAATTAACAAATTCAGAGGTTCCACTGTGAGTGCTATATTCTTTTAGAGACTGAAGAATTTTTTTTCGCATAGTCTTTCAAACATCAGCATCTCTAATGGAGAATCATACTAGATCCTTATTTTCCACTTGAATAATTGTTATTCTCCAGGAGTAGAGTGGCCAAGAGGCTTTCAGATCAAGAGCTCGGACATTAAATTGGCTAAAAAGAGATCAAATTAAAATTTATTCTTTGGTTGCAAATACCAAATTTTTGGTATGTGTTTGCTAGCCCTGGCACTTGAACTGAAGGCCTGGGTGCTGTTCTTGCACTTTTGTGTCAAAGACTATTGCTCTACCACTTGAACCACAACTCTACTTCGGGCTTATTGGTGGTTAATTGGAGATAAAAGTCTCACAGACCTTCTGGACCTGGGTGGCTTCAAACTAGAATGCTGAGTAGGCAGGATGACAGGTATATGCCACCAGCATCTGGCTCAAATACCACCTATAACGTTAAATGTCAAGGATATCTGTTAACATCTATCTCTGACAGATGTACAATGTTTTACTCCTCACTGAATGAATGTTCCTTTGAACAGTATTGCATCAAATGGAGTGGACTCAAGTTAGGTCTTGAACACCAACAATCTGGTTTGGTGGAAGTGGCCTTGTTTTTCTACACCCTATTTGACCATTGGTGTGGATTGTAAAAAAAAAAAAAAAAGAGACAATTCAGTAAAAACAAATTCAAAGAGTCTGAGACACTTACACAAGTTCTGGACATCACTTCCTCGTGGGCTGCTGTTGTGCAGGCCCAATATTTGATCTGAAGAGAAACTTGGAATTACAAATGTTAAAACCCAAAGTCTAGTAACCTCTAAAAGGCCTGTGTAACACCTTGATCCTCATACCTGATACTGTGACTTAGTGGGAAAAGCAAAAGGCAGATTTCTAGCTATTGCAGACTTCTCCCTTAGTGAACAATAAGTTACCATGTTCAGTCCTGGTTCCAGCACAGACTTGGCTCAGGTCTGTGAACCTGAGTGTAGACGTTTGAAGCTCCATACTGTGAATGGAAATTTGGCCTCCTACTAAGACAGCAGTTTGAGGGACTTGCATAGCTGTGGGAAAGTCTCTTTTTAATAGCCTGTTCTTTGTGCACATGTGGTTTAGATGCAGGGATGCATAACTAACTAGTCTCAGTGGTCACCCCAGGGTAGAGCAAGAGAGACAGAGTAGAGGGACAGTGATCAAGCTCACGCCACCTGCCATTTTATGCTGTTTTGACATGTTCTTCATGTATTTTAGTAATTCAAGAATAAAAATTAACATTACATACAGATTTTTAATTGCCTCTTTGTTTCTGACAAAAATTAAAAATAAAAATGAATTTAAATAGAAAGGCAGTATGGTAAGAGCAGGGAAAAGGAATGGAAAAATGATCATGGGCAGCTCCTGAAGTCCAACCTGGAGGTTTTATTTACCAACATCAGGGAATAAAATGAAACTATGTAACAAGATAGGCCAGCCTGCTTTTTCTCAGCAACAAGGCAGCCCTGTCTGCTTTCTTAGCAACAGAACAGCTCTGCCTATGTTCCCTCATTTATGCCACAGTCAAAGCGGTCAATAGACCATGAGTAAGGGAGGAAATTAAAGCTGTCATTGAAAGATCAAAGAGAAAAAGCCCTGGATATGTCTGGAAACCTATAAAGCATCTGAAGCCTTAAACACTTAGGCCTTTCAGAGAGAAAGCCAAGATGTGCTCCTGAGGTCTGTAGATTCCCTTAATCAGAGAACACACAGACCTCCCAATGACAGAATCATCCCTGACAACAATAGAACTTCCTAGTGAGACTCAGAGAATAAAAGACACATTAAACTTTTCTCACTGCTAGAAACCAGCACACACTCAGAGGGCACCAGGACAATACAGGAGGGAGGGCTCAGCCCTATTGCAAACAATGGATGAAACTCAGAGGTCCACACCTAATTGCATGATGTAATCAGACCTCCTAAAGGTCCAACAGCTTCCAGATGCTGTCCGCAGTCCTTCAAAAAGATCAATCTGTGATGCCCAGCTCTAAAGCTCACCCTGTGTTTAGGGGCCCCCTGAGCTCAGCTTCTGCTCCTGAACCTGCCCATGTATTCTGTAAAGAGCCCAGAGAAACCCTTGGCATTTGTTGTACCCCAGAAGTCAGGCCACAGTGAGGCTTCTGCAGCCCCCACCCTTGCTCCAAGCATAGCCACCAACAAGGGAACACCCCCAGGTTACACTGCAGACCTCTGATGTGTAATAAAAAGAGGCTGTGCTTGTGCTGGCACAGTCACCAGTCAGCAGTCCAGGCAAAGGGGCATCTGCTAAGGCTACCCCAAGTAGCTGTGGGGCTCTGACATCAAGACAGAGGCAAGCAGGTGCACCCATGCAGGCTGCCTTTGAGAAAATCCTCTTCCAAGTGCAGGCCTGCATGGTGGCCTATGAAGCAGAATATGACACTGCAAAATTTCACAGCACACTAGAAGAATCAGACATGTCTTTGGATCTATGTGGGATTTGAGGGAAAGTAGCGTTTCTTGGATAAATTTGGGTGTTCCATTGTTTGGTGAATAGATATTTAGAATTGTAATATCCTCCTGAAGGAGAGATCCTTTAATGAGTATGTGGCGACCTTCTTTATCTTTTCTCACTAATTTTAATTTAAAATCTATTTTATCCAGTATTAGGATTGCAACTCCCGCCTGGTTATGGGGGCCATTTGCTTGGTAGATTTTGTTTCAACCTTTCACATTGAAAATGTGTTTGTTTTTACGGTCAAGATGTGACTCCTGAAAGAAGCAGATAGAAAGATGTTGCTTTTTAATCCAAGTTGACAGTCTATGTCCTTGAATTAGAGAGTTAAGTCCGTTAACGTTGAGAGATAGGACTGAGGTATTTGGGAGTTGCTTTCATTTTATCCACCTTCTTGGGGGCTGTGGCAACTTGGTTCTTCCTATGGTTTTTGGATTCTCAGTTTGGGTGCAGTTGCTTGGCCTTTATTGTGATCTAGTTGGTTATGAAGGAGAGTTTATCTGGGTACAGTATTCTTGGTTTATAGTTGTTTGACTTTAAGGCATGGCATACATCATTCTAGGCTCTTCTGGCATTAATTGTTTCTGCTGAGGAATCTGAGGTGATTCTAATTGGTTTCCCTTTATCGGTGATTGAGCTTTTCTCCTTGACAGCTTTAAGGAATTTTTCTTTGGTCTGAATTGATCGTGTGTAGATTATAATCTGATGGGGCATGTCCTATCCTGGTCTCGTCTATTTGGTGTTCTAAAAGCTTCTTGTGTCTGAATCGACCTTTTTTTTTGCATGTTTGGAAAGTTCTCTTCTAGGATCTTGTTAAACAAATTTCCTAGAACATTAACTTCTGTCTCTATACCCATTACCTCAGATAAGGCTTTCTGATGTTGTTTTCCAAGTGTTGAATAGCTCTCTCATATTTCTTGGATTTGTCTTGGATGGTTGTATGTTCTTTCTCTATAATAACTAAGCTAACTTCAATCCCTGAAATTCGATCTTCAAGGAACAGACATCTTCACTCTGCAGTTCGAAGACCAGAGACAACCCAGGAACCAAGACTTGGCATGAGTAGAAGCCTGACGTCCTCACTCCTTCTCAGGGAGCAGAGGAGAGAAGGCCAATCGCCGCCCCCCCCAGTACTGGAAATCTCCATCTTGGATACCGACAAAGCTCAGCAGAGCTACTAGTTCCAACTCAGGCCCTGGAAGAAAACTAGAGTAATTTAGCAGGTCACAAGAACCTTATCTGACCTGCCAGACTCAGCTCCACCCAGGAAAAGTCACCACGCTTGGGAGCCAGCCCTAGGAGTGGCTTTCTTCACTGGGTCATCAGAGCCACAGGCTGCTCCTCCCTTTAGCAGCCTTGACAATCAATTGAAATTCAGTAAACATAAACCCTGAGAACGGCTCCAGGCTGGGCTATGTGAGTTTGTCAAAAACTAGCCCCCTGGAAAAGCTACTGTTTGCTGAAAGGCCTCAACTCTACCCAGATCCTAGCCTCCTCATAGCTTCTCCAAATTTGAGGAAAAAGCCATCTCCCTCTTTTGTGATACTCAAAGCAGATCTCCCTCCCATTGAACTAACCTGGGAGGACGTTCACAAAATCCTTGGTAAAGCAGAGCATTTTACTGCGTGTTCAAACAAACTGACTTAAGAAACCAACCAAGCCACAGGACCACAAGCAGACAAGAGACTAGTTACAGACACAAGGGAGATACAGAATTTTTCCCAACCCTCCCAAAAAAATCGAAGAACTTTTTTTTCTCTTATTCCTTTTTCTATTCCTTTTATAATTTTTTTTCTTTTCTAAAACTTTTTTTAATTTTTACCTTTTTTGAAAAAAAAATTGTCCTCTAGTAACTTTTTTTTCCTCTTATAATTTTTATTTTAAGAGTACATGTGTGTATGCATTTCTCTTTCTTTCTTTTTTAAAAAAAATTTGTTTTTTGTTTAGCTCTACTGAACTTCTGATCTTTTTTCTTATGCTCTTATCCTTTTAACCTTTTCTTCTCTTTCGTTCTTCTTTATGTGACTTAATTATTGTTCTGCACATCCTCAGATAAACCCGTAGTTAATTATTAGACCCTATCCCCCATTGTGTACACACTTAATCCACAGCAGCTTATGAACACTCAAAGAGAACTACAAGAATGGCATGAACTCGAGTAAGCTAATCAAAGAGTAATACAGGAATTGGGAGAGCAGGATGAGAATACAAAAATATCACTAAAGGCATTCATGGAATCCGTTAACAAAGAGCTGAAGGAAGTCAGGGAGACCACAAAGGGAATGCTGAATGGAACCCAACAGAAGGAATGGGAGTCCAAGGAAACCATAACCAATCTGAGAATAAACACTGAACACCAAATTAAGGAAGTAAAGAAGTTCATTCAAGATCTAAAACAGAGCATCAACAAAGAATCTGAAGCCATCAAAGCTGAGCAACTAGAAGGAGAAGAAATAAAAAACAGAGTAGAAAGTCTCTACAGCAGGTTAAACCATGCAGAAGATCAAATCTCGGGGACTGAAGACAGGCTAGACATTATAGAGAAAGAACATACAACCATCCAAGAGAAATCCAGGAAATATGAGAGATCTATCCAACACTTGGAAGACACCATCAGAAGGCCTAATCTAAGGATAATGGGTATAGAGGAGCACCTAGAAAAAGAAGTTAATGGCCTAGGAAATTTGTTTAACAGGATCCTAGCAGAGAACTTCCCAAACATGCAAAAGGTTAAGCCTATTCAGATACAAGAAGCTTTTAGAATTCCAAATAGACCAGACCAGAATAGGACATCCCACAGTCACATTATAATCCACACAGGATCAATTCATACCAAGGAAATGATCCTGAAGCTGATAAGGAGAAAAGATTAATCACCTATAAATGGAAACCAATTAGAATCAGCTCAGATTTCTCAGCAGAGACAATCAAAGCAAGAAGAGCCTGGAATGATGAATGCCATGCCCTAAAAACAAACAACTATCAAGCAAGAATACTGTACCCAGCTAAACTCTCCTTCATAACTGAAAGCCAAATAAAAAATCTTCCATAGCAAAGAAAAATTGAAACAATACATCTCCACCAAACATGCCCTATAAAAGATTCTTAAAGATGTCCTTCACATACAAAACCAACAAGACCACAATAGAGGCCAAGAAAATGCACCCAAACTGATAATCCAAGAACCATAGGAAGAACCCAGTTGCCTCAGCCGCCATGAATGTGGACAAAATGACAGGAACTCCCAAAAACGTTTCTGTCCTATTTCTTAACATTAACAGGATTAACTCTCTAATTAAGCAACATATACTGTCTAGCTGGATTAAAAAGCACGATCATTCTTTCTGCTGCCTTCAGAAATTTTGCACATAAAAACAAACACATTTTCAATGTGAAAGGTTAGAAGAAAATCTACCAAGCAAATGGCCTCCATAAACAAGCTGGAGTTAAAATCCTAATATCAGATAAAATAGACTTCAAATTAAAATTCGTCAGAAGAGATAAAGAAGGTCGCTACATAAATATTAAGGTGTCTCTCCTTCAGGAGGATATTACAATTCTAAATATCCATTCGCCAAACAATGGAGCACCCAAATTTATCAAGAAACACTACTTTCCCCCAAATCCCACATAGATCCAAAGACATTAATTGTAGGAGATTTTAACACACCACTCTCCCCACTAGATAGATCAACTCAGCAAAAACTCAACAGAGAAACTGCAGATCCAAACAGCTGCATAGATCAACTAGATTTAACAGACATCGATCGAATATTTCACCCAGCAACATCAGAATACACGTATATCCCAGCAGCACATGGAACATCTCCTAAAATAGACCATATTTTAGGCCACAAAGCCAACTTGTCCAAATTCAGAAACTTTGAATTTATACCTTGAATTGTCTCTGACAACAAGGGAATAAAATTTGAACTCAACACCAAAAGCCACCAAAGAAAGTCTGGTAACACATGGAGGTTGAACAACACTGTTGAATCACGAGTGAGTCATGGAAGAGATTAGAAAGGAAATTCATATATTCATGCTATTCAACAAAAATGAGCACATAAATTACCAGCTTCTCTGGGACAAAGCGAAGGCAATACTCAGAGGCAAGTTTATAGCTCTGAATTCCTACATGAACATATTGGAGAGATCTGAAATCAACAATTTAATGAGAGATCTGAACCCCCTTGAAAATGAGCTGCAAATAAACCCCAATCCAGTAGACAGAAAGAAATAATTAAAATTAAATCAGAATTAAATGAATAAGAATAAAAAAAAACTATAGAAAGAATCAACAAAACAAAGAGTTGGTTCTTCGAAAAAATTAACAAAATTGACAAACCCTTAGCAAATCTTATCAGAAAAAGAAGAGAACACATCCAAATAAATAAACTCAGAGATGAAAATGGAAACATCACCACGGAAACAACCAAGATTCAGAACATTATAAGGGAATACTTCTCAAAACTTTATGCTAATAAGTTTGAGAACTTGGCAGAAATGGACCTTTTCCTAGCAAACATTGACATGCCAAAACTAAACCAAGATGAGTTAAACCATCTTAACAGGCACATATGAAGCATTGAAATAGAAACAGCAATAAGAGACCTCTCAGCTAAGAAAAGTCCAGGACCAGATGGTTTTACAGCCTAATTCTACAAGGCCTTCAAATCAGAGCTCACACCAATACTCCTCCAAATCTTCAATGAAAGTGAAAGAGAAAGTTCACTACCGAACACATTCTATGAAGCCATCATAACCCTCTTCCCAAAACCAGGCAGGGACTCATCAAAGACAGAGAACTATAGACCCATTTTTTGATGAACATTGATGCAAAACTTCTCAACAAAATTTTGGCCAATCTAATTCAACAATTCATCCAAAAAATCATACACCACGATCAAGCAAGATTCATATCAGGAATGCAAAGCTGGTTCAATATACGCAAATCAATTAATATTATTCATCACATCAAGAGGAGCAAGGATAAGAACCACATGATTATCTCAGTAGATGTAGAAAAAGCATTCGACAAGATCCAACACCCCTATATGTTGAAGGTTTTGGAAAAATTAAGAATCCATGGGACATTCCTCAATACGATAAAGGCTGTATATGACAAACCTATAGCCAGCAAGATACTTAATGGTGAAAAACTAAAGCCATTTCCTCTTAACTCAGGAGCAAGACAAGGATGTCCACTCTCTCCACTTCTCTTCAATCTCGTATTAGAATGCCTAGCTACAGCAATAAGACAAGATGAAAACATAAAGGGGTCCAAATAGGGAAAGAAGAAATGAAACTCTCCCTCTATGCAGATGACATGATCTTGTATTTAAAGAACCCCATAGACTCTACTCCCAAATTACTCAAGCTGATTCAAAACTTTGGCAAATAGCAGAGTATAAAATTAATTCCCCAAAATCATTGATTTTCTGTATGCCAACAATGAGAAAAGTGTGGCTAAAATTAGAAAAGCAACTTCATTTGTAATAGCCCCACAAAAAATAAATACATAGAAATTAACTTAACCCAAGAAGCGAAGGACCTCTATGATCAAAACTTTAAAAACTTGAAAAAGCATATAAAAACAGATTTAGAAAATGGCAAACAACTCCCGTGCTCCTGGATTGGAAAGATTAACATCATGAAAATGGCAATACTTCCCAAGGCTATCTACAAATTCAATGCAAAACCTATCAAAATTCCAACCTCATTCTTCGGGGAAATAGAAGAGGCAATCCAAAAATTCATATGGAACAATAAAAGACCCTGAATTGCAAAAACGCTCCTCAACGGAAAGAAGGCTGCTGGAGGAATGTCAAAACCAAATTTCAAACTCAAGTATGTAGCCATAGTAATCAAAACAGCTTGGTACTGGCACAAGAATAGAACTCAGGACCAATGGAATAGGTCCTGAAAACCCAGGAATGAACCTACAGACCTATAGCAATCTGATCTTCGATAAGGGAGCTCAAAAAAATATAATGGAAGAAAGACAACCCCTTCAGTAAATGATGCTGGCAAAATAGGTTAACTGCTTGTAGAAAACGAAAGCTAGATCCTTATCTATCACCCTGCACCAGAATCAATTCCAAATGGATCAAAGACCTTGGAGTCAAAGCAAACACTCTGAAAACATTACAGTTTGGAATAGGAGAAACCCTAGGTCTCCTTGGCTCAGGACGAAATTTTCTTAGTAGAGACCCTGAAACACAACAAATCAAAGAAAGGCTGGACAAATGGGATTGCATGAAGTATCAGAGCTTCTGCATGGCAAAGGACATAGCTAGCAAGATCTATAGAAATCCTACGGATTGGGAGAAGGTCTTCACTAGCCATAAAACAGATAAGGGTCTCATATCTACAATATACTTGGAACTCAAAAAATTAAACCCCCCAACAAGAAACCTTCAAAGAAAAAACTGCCCAATAAATAAGTGAGCTAAAGACTAAAAGAGAAACTTCTCTGAAGAGGAAAGAAGGATGGCCAATAGACACATGAAGAAATGCTCAACCTCCCTAGCCATAAAATAAATGCAAATCAAAACAGCATTGAGATACCACCTTACACCAGTTAGAGTGGCTAGAATAAAGAACTCTAATAACAACAGATGCTGGAGGGCATGTGGACAGAAAGGAACCTTACTTCATTGTTTTTGGGAGTGTAAACTTGTTCAACCACTTTGGAAAGTAGTATAGAGTTTCCTCAAAAGACTCCACATAGAGCTCACCTATGACCCAGCAATCACATTTTGGGGCATTTAACCAAAAGTTCACAAACAAAACTATAAGAAAGTTACCAGCACAACTATGTTTTTTGCTGCCTTATTTACAATAGCTAAGATATGGAACCAACCCAGATGCCCCTCAGTAGATGAATGGATCAAGAAAATGTTGTATATATACACAATGAAATTCTATGCCTCCATCAGAAAGAATGACATTGCCCCTTTTGTTAGGAAATGGAAAGACTTGGAAAAGATTATATTAAGTAAAGTAAGCCAAGCCAAAGAAACATAGGTCCCATGGTTTCCCTTATTTGCAATATCTAGTATATATATGAGTCAAGCAGAAAAGGTCAGATAAGGTGAAGTTAGGAAAATGAACCCTAAGATATGTATTTAAATGTTGTTTTTCTTTCATGCATTTGTTTCTAAATCATTTATAAGATTATTTCTTTGTTGCTTTGTATGTCCCTCCTCCACAGTATAACCCCTGCTTTCACTGTATTTGATGTCGGTATAATTTGTGGAGGGGAAGGGGAAAAACAAGTTGTTTAAGTAAGGATACAAGTGAACCCGTTGCACCAATGAGAATTATAAGTTGTCAGGTCGAAAATGAACTTTACAACTTTGGTGGGGGGGAGGATTGGGTGGGGGAAAAGGGGGAGGCTGGGAAGGGATGGGAAAGGTAAACAAAGGAGGAGGCTACAATGCTTGATAAGAAATGTACTCACTATCTTGCCCATGTAATTGTATCCCCTCCGTACTGTATTTTCACAATAATAAAAAGAAAATTTCAGGACATGCTTTTATGATTTGTCATTGAATAACTGAAACAGAGTATATAATTTTATGTATTTGTAAGTCTTTGTCCATCTCTCTTGAGCCTTTCCCTATTTCTATGTGTTTGCAGCTTGGAAGGAAATAATGTTAAATTCAGTATAGTCAGAGACTGTATTTCAGAAGGCTCTTTTTAGACCCTTTTGGAGGGAATGCCAAGTTTCCATCTGATGTTCTACAGATGGCCATCTTTGTACCGGGACTGAGCAGACTGTTATAAGATAAGAGGCTGATTTATACTGATTTCCTCTGCGGTAATGGAGTGTGATCCCACTGCATATGTGTCTCTTTGCTACACTAATGCCATAGGGGTAAGAGAGACTAAAACTCAGAACCCTTCTTTCCACATCCCTAGGATTACAGGCCTGAGTCTCATGGACTCAACTCATAGGTGCTTTTTTATACATAGTGTAGTCAGTTTCATAATATTCACTCAATATACAGATATATACAAATATATGTATATGTTTATTCTTCTATTTATAATTAGTGTTAGGTCTAAAAACACACAAATATATATTCATATAATTATAATCAGATTATATCACTACTTTCCCCTATAGCATTTTACACTAATGTTTTGTGTAATAAATACTCAAGACTAAAAATATAAATGCCTTTGTCGTTTGAAAAATCATATTCAATCTCTTATATTATATATTATACCATATATAACCTAAAGAATATAACATGTATTTACATATAACTGATTTAATTGTGTTATTTTTCTTCCTGATTTTGCATTTGTTCATCTATGTAAGCCTTCTTTCTTCTATTGATGATGGCTTTTACTTTCCAGTATACATATTTCCTATACATTTTGTCAAATATTTTCAGCCCTAAGTAGATTTTTTATATTATTGGAGCCAAATTTTTCTTCCATATTTACCCAAAGCACAATAAATATGCATACAGATTTGAACTCACTGTTGGAAGAGTGTCGCACATACCAATATAAGAATTGTGGCATATTTCCCAATTGAAAGAATAGCTTTCTAGGATATCTTATCTGCTGCCCTAGACCTTTTCTAGCCACCTTATCACCCCATGCAGGCATGGCCTGGCTTCTTTTCAGTTCCCTGTACATTTAACAGTTCGCTTTATATGCAGTAGGATCTCTAGTACAGCACATTGTCACTCTGTGTTTTTCCCCAACAGAACACATATGCACGATGCTCCAGATTGTAGGCTTAAAAAGAAACATATTTAGGATTCATGAATCTAGAATAAATAAAAAACATTGACATTTTAATAAAGTTAGAAAAATAAATAGAATGAACATTTTACAAAAATCAGAACAAAAAAGAAAAATATTTTCCCAGGAAGGGGGAAACGAATCTCTAAATCTAGATTGGCCTCTAGGTTGCCCACAGGCAGAAATTCTGCCTCAGAGTCCTCAAAGGGATTTACTTTCTCATTACAGACAGGATTTTCTTCCTGAGTCCAGGGAGGAACAGATTTTAATTTCTCAATTGGAAATTAGATCTCCTACAGGAGTACAGAAGGGTCTGAGTATTCTGTGAGGAAAGATTCCCTTTCCTCAACTGACTCTGGATTTTGAACCTCACTTATTGGTTTTCCTGAACATAGACTGGGGTCATTTTCCATTAGCACACGTTTACCCTGCACACCAAGACGTGTCTTTTTGACTGGTTTGGAGACGATCTAGGTAGATTTTGAGTATGAATGGAAGATATTCTGGATCTTCTTCCTTGGTGGTATATGGAGGTGAGCCTGCATCATATGTGGGGTTCAGAACCAGTGGGATGCTCACAGGACTCAAAACCTGCTTTGGCCTTTCTACAAATTCAAAAAAATCCCTCTATATTCAAATGTTTTCTGGAGATCAGTGATGGCTTCCAATCTCTATCAGTCACCTTAGGTGACATCGTTGATGGGTTCTTTATCTGGAGTTCTGCAGAAGATGCTTTACTGTGAGGCAAACCTGAGTATGGAAATAGGTACCGGAGTCTTAGAACTCTAGAAGTTAAGGTGTGACTAAACTTTCTTGAGGATCTAATGGTGGAAGCTGTAGAACTTTAGTTTGGAATGAACACTGATGAGAAGGTAGGATGTTTCTAATGAGTGGCTACTTCCAAGTTCTTTCAAAAGGAGAACAGATATTACCCGGCAAACACGATCCATAACAGGACATTTTGCCAAGCTGGGGCATACTAAGGGCTCTTGACCAATCAGGCCCATCCGTAGGGACCCAGGTTCCATCCCTACTCACCAGCTCTGAGGCATCTAAACAAGGACTTCTTCCCCATTTTCTTGGTCTCATGGGTCATGCATTCCTCCAGCTGGTCTAGAAGAATATGGAAGCAGAAGAGCAAGTCTAAAGAGGGTATCTTGAGCTTGACATACTGTGTAAGTTCTTTCAGGGTGTCATAGTTTTTGTGCTCATACAAATCATCAGGGTAGAAGCCCATCCACATAGGGTAGATGGAACAAACCATGCTGTGGGCAGATAGGTGACAAGGAAAATGTGAGCTTGCCCTCCCTATCTTGAGCCTTATACTATAGCGTTTTTCTGGCGGGAGGTGCATGTTCGGAAGTGGGAAGAGACTCCTGTAAGCAGGATGCTCCTCACAACCCACTTCTAGGAATTTCTCAAATACAATCCTCTAAAGTTCCACATGTGATAGGAGGAGAATGTTGTTTCCCCACTGGATCTGACTTGTTATACACAGCCCTCCTTGTCATCCATGAGAGTCCAAAACTACAACCACATCCACAAATGTGTAATCTGCTATCCACTAATGTGCCAAGACTCAACCCCGTGGTGAACATCAAAAGTCGTGTGCAAAGAAGGAAGTTGACTTTGCTTCAGAAACCTCAAAGATACCCAGTTGCAAGGACAGAAGTTCTCTTTTTTTTGCCAACATCCACTTCTTCAGGAATATCTTTCTTGTTCCTGAACCACAGGCCATGTGAGCTGGCTTGAGTTGACTGTCAGTTACAGTTGCCTGGCTCTCAGAGTTCCATATTCTATTTTATTTTGAGGGAAGTAGTGTCATCTCTCAGACACAATGATCTAAACTGATTGCTCACATAAGACCATCCCAAAGACAAACTGGAGGCTGAAATATCCCCTCCCACATCACTCTAAATACATGTGGACATTGTCAAATCCCAACATCCTCAACTACGTCTAGGAACCAGCATGGTCTCAGCCTCAAGGAACACTTCCTAGTTCAGATCCATGCCTTATTTGTCATTATTCCTCTCATCCTCCCCAAATCATTTTGCTCTCAGGGCCCTTTCAGCCTGCAATGTGCTTCTTGCATCCATTTTTGACATCTACTTCTTGCATCCATTTTTGACATCTACTTCCTAGGACATTGTTAGGTGTTTGTTTCCTAATCTTCTGTTTGCTCTTAAAGCCCCTGTGTGAAGTCATGTGGAAAAAAAGCAAGTACATGTACATCTCATTGTTGCAATGGGTCCACCTGTATCCCTAGTTAAACGATTTTTTTTGCCCTTTCTATCCACAAATTATACCCACATCAAATACAGTGAAAGCAGGGTTAAACAGTGTGGGAGGGACATACAAAGCAACATAGAAATTATGATATAAATATGTTAGAAACAATTGAATGAAAGAAAAAAAAAACATCAACTTATCTGACCTTTTCTGCTTGACTCAGACATATACTAGTCATTGCAAATAAGGAAAACCATGGGACCTAAGTTTCTTTTGGCCTGGCTTACTTCACTTAATATATTTTTTTCCAAGTCTTTCCATTTCCTAACAAATTGGGCAATGTCATTCTTTCTGAGGGAGGCATAGAATTCCATAGTATATATATACCCGAACTTTACAACTTTGTTGTGTGTGGGGGGGAGAGGATCTAGTGGGGAGAGGTGGGGGGAGTATGGGTACGTATGGGAAGGGGAATCAAAGAGAGGTAACAATGCTTGATAAGAACTGTACTCCTTATCTTGCCCATGTAATTGTAATTCCTCTGTATGATATTCTCACAATAAAAAGAAGAAAGAAAGAAAGAAAGAAAGAAAGAAAGAAAGAAAGAAAGAAAGAAAGAAAGAAAGAAAGAAAGAAAGAAGGAAAGAAGGAAAGAAAGAAAGAAAGAACGAAAGAAAAGAAGGAAGGAAGGAAGGAAGGAAGGAAGGAAGGAAGGAAGGAAGGAAGGAAGGAAGGAAGGAAGGAAGGAAGGTGGGAAATTCATACAAGTATTGAAAAACAAAACTTACACATATGTCACAGCTAACATAATTTTATACCAACTGTACTCATAAGTTCCAATTTTAAGACATACTCATACCATTTTCTACATCCTTAAACTTTCTGAAGTTTGTCTTCTTTACAAACATTTTAAGACAATCCTTACTTTTTAAAACCTTTCTTATCCAGAGGATATCAATTTTTCCCCAATTCCTTTCCTCATGCTTTCTTAACTACCCTCCTCGTCCTCAGAATTCCTTGAGCTTCTTTGTGGCTAGAGTTTAAAACTGCCCATTTTTCCTTTGACTTGTTTAACCAAGTTATCTCAGAAAGCTTCAAGGCACCAGTGGGATGAAAATCTTGCTAGTTTTAAGGCTAAGATTAGGTCTGGGTCTCATTCCTCTTACTACCTCCATTGATTTCAAAAAAAATCTCTCCTTTATTTTTAAAACACACCCAGGAGGAGGCAGGTTATTATCATACCAGAACCAAACTAGAATGTGACCCTGAAGTGCCTAAGGCAAGCCAGTGATATCCTTGCTCACAATATCTACTATGAATTAGAGAGTATTACTGGATATCACCAAAAGAATGTCCCACAAGATCTTACTTTTAGCAGCTTTTAACCAGGAAGCAGTCTCAAGTGATGGAATCAGGCAGGAGTTCAGAAGAATTTTACCACAGGGGAGGTGGTCCGGGTGATGATTTAGATTTCCTCCAGGTGACTGTCAGGCTGTCATTGAACTTTATCCACTAGGGTGTGCAGCAGCAGCAGCAGCAGCAGCAGCAACATGGTCTCTTAGTGGCTCCAAGAGACTGTCACACCTGATGATGGGCTGCAAATTCCTACACAGACTGGTTAAGGATTTATTGCATAGGCTTGGCAGGCTGTGGCCCCACTAGTTTTTAAGACTATTTAGACAATAGCCCAGGAAAATTTACCAAGATGACAAATTTTTAAACTATAGTTATTTAATAAGGCTAGGATTTTCTAGGCAGATATAGAGAGCTCAGGCTTGTACTATTATTTCCCATGCTTTTTCCTTCTATTTTGCCACATTTTTAAAAAAGTGCCTCTGTTCCCTTGTTCTTCAAAGGGGAAGATGGGAGAAGATACATATTCTGTCACTTCTTCAAGCTGACTCAGGGGTGTTGATCCTACCTAGTCAGGAACCTTTAACTTTAGCCCATTTTACAAAGTGGTTACCAGGTTTAAATGTCATTAAGCACAATATTTTGACTTTTGACAAATACACAGACTCTTTGTTCTGACCACAGCAGAACTTATTTAGCCTTCTGGTTTGCAAAAGGATCTTTCTGGATGGCTTAGGAATGTTATCTCTAGTAATCCTAACAATGCCTCAGTTACCTATGCAGGCCTGCAGACAGATATCAATAGAAACACACTCTCAGGTTTACAAACATTTTTCCTGAGCAGTTGAATTTCATGTAGCTGGTGTCAGCTCAAAATTTACTGCCAATTGGAGCTTTTGGCACATACATGGGTTGGGATCTAAACTATCCTCCAAATTTTATAACCTTAACTTTTTAGTACTATCACAGATTACTGACAAGTTCCTGTCACTTACAACGTAGATAGTCATAGACATTAGGCAAGCTTACAACCTATCTTCCTATGACCTCCTGGCTCTGACCAATAATTTTTGTTTTTTTATTTTTTAATTTTATTTATTTATTTATTTTTATTGTGAAAATACTGTACAGAGAGGTTACAATTACATGGGCAAGATAATGAGTACATTTCTTATCAAGCATTGTAGCTTCCTCCTTTATTTACCCTTCACATCCCTTCCCAGCCTCCCCCGACCCCCTCACAAAATCCTCCCCTCCTACCAAAGTTGTACACTTAGTTTTTGACAAGACAACTTATACTGCTCATTGTTGCAAGATCTCCACCTGTATCCTTATTTAAACAACTTGTTTTTCCCCTTCCGCTCCACAAATTATACCGACATCAAATACAGTGAAAGCACGGATTATATTGTGGGGGAGGGACATACAAAGCAACAAAGAAATAATATTATAAATGCGTTAGAAACAAATGCATGAAAGAAAAAAAAACATTTAAACACATATCTTAGGGTTTTTTCCCTTCCATTTCCTCACAAATGGGGCAATGTCATTCTTTCTGATGGAAGCATAGAATTCCATTGTGTATATATACCACGTTTTCTTGATCCATTCATCTACTGAGGGGCGTCTGGGTTGGTTCTATATCTTAGCTATAGTAAATAATGCTGCAATAAACATAGATGTGTTGGTAGCTTTACTGTGGTCTTCTTTGTAAACATTTAGGAAAATGTCCAAAAGTGGGATTGCTCGGTCATAGGGGAGCTCTATGTAGAGTCTTTTGATGAACCTCCATAATACTTTCCAAAGTAGTTGAACAAGTTTACACTCCCAGCAACAGTGCAGTAAGATTCCCTTCTGTCCACATGCTCTCCAGCATCTGCTGTTATTAGACTTCTTGATTTTTGCCATTTTAACTGGGGTGAGGTTGTTTTGATTTGCATTTCTTTTATAGCTAGGGATGTTGAGCATTTCTTCATATGTCTATTGGCCATCCTTCTTTCTTCTTCAGAGAAGTTTCTCTTTAAGTAATTTGCCCACTTATTTATTGGGCAGTTGTTTCTTTGAGGATTTGTTTTTGGGGGATTTAATTTTTCGAGTTCCAAGTATATTTTAGATATGAGACCCTTGTCGGTTGTATGGCTAGTGAAGATCTTCTCCCAATCCGTAGGCTTGCTATCGATCTTGCTAGCTATGTACTTTGCTATGCAGAAGCTCTGCAACTTCATGCAATCCCATTTGTCCAACGTTTCTTTGATTTGTTGTGTTTCCGGGTCTCTATTCAGAAAATTTCGGCCTGCACCAAGGAGACTTGGGTTTCTACTATTCCATCCTGTAATATTTTCAGAGTGTCTGCTTTGACTCCAAGGTCTTTGATCCATTTGGAGTTGATTCTGGTGCAGGGTGACATATAAGGATCTAGCTTTAGCTTTCTACAAGTAGTTAACCATTTTGACAGCACCATTTACTGAAGAGGCTGTCTTCCTTCCATTCTATTTTTTTAGCTCCCTTATCGAAGCTTAGATGGCTATAGGTCTGTAGGTTCATTTCTGGGTTTTCAATTCTATTCCATTGGTCCTTAAGTCTGTTCTTCTGCCAGTACCAAGCTGTTTTGATTACTATGGATTTATAGAAGAGTTTGAAATTTGGTATTGATATTCCTCCAGCAGTGTGCTTTGCATTGAGGAGCATTTTTGCTATTCGGAGTCTTTTATTGTTTCATATAAATTTTTGGATTGCGTATTCTATTTCGTTGAAGAATGACGTTGTAATTTTGATAGGTATCGCAGTGAATTTGTAGATAGCCTTGGCAAGTATTGCAATTTTCACGATGCTAATCTTTCTAATCCAGGAGTATGGGAGGTTGTGCCATTTTCTAAGTTCTGTTTTGATTTCCTTTTTCGAGTTTTTAAAGTTTTCATCATAGATGTCCTTAACTTCTTTGGTTATGTTAATTACTAGGAATTTTATTTTTTGTGGGGCTATTCCAAATGGATTTGCTTTCCTAATTTCAGCCACACTTTTCTCATTGTTGGAATATAGAAAAACCATTGATTTTGGGGGTTAAGTTTATACCCTGCTACTTTGTCAAAGTTTTGAATCAGCATTGGTAATTTGGCAGTGGAATCTATGGGATTCTTTAAATACAGGATCATGTCATCTGCAAAAAGGGAGAGTCTTATTTCTTTTTGCCCTATTTGGATCCCCTTTATGTTTGCGTCTTGTCTTATTGCTGTACCTGGGCATTCTAATACTAGATTGAAGGGAAGTGGAGAGAGTGGACATCCTTGTCTTGTTCCTGAGTTAAGAGGAAATGGCTTTAGTTTTTCAACATTGAGTATAATGCTGGCTGTAGGTTTGTCATATACAGCCTTTATTGTATTGAGGAATGTTCCATGGATTCCTAATTTTTCCAAAACTTTCATCATAAAGGGGTATTGGATCTTGTTGAATGCCTTTTCTGCATCTATTGAGATAAGCATTTGGTTCTTATCCTTGCTTCTGTTGATGTGATGAATAATATGAATTGATTTGCGTATATTGAACCAGCTTTGTATCCCTGGAATGAATCCTGTTTGATCATGGTGTATAATTTTTTGGATAAATTGTTGAAGTTGATTGGCCAAAATTTTGTTGAGAAGTTTTGCATCAATGTTCATCAAAGAAATGGGTCCATAGTTCTCTTTCTTTGATGAGTCCCTGCCTGGTTTTGTGATGAGGGTTATGATGGCTTCATAGAATGACTTCATTAGTGAACTTTCTCTTTCAATTTCATTGAAGAGTTGGAGGAGTATTGGTGTGAGCTCTGCTTTGAAGGCCTTGTAGAACCATCTGGTCCTGGACTTTTCTTAGATAGGAGGCCTCTTATTGCTGTTTCTATTTCAATGCTTGGTATGGGCCTGTTAAGATGGTTTAACTCATCTTGGTTTAGTTTTGGCATGTCAATGTTTGCTAGGAAAAGGTCCATTTCTGCCAAGTTCTCAAACTTATTAGCATAAAGTTTTGAGAAGTATTCCCTTATAATGTTCTGAATCTTGGTTGTTTCTGTGGTGATGTTTCCATTCTCCTCTCTGAGTTTATTTATTTGGGTGTGTTCTCTTCTTTTTCTGATAAGATTTGCTAAGGGTTTGTCAATTTTGTTATTTTTTTTGAAGTACCAACTCTTTATTTTGTTGATTTTTTCTATATTTTTTGGATTCTAATTCATTTAATTCAGATTTAATTTTAATTATTTCTTTCCATCATACTGGATTAGGGTTTATCTTGCTGCTCTTTTTCAAGGAGGCTCAGATGTCTCATTAAATTTTTGATTTCAGATCTCTCCAATTTGTTTATGTAGAAACTCAGAGCTATAAATTTGCCTCTTAGTACTGCCTTTGCTGTATCCCAGAGGAGCTGGTAATTTGTGTGCTCATTTTTGTTGAATTGCATGAACATTTGAATTTCCTTTCTAATCTCTTCCATGACCCACCCGTGATTCAGCAGAGTGTTGTTCAGCCCCCATATGTTACCAGACTTTCTTTGATGTCTTTTGGTGTTGAGTTCTAATTTTTCTCCCATGTGTTCACAGAGAATGCAAGGTATAACTTCAATGTTTCTGAATTTGGGCAAGTTTGCTTTGTGGCCTAAAATGTGGTCTATTTTAGAAAATGTTCCATGTGCTGCTGAGAAAAACATGTATTCTGGTGCTGCTGGGTGAATAATCGGTAGGTGTCTGTTAAATTTAGTTGATCTATGCAGCTGTTTAGATCTGCAGTTTCTCTGTTGAGTTTTTGCCAAGTTGATCTATCTAGTTGGGAGAGTGGTGTGTTAAAATCCCCAACAATTAATGTCTTTGTATCAATGTGGGATTTGAGGGAAAGTAATGTTTCTTGCATAAATTTGGGTGCTCCATTGTTTGGGCAATAGATATTAATAATTGTAATATTCTCCTGAAGGAGCGATCCCTTAATTAATATATAGCGACCTTCTTTATCTCTTCTCATGAATTTTAAGTTGAAGTCTATTTTATCTGATATTAGGATTGCATCTCCCGCCTGTTTATGGGGGCCATTTGCTTGGTAGATTTTGTTCCAGCCTTTAACATTGAAAATGTGTTTGTTTTTACGGGCAAGATGTGACTCCTGAAGGCAGCAGATAGAAGGATCTTGCTTTTTAATCCAACTAGAGAGTCTATGTCGCTTAATTGGAGAGTTAAGTCCGTTAATGTTGAGAAATAGGACTGAGAGGTATTTGGGAGTTCCTGGCATATTATCCACCTTCTTGGGTGCTGTGAAAACTGGGTTCTTCCTATGATTCTTGGATTCTCAGTTTGTGTTCAGTTTCTTTGCCTTTAATGTGGTCTTGTTGGTTTTCTATGTGTAGGACATCTTTAAGAATCTTTTGTAGGGCTGATTTTCTGGAGATGTATTGTTTCAATTTTTCTTTGCTATGTAAGATTTTTATTTGGCCTTCAGCATTTTTTAAAAGGCCAAGCACAAATGACTGTAGATCTGACATTATTTCTGCCATCCAAGAAGTGATTTACGGTCTCTGGATGCTCCTCCATTTCTTTCGTCCCAGGAGTTTCTTCTCCACACTGGGAAAAATGCCTCATCGGCATTTCCCTTAGTTGGTTGCTGGACTTGAACTCAGGGCCTGAGTTTTGTTCCTTAGCTCTACAGCTCAAGGCTAGCACTCTACTAGTTTGAATCCTACAGCAACTCTGCTTGCTCTTTCAGCCTTCTGCTGGCTGAGTAAAGGTGAGAGTCGCACATGGACCTTTTTCTACTCGGGCTGGCTTTGCACGTTTGCAGATCAATTAGTCTCATAAAAGGCCACTTTACTACAATTAAAAGCAACAAGGTGGTCCACATAGATAGAAGTAGCTTTTAAGCATGTTCTTACCTGAAACTTATTAAGAGCCAAAGTTACATGTGACAAACTTACAAGAATCCTCACTCCTTTCTGTGGGGCTGCTTGGAAATGTTACAAAAAAAAAAAAAAAACCTATGAGAGCAAACTGAAATAAGAATTAAGCAATTATTTTGGAAATCCTAATTTTTACTTTTTGCACTTTGAGGCAAATTTTTAGAACAATTTTACTTTTAAACTTTATATATAGAAATCCATTCCTAATTTGAAAGCCTCCTATTTATCTCTGTTTTAATATTCTATACTTCAGTTTTTGGTTGCATTATGAAAAAATCCCTTGACCTCTCTCGAGGCTAGGTGTCATTCATTCCCTCTTGGATACACATTAAAACTTTTAAACTCAAATAACAATCTTTTCTTAATGCAAAAATTATAATCACCATTACTGTATCAAGAAGCTAGACTTTACACCTTTATGCCTAAAAAATACATATCCAATGGCAGAATATCATTAAGAGCAAATCACATTATACAAATAAACTTTTTTACCCTCTTTTTAAGGCCTTCTTAATTTTAATTTTAACATGTCCACGGGGCAGTTTTAGCAATGCTAATCAGATCTTCACATCAGTCATTTTTACCACCAGTTTCAAGTGTCTATCTGCAGGGAAAAGTGATAGAATAAAGATGGACACTTGGCCCTTCCTTTGGAATGGGCATGCAATGAGTCCGACTCTTTAGTGTTAGATGAACTGCGTTTGTGCCAGCTTGCCCTCTTTCACCGTGCATGGACTCCTCCCAGGGCCTCTTCCACCATGCATGACCAGCTGAACTGCACTTCTGCCTGTTCACCCTTCATTCCTAAAGATTGGTCTTCTGTTGGCTTGTAAGTTTCTCCTTTTTGTTAAGCCAAATATCTTGATTACAGTGTAAACAGTCTTATACATTCTAAAATACCAGATTTTCTAATTTTCAAGTTAAAGAATCCTTAACAAGCCATTTAAAACAATGTGTAAATTCTTAAAAAAATTTTTTGGTAATGTTCAAACCTCATAACCTTTGAATTTTAAACTTAAACCCACCCAATTGTTAGAGCATGCTGATACTTTCTATCATGAACATGTTCACAAACACATACAAAATACACTCACGCAGATCTTTGAGCATGCAAAAATAAGGATCAGTTGTATGTACATTTTCTGAAGTTTTCAAACAAAAATTTAAGACAATATTTCTTTCAAACTAAGCAACTTTGTGGAGCTTCATTTTCCCAGTTCTTGCTTGTTTAGTAAGGCATTTCACCAATTGGTCTTTTGAATCCCTTCTGTTAGAGGATGGCTGGGGGTGGTGTTGCGGGGGTCACCTGAATCTGAACTGGCCTGATTTTTATCCAATTTTAGATAAGAGCACTTTACATTTTCGGGACTAGCAGAAAAGTCAAAACCATCCACACAGCCTTCTCTGTGACTGAGCCCAGCTGGAGGTTGGAACTTTTATTTCCCCAGAGATGTTCAAATAAATTACAAAAACACAAAAACCAAAAACCCACACTTAAAAATAATACTAATTCTGAAACAGAACTAGACAAGACAACAACAAAAGGCTGAGTTTGTCTCTACCAGAACTCTGTGCCATTCTCACTCAGCAAGCTGAATTCAAAGTTTGCTTAGTGAGCCTGCCACTCTCACCGAGAATTTCCCTATCTCAGGAAATGTAGAACAGAGAAAAATCAGGTCTCAGTGAATGGGGTGACATCTCACCAATATTTGTTGACCCAGGGGCCTTCCAAGGTGGAAGGGAAGTCCCTGTCACTTTGGAGCAAAGGAAATAAGTCCCTAGAGGCTATCCCCTCAGACTGGCAGATTCTCCCCCATACTCAGACCTCCCTGGGCAAGGCTTAAGGTTAAGATAAACCTCAAATGACAAACAGAATACTCAACACTAACACACACCTTACAAAGGCATGCTGAAGCATAGTAAATTGCCAACCAGAAAGTGCCAGGCTACTGATGGAGAGTTTCCCAAAAAACGGAAAACTTCCCAGTACAGACAGAAAACTTCGCAAAACATGTCTGCATGAAAGTGTGAGACTACGATGGAACATTTCCCCCACAAAAAAGTCCGTACTAAACAGCAATCTTCCTAGAGGGGTCTGGGGACGTCACCTCACAGACCACGTTGGCAATCTTATATCGCATCTGCCAAGACTCTTGCCAACCAGAATACAGACCCCGTGGGAAACCAGAATTACAGATACAGAACCTGCAGGCAACCAAATATACAGAACAGCAATGCCTTGACATAACAGCTGGATTTTTGGGGACTCTGTGGTAGGGCATCTGCAAGGTCTGATAAGGGGAATTGCAGGTGAGCCCCCAGAAATGTTGTATGGACTTGGAACCTCGGAAAGACCACCAGGGACCACGACCAATGCGAACAGCAAAAGAGTCCTTTATTTGCAAGCTCAAGTTTGTTCCTCCGTGCACTCGGTAACCAGTAACAGTAAGAGACACCAAGCACAAAATCAGCACAGCTTTTATAGTATTGAAAAAAGAAGTTTAGGGAATTTCTACATAAGCAGTTACATGATTGGTTTGAGGCCACCCTAACTACACTGCCCTTTTTATTAACTATTGGTATGTTCTGTTCCTGGAACACTTGTGCAACTGGTCTGCTTTCTTAAGAGTGGGCAGGGTTGGTGGCAACCTGTGTTTTTTTCTCTCTCTTGGGGTTAATCTGAGGGCAACCTACACAAGATGGTGGGGTTAATCTCAAATTGGAGTTACTTTGGCTCTTCAGCCTGAATAAACCATAGCATACCACATACAAAGCTTTGGTAAAACACAAGTCTGGCTTACATTGTTGGACCAATAGGAGTGTATGTCTACTGCTGTTGCAGGTGTGTCATAAGGTGTGTGGAGTTTTTCATCCTGATGATCTACAATGATGAAATTGACTAACTACACAATTACCTGGGCAGATGCCTGCTGAGACCTATATTAAGTCACAGCTTAACAAAGAACAATATTTACAATGAAATATATTGAACAACCAGACATTGTGACCAAAATTATTTTTACCTGATTCAGTGTATTTTTTACACTCTATATCACATGTACAACTTCCTCATTCCCTTCTGTCTCATTATGTTGTCTTTCTTTGTTTTGTTTTTGTTTTCAGAACCATGTTATAACAGGGCAAGTGGTAGAGTGCTAGCCTTGAGCTGAAGAGCTGAAGGACAGCGTCCAGGCCCAGAGTTCAGGCCCCACAACCGGACCCCCCCCCCAAAAAAAAAAAAAAACAGGGCATTTCTTATATTTTTGTATTCTAGTCTTCAGAAAGTCTGCAGTTAAACAGGCTTAAGTTCCTTTTGTTAGAAATTTAAACACAATTGGGTGGGGTCTTCATCATAATTTTGTTATGATCTCAATACATTTTTATTTCTAGCATTTTACTTGTATAATCTCACTTCAATCTTTTCCAAAGGTCATTTAAGTGGAAGGAGGAAATTCAAAGTGGATTCTGGTAGAGAATTTCTGCTACTAAAAACGCTGGTACACAGTAATTTAAGCAACTCCAAAATTATTCATTAGAGAGATTAGTTGAAAGTCATCTTTTTACACACTGATACTCTTTCCTCAATGAAGCCAGAGGATTTAAAATAACTAATATTTTTGAGGTTAATGGGCACAAATGTGCACGAATTTTCTAGAAATAAAATGGTCACTAATGAAACCTTACTGATACTTCAAAGAATGCTTTCCAATAAGAGGAATCATCTTCCCAAATCTTCACACAATGTATATCTGTCTGATTACAGAACCCCAAACTTGACTAAGACATCTAATAGCTATCTAATTTTTGTTGCCTTTTTACAATACTGCTTTCTTCTCTTATTGATTAGTATGTACTCTATGTCCAGTATTAAATCACATTTGTAATAAAAGTTACTAGATGGGATTTTCATGGATGAGATGATGTTTGGTGGAGCATTGTCTGGTTCAAAGGAGGAGTTGGTATTGGCACAGCCTCTATGGTGGAGCGGGGCAGAGCTTTGAGGGTGAAGACCAGACTCTGTAGGGCTTTGAGATAACAGGGAGGGGACAGAAAGGACTACACTTGTTAGGGATGTGATCTCTTGTGGAGTAGGCAGGATTTTTGATTGAGGCTGGCAGGTGGACAAGTTTTCATTGGAAGAAGGTGGGGTCACTGGGGAAGAGGCTGTTTGGGGCAGAACAAGGCTACAAAAGAGGAGGTTACTTGGAGGAGGGGTGCTGGTAGAGCACTGTGAGTCCTTGTGGGGTATGTAGGGTGAGGATTCCATAAGGCAGAGCAGGGAATGGAGGCAAGAGGCTGACAGAAGGTGGGGATTCTGGTGCAGAAATGAGGAACTATGAGGGAGAGGCTTTTCAGGATTTGAGAGGACAGGATGGAACTAGGAAGAGATAGGCTTGTAAAAGGCAGGGTTTTGGTGGACAATGGCAGGCCTTTGGGAAGTGTGTTAGGGTGGAGGTGGGGTTTCCTGCAGAGCAGGATATAGTTACAATGTATGTAGGATTTTTCTAGGACCAGGGCTTTGTGAGAGCAGTGACAGGATCCAGTGCTCTACTAGTTAGGATGTGGTTTCTGGAGTAGCCAGTCATAACTTCAAAAAGAGAAGTAAGGTTGGGCCGGGATCTCAGTCTTGCAAAGCAGGACATTGACTTTGGACAGGGTTTCCAGTAGGGCAAAGCAACCTTCAAGAAGGACTATGGAGGGACAGGGATTTACAGTTGAGCCTGATGAGGCTTCCAGAGGGAGGCCAACTGGTGCAGTGGTTTCCAGTGAAGCAATGTGTATGTCGAGAGATGGGATCGTGTGGTGGGGGTTTTCTAGTGGGGTGTTTCTGGACCAGGGCAGTGCTTGGAGTTATGGGGCTAGTTGAAATAGAGGCTTTGAGAAGGAGTAGAAGGGCTATAATGGTGTAGGATAATTGTAGGCAGGGTATCTGGTGGAGTAGGGTGTGGATCTTAGGGAAGAACCAATAGGGGGTGGGTTTATCTGGCGAGCACAGCAGGGAATTGAGAGAGTAGATGTGGGAGGTGGAGAGGCTTGTGGAGGAGCAGGGCTGGCTTTCCAGGCAGGAGATGGGCTGTGTGAGAATCTTCTGGCCGAAGAAGGTGGGGCTTCAAGGGCAGTTATAGGGAGGTGAAGGGTTTTTGGTATAGCATGATGGGCTTTGTGGGAAGAGGTAGGTTCAGGGCTGTGTTTGAGAGATTAGGCCACTTAGCAATAGGCTAGTTATGGGCCGAGTTTCTAATAAAACCAGAAGGGGCTCAAGGGAGAAGGCTGGTTGGGGGTGGGTATGAAAGGGAAGGGAGGGCTTGGAGAAAAAAGGATATGGGAGCAATGGGACTATGAGTTAATGGAGTAGTTAGGGGCGGGTATCTGGTGGATTCGAGGGAGGAGCCTGACGTAGGCACTGTTCTTGTTGCAGCAAGGCATGACAGAGAAGGAGATAATGATATGGCCTGGTTTCTGTTGGTTCAGGACAGGGATTACAGGAAGGGGTGGAGTGGAAGAGAAGTTTCCCTATTGCAAAGGAGGGCTTTCAGGAAGGAGTCTGTTTGCAGTCAAGACTTTGAAAGTTTATAGCAGAGCTACCAGGGGGTAGGCTAGTTAAGATTGGACATTTTAAGGAGGAGAATGACTGGAAGTGGGTTTCCAGTGGATCCAGTCAAGCTTTATGGGAAGGGGAAATAGTAAGGGGTAAGACTTAGTGAAGAGTGGGGCTACAAAATGGGCAAGGGAACTAAAGAAAGACTTCTCAGAAGAAGAGATAAAAATGGCAAAGAAACACATGAGGAAATGTTCACCATCCCTGGTTGTGAGGGAAATGCAAGTAAAGACAGCCCTAATATACCATTTTACCCTAGTGAGAATGGCCCTCATCCTCAAGTGAACTAGTGACAAATGCTGTGGGAGGGGGATGTGGAGAAAGAGGAACCCTATTGCACTGCTGGTGGGAATGTACACTTATACATCCACTTTGGAAAGCACTCTGGAGGGTCCTCAGAAAGCTAAATATTGACCTCCTTTATGACCCAGTCATACTACTTCTAGGTATCTATCCTGAAAAACAGGAACCAGTATAAAAGGGCACACGCACCTCCATGTTTATTGTAGCACTGTTCACAATAACCAGGATATGGAAACAACCCAGCTGTCCCACCACAGATGAATGGATCCAAAAACTGTTGTATCTATACACAATGGAATATTATGCATCCATTAGAAACGACAAAATAATGGCATTTGCAGGGAAATGAATGGAACTAGAAGAAATCATGATGAGCGAGGTAAGTGAAGTGCAGAGACAAACAGCACATGGTCTCCCTGATAAGTGGATGTTAAATCCAAAATGTTAGATGATTCGACAAAATAAACAGGACTTAAGAAACAAAGGACTTCCATTCACCTGGTCGAATCACTACGAAATAACCCCCATGCTACTGATCACATGTATGGTATATATGTGCACACCAGAAGAAAACCAGGAGGACGACACAGAACTAGATGGAATCAGGGAAATACACAACAGCAGGACCCATCAACTGCACTGGACATTGACCAAAATGAAGTAAGCAACACAATGGACAAGTGGGAAAGAAGGAACAGCCGATGCTATGCAAAACAAAATAAATATACATATCACCCAATGTGGAAGAAATAACTGTATTGCAAAGCTCATAAATGTTATACACCATGATAGACAATTTGTCCTACGAATGTTAGAATGTGTTTGTGACTTTAAGCTTCACTATCCCACAATACTGTGAAATTTGGGATGCTATGTAACCTTTTAATCAAAATAAAGATTTGAAAAAAGAAAGAAGGGGCTGTGTAATTCTTTCTGATAGAAGCATAAAATTCCATTATGTATATATACCACATTTTCTTGATCCACATCTATTGAGTGGCACCTTGATTTGTTCCATATCTTAGCTATGCTAATAATCCTGCCAAAAACATAGTGGTAGATTTATTTTAGTGTGTTTTAGCTTGAGATCATTTCCACAAATACCCAGGAGCAGGATTGCTGGTTCCAGACTACGTACATTTGAACTTACAAAATGATGCTAATTGAAATGAATTCCAGGACATGGAAAAAACACGTCTTTTTTTTTGGGGGGGGGTGTCTGGTCGTGGGGCCTGAAATCTGGGCCTGGGCGCTGTCCCTCAGCTATTCAGCTCAAGGGTAGCACTCTACCACTTGAGCCAAAGCACCACTTCCGTCTTTTCTTCTTTTTGCTTATATGGTGCTGAGGAATCGAACCCAGGTCCTCATGCATGCAAGGCAAGCATTCTACCACTGAGCCACCTTCCCAGCCACAATAAGCATTTTTTTCAGATGTCAACATTAAGTTCTGTAAAATAGTGTATCTAGATTTTATTTTATTTCATTTGTCTTTTGCCATTGGTTTATGCCTGGCAATCCCTGTCTTGATTCTGGTACCTTCCATCTTGTATATACATTTATCTGATTTGGACAAGGAAAGGGAAAAAAACATAGTGATGAAAGAAGTAATAAGAGTGACCCATTGCAACAATGATATACACAACACATTCTATCGGAAATGAACTTGACAACTTTGGGCTGGGGGGGGGTGTAGGGGGTGGGAAGGGATATGAGAACAACAATGGATTGGGTAACAATAATGAATGTACCTTACTCATGTAACTGAAACCACTCTGTACAGTATTTTTAAAATCAAATAAAATTTAAAAATTGAATCTATCCAAAAAATATCATTTTCAAAATAATACATCTGTCACAGTACTTGTGAGGGATTCTAGAGTCAAGCTGTTAGACTTGGAAAGGGATATATTGGGAAGCCATCTCAAACAGCAATCAAAAGGCTGAGAGTTGTGCTCTGGAAAGGTCAAACAGTCAAATGAAGACAGAGGTATGAGTTATGACCTCAAGAGTATTTAAGTAGGAGCTATTGGACACTAAAAGATCAAGACTTTGGAGATAAGATGGATGTCTGTGCTATGGTTGTAATGACTATTGCTCATTTCTGCTCCCTAACAATAAGGGATTCAATTATCCCTATGTATACAAACAATACCTCATGTTAATAGTTGTAAACACAAGCTAGATTGGTGCCTTAATTTGTGGGCATATCTGTAGCCACTGATCCCCCCTCCTTGTAGTAGAATGAATATAAAGCATGTTAAGCAGGATTTGGAGATCCAGAAGCTGGCAATGAGGCTTTGGGTCCTCTGGTGTTTTCTTTCCTATCACTTCCCATGATTTCTCAGTTCTTTGGCCAGGTTTCCCATCATCTTTGCTATCCCATGGTTGCGGTTACTGACAGTACTTATATGCTGAACACCTCAAAACACACCATGGAAAAACATTTCCTCAAAGAAGATTGACAAATGGGGGCTGAGAAGGTGGCTCAGTGGTAGAGTGCTTGCCTTGCATGCCTGAGGCCCTGCGTTTGATTCCTCAGCACCACATAAACAAAAAGTAAAAAGCTGGAAGTGGCGATGTGCCTCAAGTGGTAGAGCACTACCCTTGAGCTGAAGATCTGAGGGACAGCACCCAGGCCCAGAGTTCAGGCCCTACGACCGGACACCCCCCCCCAAAAAAAAGAATATAGACAAATATATAGGTGAACCTGGAAAGATACCAAACATCAGCAGTCACTCTGTGATCCTCTAGCAAGGAATTACAATTCAGAAATATTTTACTTCTGATAATATAAGAGATAGATAATTGTCCCTTTTTTATATTTGGTATTTGGTATTGCATAAACTTTCAGAAAGACATATACATTGTGAAATAATTTTATATATTCCATAGATCACAGACCACGTCACTGGAGTGATGATCCTAATGTCTTAACTCAGTTGCCTGGTTCAGACTTAGGTGAGTGTGAATTGCCTAATTATGAACATTTCTACATGAAACTCAACAACACAGAATGAAGTGTCGCAGTCAGGCCATTCCATACCTGTGGGGATTTTTACTTATATTAGAATAATGTACGCCTACATGCTCAGCACTCATGGCACATTGGTGTATATAATTGTCTTCGGATCAGAAAAACTCTAGAGTTTAATGTAGAATGATGGGCTATACATTTTCAATGCAAGAGTGATGATCACCCCATGCAATTATTCTCAGTGGAGAACCCTTCCTATACAATTTACTGACTTAGCTTCTCTTATGTGTTTTATCATTATCAGGCAGGGTCACACTGTATCAAGCTGCAATACTGAAGCAACCTTAGCTGCATTTGAATTTTACCTCCAATCTTGATACCAAGGTCAACACTGCAACTCTAATCACATAGTTAGTGGACACCCTAACTTTTCAATCCTGGTTAAAAATTCAGCTTTCATTGCTCATTGCCAGAGTTAAAGATCTCACTCCTTTAGATTTATTGTGTATCTTCTTGTATTTCCAACACTGCTTTAGATGTTGGTCTTTGCAGTAGAGCTTTTAGTTTGCATTTGATTTATGGAGGTGCTAGTGATGCCAGCTGAACTGCATATATTATAAGTAATTTGATGTTTTGACATATGAATTTAATTTTGTCAATTGAGGAAGTATATACACAACACCTACAAAGGTTTCTTTATGTATATTTGTTTTGCTATATTGTGAACTTCCTAAAAGCCAGTCATGGGAGCACATGTCCTAATTCATCACTTCTGTCACTGAGACAAGGCTTGAAAGTTCCAGACTATTTGGCACTTCATAGTGAGAACCTTTCTACAAAGAAGGGGGAGAGAACAGCAAAAAGAGCAAATAAATCTTCCAACAGTTTTGCTATATATTCTTTACGCTTAGCCATTAAGACCACCATAAAAGTATTGTTTATGACTACTTACCTACTCTTTTCCTGTTGTGAGTTGTTTTATTTCTAGATCTCTAAGAAATCATATAAGAATAACATAAGAAATCTATATGAATCATATAAGAAACCATAAAAAATACTCGATTAGGCATATATAATCCAGAAATCATAATTTCAGGAAAGTATTAAGCACATAAAATGTAATGCATTGACTATTTATTGAAAACTTCAGCAGTTTTAGTTTATTTATTCTGATAACAAAGTTTATAAAGTAAGTTACAATAGTATTCCAAATGGAACACAGAATAAGAAACATGAAGGGTAGCACTAAGGAATGCTACTGCTAACATTAATAGAGTAAGAATGAAATGTAGGCAAAACTCCTTCACAGTAAAAACCACAGGACAGCCCCAACATTACTTTCATTGCTCATATGAAGAAAAGACATTTTTTGTAGTAAAGACAAATTTTCACAGATATTAATATCAATAGGGTATGTATTTCTTAAGGCCTTCAGGAAGGATGTTGTGACCATTTTAATGGAAGCTGACTTCTCTGGGACCTACTACACAATGCACAGACACCATTCCAAGCACTGCACCTGCATTAGGGTAATTTTAGTGCTCATGATTGTTTTTCAAGTTAGGAGATGAATTAAGTATTTTATTAAAAACACAAGTAGGCAATAAGGCCAAATTTCCTAAGTACCTAAGACTGATCAGTTGTGAACCCATAATTCAAATCCAGGTTTCCACCAGGCATATCTCAGGATATTGTGTCACATTATTACCTTTCAATACCTATGGAGCAGATGAACCCACTTTATCTTCCTAATTATGGTTATAATGGCAATAACAATGCTATTTTTTAAATGAAAAGGGTGTGGATAATGACAGTGTAAGTGATCTTTATACCAAATAAAGATCAGTTTGATTTCTTAAGAAATACCTGAATGAACATCATTCAGCTTCCACTGTTTATTATTCCTGGGATAATTGCTTAAGAAGAACAAGTCCATGTCAAAGACACTTGTACTGATGAACACAAGCTTTTATCATGAAGTACCTTGAATACACAGGGAATAGTTTGTTATCAATATATAATCCAAAATAAATAATTTTGTGACTATTTCCTTGTTGTACCAAAGAAAATCTATTCCCGATTCTAAAACATATATCAGTTTAATGGATAATACTGTTATCAGTATAAATTAGGTGTGCATAACATATGTAATGTATTCTATTACATAACATATAAATGATATATTTATAATATATGTATAATTACTGATATTCTATAACTACTATAAATAATATATGTATAAAACTGGTTTTAGTATTATACTGTGAAGGATACAAGGAATGACAACTTTATTTAAATAAATATATTTTTATGTTTTAGTCAAATAATTTATTTTTGTGCCAGTACTGAGACTTGAACTAGGGTAAAGGTGTTGTCCCTGAGCCATTACTCTCAGAATGGCTTGATATAGCTATGTTCAGATCTCAGCCCCTAAGTAGCTGGGATTACAGACATGAGTCATGTTATATTTTTTGAATTCCATCCTTGGCATGTTCTTACATAATTATTTTTGAATGTTCAATTATATTATGATATTCCACTTCTAAACCAATTCAGAATAAATAACTACTTATTGGGTAAAACTATAGGTTGCAATCGAAATTGTGAGGACTCTCCTATCAATTTTCAAAGATATTGTAATTTAATTCCTAGACAGACAAGTAGAAAAATTATATTATGTGTGCATAATATATGTAATATACTATATTACATAACATGTAAATGATATATTTATAATATATACATAATTAGGGATATTCTATAATTACTATAAATAATGTATGTATAGAACTGATTGTAATATTATACTGTGAAGGATACAAGGAATGACAACATCCCTATCTTAACTGTCTCATTTTCAACAGTATATAAACTATGCTATAAACATATATCTTCAAGAAAGCACACTTCTGTAATTTCCTATTCACCTTCAAATATTCTCATTGCTATGAACATCCTGTAAGATTGGCCACACTTATCCACAGAAAACACTTTGTGATACTTTCTGGGTAATGTTGCTTCTCCTCATACTTATCAACCTTTCAGCAACTTCAGTGAAGGGCATTTTCTCTGCTTTGCCTGTAGATGATATCATCCTTTGTTATTTTCCAGCAAAGAAATTGTGGCTAGCAGACTTGAGCACTGGTACATTCAGAGATTCTTTGGTTGTGAATTTTTCCTTTCTTTTCTTGGTAAGTGAACTGCAATAACGAAAAACATTTAAATCAATGTGTTTTGGTGTAAATGAAAGCATACTGATTTGAAAATATCACAAATATTCGTTTTTAAAATTTATATTTAATTAAAATATGATAGGGGTGGTTTTAGTGGTGCATGCCTTTAAATCTAGCTATTTAAAAGTCTGAAAACAGAGTATCATAGTTTTAAGTTAGACCAGGTAAATGGAACATTAGACATTTATCTTCAACTAAGAACCAAAAATCTAAAAGTGGAGCTGTGGCTCAAATGGAAGACAGACAGCCTGAGCAAATAAGAAAAGTAAAATAACCTAGGCCGTGAATTTAAGTCATAGTATTAACACTCATATACTATATACACACACATATATGTATATATATATATATATATATATAATGTATGTGTGTGTATATAGTATATGTATCCTAAAATATTATGTGAGTTAATTTGTAAAAACCTGGTCATAGATTATATATGAGGTGTGAAAAAGTATGTAAGTCTGAAATGACCCCAAAGTATTTTGACAAGAGAACTGGAAGAGTTATCACTTAATCAAATAGTAATGAGGGATAGGTTTAAAAATAAAGATCAAAGCTCACTTTGGGATCTTTTGAGTTTGTTAAAATCAATAGCTACCAGTTGTCAGTAGACAGGATGCTATTAAGGACTTCAATTAAAGAAAGAACAGAGCTGGAGAAAACAAACTGAAATAATTAAATGCACTCAGTAGCAACAATCATGAGAAGGAAGATTACAGAACTAAGCCCTGGGATACAGAAATATGTAAAAAATGACAAATGAAGAAAAACAGTAATAAGTATGTAATGCAGACATATATGGTTAGGTATTTTTAATGTTTAAGGGCTATGAAGTGATTGTTTGATGACCTAAAATTTACGAAATTGGTAAGGTCAACAATCCCTTGGGGGGCTGGGAAGGTGGCTCAATGGTAGAGCGCTTGCCTTGCGTGCTCAAAGCCCTGGGTTCGATTCCTCAGTACCACATAAGCAAAAAGAAAAAAGCCGGAAGTGGCACTGTGGCTCAAGTGGTAGAGCACTAGCCTTGAGCTGAAGAGCTGAGGGTCAATGCCCAGGCCCAGAGTTCAGGCCCCACGACCGGACCCCAAAAAATTAAAAACAACAACAACAACAACAACAATTCCTTGGGCAAACCATAGCTGATCATTTAAGTAAAAAGGGACTACAATAGTGTATCTTGATATGACAAAGTGAAAACAGATAAATATTTGGAAAGCCAATTTTTGGACATGTGGTTGGAATGACAATTCCTGCAGTTTGTTCAAGTGTCAGTAGAAGGGAAGAGTTTTAGCACAATGATAGAAATCATTCAGGAATCTGGTAGATTTTCCCACTGTCTTCAATTTCCTTTTTTCCTGAGAACTAAGATATCATTACTGGACGCCAGTACCATGTTGTGCCTTTGGCAAGTTATCAGATATTCACATGCCCAAATAATAGAGAATGGGAACCTGTCTGCATTGAGCAGTCAGTAGAAAGGTTTCTGGACTTTCTCAGGAAGAACGTTCTGCCATTGTGAGTTGGATAGGGCTGGATAATATAGCCGTCATTCTGCTAAGTTGACACCTGAGATATTGGATGTTTTAACTGCGTTATATTGAATTTTATGAATCAGTTAATCAGATTCTTTATACCATATGATGTTACTAGACTGTGAAATGGATGTTTATTGCATTACCTTTGTAGCCAAGATTACAAGTATGAGCTACCAACACCTGGCTGTATGTAATTTAATCTGTAGTTTTCTTCAAGTGTTTCATCCTACGTTGAAGTTTTCTTTTCTTACAAACTTTTTAATAAATATGTAATCTATTCAATTTTGAAAATTACTGCAGTACCTCCCACTTATTTGTGGCATTTCTGAAATCCAAATTCTTCTGTGTGTCAGGGTGGATACTTTTGCCTGTAACAAGTATTATTGTTGAACACATAACATCTGACTACTTAGAGAACAGAAGATGTGAAGCTACAGTAGCCAGATAAAGAACTTCCAGGACAATTCAAGAGCAACTCATGTACTCCCTATGTAGGTGAATAGGGAGCATAGAAAAGAAATTCTTATACTTGAAAGTGATTAAGTGTGTGTGTACATAGGTGTTCACTTATTTATCTGTTGCTATAGTTTTACATATTCACTAGTATAAAACAATATTTCATATATATATATATATATATATATATATATATATGTATATATATATGCAGATCACAGTTTCCAAAATCCAGAGATCCACCTCCATGGGCAACGCTTTCCTATGTTGCTCTTTCGGTAATAAGAATGTAACCTGGAATTGTCCAGTGGTAGAGAAATTACTCAGATATTCAAGCATTTGTCTTTCAGTATGTTGCTTGCTCCTAACTCTAAAATTATGGTCTGTTAATGTGTAATTTAAGTAGTCTTATAATATATTGTACAGAATGTATAATATATATTGTATATTACAATACATATTATATATAATACCTGACAGTGTTATACCTTGATAAGGAAAAATACAATAAACGTATCAATGTCCACACTTTCCCAGCCATGATTAGGTTCAGTAGAGATAGGGACATTACATCTCAACAGGAAAATTCTATTGAAGTTCTGATGACCTTGAGCTAGATAAGAATTCCTGTAAAAGGAGCCTCTCCTCTATTATGAGAAAAGATAAGTTTGGATGATTTTTTTTGTTTTTTTGAGGGTTTTTTATGGCCGGTCAAGGGGCCTGAACTCTGTGCCTGGGTGCTGTCCCTCACCTCTTCACCTCAAGGTTAGTGCTGTACCACCTGAGCCATAGTGCCATTTCTGGCTGAGGAATCAAACCCAGGGTCTCACGCATGCAAGGCAAGCACTCTAACCACTGAACCAACTTCCCAGCCCACGTTTAGAAGTTTTCAAGAAGAGGAATTTGGCATTTGTGTTGTATCCTTGATTAGTAATGAATAGGTATCATTATGCTCCAAATTTTGTCTCCTTTTATGTTCCCTAAACAGTTACACAGGATCATCATTCCATCACATAGCTTTAAGTCCTTCATTTATTTCTTTTTTTATCATTATTGTTTTGTTGTTGTTGTTTTGCTGATCCTGAAGCTTGAACTCAGGGCCTAGGTAGTGTCCCTGATCTCCAGGCTAGTGATCTACCACTTGAGCCACAGAACTACTTCTGGCTTTTTTTGCCTGGGCTTGCTTTGAATCAGAATACTCAGATCTCATCCTCCTGGATAGCTAGGATCACAGGTGTGAGCTACCAGTGCCAGAAAGTCCGTCTCTTTTAGATATTATTCTAAAAGCCTCCTATCCAAGGTCACTTCTAAGATAGTAAATAGAACTATGCCAATAGTTCTTTCACACTCTCATCTCCTGTTATGACTACTATGTGTCTTTTCCATCTTATTTTGACCCTACTTCCATGTTCCCTTCCTAATCCATGGTTCTAGTTGTGTTACTAATAATTACTTAAATTTAGTGGCTATAAACCCTGAATCACTCAACTATTAATTTCAGTTAATTTTTTCAATATTAGTGTTTTTCAGTACAAATCTGAGCTTATACTCATTTTGAATCTACCTCTTGGCATGAGCAGAGCCTGGGCCTATTCTACCTCAAATGCAAGAGCTTAGCCAAAGAATAGCCAACAGTATTCCTGCCTAGGAGTCATGATAAATAGTTGAATGCCTGAAAGAAGCAATGCATTCTTGGCATGGGAAGGGGTTGGAGAGACAACATTCTACAAAGCAAACTGGCAGTCACAACAATTTTTGGGGGGTCAGGTCATGGGTCCTGAACTCTGACCCTGGGCGCTGTCCCTCAGCTCTTCAGCTCAAGGCTAGCACTCTACCACTTGAGCCACTTGTGAGTTATTTTTTTGCTTATGTGGTGCTGAGGAAACGAACCCAGGGCCTCATGCATGCAAGGCAAGCACTCTACCACTGAGCCACCTTCCCAGCCCCCAGTCAGAACACTTAACAACTTCTCCTTTGGACAAACTGACCTCCTACAAAGTGGCAGTGAGATAACTCACCTAGTGAATTTTCATATATGAAGGAAGATTTCATGTCTCACTACACAACTCACTTGTAGTCAAAGAGAGGGCCATTCTTTTGTGTACTCCTTAGGCCCAGTCTCACTTTATCTCCATCTTAGACTTTGCCCAGACTCTATTCCTACCATAAGGTCCCTGATGTGGAGGAAAGTGTGATCTCTTGGCATTTGACTGGCCCTTTGGGAACCGAGGCCACTTTTAGTTTTGAACCTGTTCCTCCTTACAAGGCTGTGTTGGCTGGTGGGAAAGCTCATTCTCTGAATTGTGCCTTAGTACCAAATCTCTTTAGCGAAGTCAAGGGATGACAGATTCTGTCTGAGGGAGTGAGTTTCTCCATTTCCAAAGAGGTCAATTAATATCTGATACTGAGGCCCAGGTGGAGGTCCTTCACCAAATCCTCCAAACTGGAGTGGATGTTAGCTCAGACTCCAGGCCATCCGCCAGCTATTTCTCATGAATAAAAAGGTCACAAGAGTGGAGTTCAGAAACAAAGAGAAATGAGAGTAGCAGAAGAATCATTGGCACGGAGAGGAATTAGAAACTTTGGGTGCAAAAAGTGCTCAGAAAATATAGGATCACTCATATCATTTGGGAATCACATCATAACATTAGGGACTAACAGTAATAAATTGCTACCTAAATTAGTAACTCCACTGCTCTACATTACAAGTGTTCTGTCAAAAGGTAGCTGTCCTAGCTCTATTTTGATGAGGAAAACGGACCACATTCTTTTCTCACAAAGTTCTACTGAGTATCTTCATCTATACCCCACGTTGTTCTTACTCACTACATCTCTGTTACTTTCCTTTGCTGGATTCAATCAATGAGACTTGAATGTGTTATCATCTTCAGACATGTAATCACATTTTCTTTTAATCCATTTGTTATAAAACAAATTATGTGGAAACATATGTCTATAGTACATTTTCTTCTATGACAGGTTTCTGTGATGTTATTATTTTAATAGTTTCATTTTTAAAACATGAGGAAAATGTTTTGTTACAATTAGCACTAATTAGTTGCACATATTTTTGTATTTTTCTATGTCTGTGTATTTGTTATTAAGCTTCTAACATTGTCTTTTCCCCCAACTGTTGCCTTCTTAAATTGCTTCAATAATAATAAATTGCTTCATATAAACTATATATGATGGCCTTGCATGTGTTCATTGGTATATTTAAATTTTGATCTAATATCCACATATTACAGGATTTCTCCAACCTCTTGTAACTGCTCTGAAAGTCTATATAGAGGTCCCTCATTAAAGCAAAAACAGAATGCCACAAAACCCTATGAAATTAGGATTAGGTATATATCCAAAAATATTTAGCAATGATACAGTAGAAACATTCACTTCTCTTATATACCTGAATAGCACATTTTCTTTATTCCATCTTTTTTGTGCATCTAGGTAGATTACACAGATTGGTTGCTATGAATATTGCTGCCATTATCATGGATGTTCATGTTGATTTATATTCCTTCAGTATGTATCCAAGGGGCTGGGAAGGTGGCTCAGTGGTAGAGCGCTTGTCTTGCGTGCCTGAGGCCCTGGGTTTGATTCCTCAGCAACACGTAAGCAAAAACAAAAAAGCCAGAAGTGGCGCTGTGGCTCAAGTGGTAGAGCACTAGCCTTGAGCTGAAGAGCTGAGGCACAGCTCCCCGGCCCAGACTTCAGGCCCCATGACCGGACCCAAAAACAAAACAAAACAAAAATATGTATCCAAGTTGCCGTTAAGTTCATCAATATATGTGTCTTTTTGGTATTGTGTAAATTTCCATTATGATCTCCATATGGGTTGCCCTAGTTTACAATGCCACAAAACCAAATACAGTTCTTGATTTATTTCAACCTCTCCAGCAGTTTATTTATCTGAGTGGTGATAGCTATTCTGGTGTGTAAGATGGGATCTCTGTAACTTTCTTATTTATTTTCCTATGTATTTCCTATGTGGATAAGAATATCAAACATTTCATTTATTTATTAAACACTTAACAGTTGTACTTCATTCTTGCTCAGTGTCTTTCTTTTTCTTTTGGTATTTGATCAATTTTTAAGTTCTATAATATTTAATTTTTTCCCATACTAAATACTCACTTTTGTAAAAAGATTTTTTTCATTACAGTAGTGTACAATTAACTAAAAACAAATAATTGTACATATATACCACTGGATGTTTTTGTTTTTTTTAAAGCCAGGAAATTGTTACAATAAAGATGCTGAACTTCTTTTGCTAAATAGACTGAAAGGATAGTATCTCATATTAGCTTAAAATAATCTCAGAATTAACAGTCACAGCCTGAGCCACAACAGTCTCAGCTAAGTAAAACCACTAAAACAGCACAAACTGCATTTAAAGACAGCAAAGGGCTGCATAAAAGTTAGAAGAAAGACACGACTTTCAGGAAGCAAATGCTGAAGTTCACAAGCAGATCTTAGGAATCTGAATATCAAGAAGAACAAAGGATAAAAATATATAAGAGGACAATTTTAGAACTCAGAATTCAGAAGGGGAAACAACCACTAGATAATAAAACTCTATGCTAAATGGAAGAAGTGTTTTACCCCAAACCTCAGCTGTGTCTGACTCTCTCACACCAAACACACACACACACACACACACACACACACACACACAAACCTAGTGAGAAGCTTTAGCCAAAATAAGTCATTCTGGACTTAGACTTCATTTTAAAGTCCTTTACCGAAAGTATCCATTGTGCAGGCCTTTACTGAAAGTACCCATTGTAAAGATTTTAGTGAAAGTTAGAACTTAGGTATCTGGAAAAACTGAAATGTCCCAATAACTTTCTGCCCATAACTTCCCTAGCAATAGCCATCAGCGGATGACAGGTAGGTACCTAAATTTACAGATGTTCTTCAGATAGCATATTTAACATAGTTTGTTGCGTACTGCTTAGCCTGTGCATGCTCGCCAATAAGATTGTGACAATATTGACTTACTAAATGCCAACCAATAATGTAACTGCCAAGATAGGGGACCCCTTACCTCAACCTTATACCCTATAATAAAACCCTCTTAACTGAAGGGTCAAGGCTCTCAACTCTGACCCGCTGCAACTGTAATGGTTGTGAGACCAGTCTCGAGCCTGCAATAAATGACTCTTATGTACTTGCATGGGAATTGGCTCCTTGGTGGTCTTTGGGGATCCTTATCTCAGCACAAGACTATTGTACACAGAGAACCCCAAGGGGCAGCTTCATCTGGGACAATGAAGCTTTTTCCTCTTACTTTAAAATAATCAAAAGTGAATGTGTAGTTGGATCTACAGCCACCCCAAACCTGAACAGGAGGAGTCAAAGGATGCCTTAGGCTGCAGGACAGCCTTGGTTACCCCTAGCTTTCTGTGTAAGAATGCAGTTTGTGGTCCCCTAAGCAAGGGTGGCCAAGCTGAAATGGAGGTATGCTTTGCCTGGAGGATAGCACCGTGTGAGCCCTGCATGCATGGTGAACCAAAGTGGGAAACACTGTGAGCATCTCCAGGATGGCCTCTCAGAGGCCTGGAGAAGTTGACTCCTTTAGTTGGACATGGCATGAGATAGGAGGACAGCGGGAATCCAGAAGATGGGAAAGGCACAGGACCAAATGAGCCTCTCCATGGAGACTCCTCAGCCATGCTAAGGAAGTTCCCAGCCCACACATGGTGGCCACCACACAGGTACCAAGAGGCCATTTGTCTAGGGGGCAGTCCCAGGTCCTGATCCAGAGCAAGAACTTCCCCATTGGCCCTGGGTCTGGCTGAGGTGGAGCAGTGCCCACCAGCCATTCTTCCTCTGCCCTGCTTCACCTAGCCTCCCAGCAGCTGCCTGGTCCACAGCACCCATGCTAGGCCAGCTCCATGGGGCAGGCCAAGGCTATGCCAGCGATTCCTAGTACCTGCTTCAAGGGGAGACTGAGGCCTAGCCCACAGCAGAGCTGGCCCTCACTAACTTACAAGGACCTTCAGAGAGGCATGGCCATCACCAGACCAGCACTGCTGCCCTCCCAGTCCCCAGAATTTACCTACAAGTCCCTGCCTTTGTTCTTGAAATTCTTGAGCCCCTGGTTGGCTCATTTCTCATTATCTGTTTAGGTGGGATTTGAGAATCCTGACAAGTACTAAAGAATGAAATACTTTTTTTTTATAACATTTCTTAAGAGATTTTGGCTCTACATTAATTATCATAGAAATTGACCTTCAAAAACTCTATCGGTGGGCCTGAGTCTTAAGGGCACCTCCAAAACTAGAGCAGAGAATCATCAACCCGGATTTTTAAAATTGTTATTTTTAAGGTAATTACATACGGATCACCATTTTCTAAGTCAGGTAATGAGTTCATTTCTTGTTTGACAATCCCATCCCTTCCTTTGCTCTCTGTCTCTTATTTTCCCTTCTCTCCCTGTCCACAGTGGTATATTTCATTGTGAACATAATACCTACAGAGTACACATGCTCCATCTGTTCCCCTGTTTCCTTGAATGTCTCATAAATGTCCTCAATGCTCATAAATGGATAAACAAGAACAGAAAAATCCCTCTTATTTCCAATTTCTGGAATTCATTTCAATATAAACATCAGTAGTTTTATGAGAGTGTCAGGCTCTGTACACACATACTGAACACTGATACTTCCTGTACTGTCATAACTCCCACTGGATTCGAAGGTCCACAAAGGAATTCTTTTCACTTTCCACACAGGAAGAAACTGAGATTCAGAAAGATTAAGTAACTTACTGGAAATAATATGCTGAGCATAATGGCTCATTCTTATGACTTACCTACTACAGAGAGTAAGATTTGAAGATCACAGTTGGAAACCAACCCAGGTTGACATATCCATTACATGTTTATCTCCAGTTAACCAGAAGAAAGTGAGAATTGTGTGTTTCAAGTGGTAGAGCTAGAACACCACCAGACTTGAATGAGAAACCTGAAGGATACTGTCAATATCATTATTTTTAAGAACCAATGCTGTCCCATACATAATCAGACCCCCCCCCCACATATTAAAATAGATAGTACTGAAATCCAAATAGATTTTTATTTTTAAAGTTTTATTTTTATTTTTAGTGAGGTTTGACTGGATAGTTTCTACTGATGAGCCACAACTTAGAATTATGTTACAATGCTACCCATGTCTGTATTCAGAGAAAAATTCTCCTAAATCAGTATTCCTCCTTTTCCAGCAATAATAAGTTTTCTATTCCTAGTCCAGTTTCTTCTTTTGGGACTCAATCTCTTAGACTTTTCTGTCTTGCATTGTCTGTAAGTTCATTGATCCAGTAGATCTCAGCCATCTTAATAACCTGGACAGAACCTGCCTTGGGAAAAGTGTTCTAAGTTCACCATTCAGTGGTATTTGTTAGTACTCACCCATAATCACTTTGTCTTCCATAATTCATAACACCTCCACCAACAACAAATTAAAGCACCAAACGACCTGAAGATGTTGTACAGAATAATGAGTTTGGCATTATTCATTTACATGACTTAGTGACTTGAAACCTAGTTTACTAGGGGAGATGATGGGCAATTTGTGTGTTTGCCAAAACCTGCAAAATTATTTCGTACTTTCCCAAAAAGGAAGAAAGGAGGGGATAGGGGGAGGAGGGAAGGTGTTTGGTGACCATGCCTTTTGGTTCAGTGATTGTTTTCTGGGGTCAAATTCAGAGAAATTCTGCTTGCAATCCTAGTTGAATGGGGAATGAAGAAACCATGCCCTGGAAGGAGTTTTGTCCGGTCCTTAGCCTGGTTCCAACCACCACTGGATAATCCAAGTCCCATTTCTGGACCAAGATGCCTTGAAGAGTACAGATTCACTGGGCAGTTGGACCTAATCACAGCCAGAAAAGGCAAAAAATAATGCAATGCCCGAGGGCAGCACTGGAAATCTACACCAGGCAGAGATTTTTTTATATATTTTTATTGCAAAAATACTGCACAGAGGGTTTACAATTACATGAGAAGGGTAATGAGTATATTTCTTATCGGGCATTGTTACCTCTTCCTTTGTTTTTCCCCTACTACCCCTTCCCTCCCCACCTCTCCAACTCCTCCTTCCTTGACCCCTGTCCAACATTGTAAATTCATTTTCGACACAGTGTCCTGTACATCTCATCATCACAATGGGTCAACCTGCATCCCCATTTAAGCATTCTGCTACATCCCTTCCAGTCCCCAACTTTCAAAAATGTATATACATGATGCAGAACACTGGAACCAAATACAGTGAAAACAGGGATTATACCATGGGGGGGATGAACCTACAAAAGATTCACATAGTGCATTATAAGTATATTAAAAACAAAAGCCAGAAAGGAAAAACCACTTGTGTCTCTGACTTGGGTAACATTTCATTTAACATCATCTTATATGGTCATATTTGCATAGCCTTTGATCTTCTCTGCTTGTCTTAAATATGTACTAGTCCTTGCAAACAAGGGAAAGCATGGTACCTATGTTTCTTTGGGTGTGGCTTACTTCACTTAATATAATTTTTACCAAGTCGTTACATTTCCTAACAAATGGGGAAATGTCATTCTTTGTAATGGAGGCATAAAATTCCATTTTGTGTTTGTGTCTATATATATATTTATATGTATGTATATATATATATATATATATATATATATATATATATATGCATATCACATTTTCTTGATACATTCATCTACTGAGGAGCATCGGGGTTGATTCCATATCATAGCTATGGTGAATAATGCTGCAATAAACATGGTTGCGCTGGCAGCTTTGGTATGATCTTGTTTGTGATCATTTGGGTAAATGTCCAAGAGTGGGATTGCTGGGCCATAGGGGAACTATACATTGAGTCTTAGGAAGAAATTCCATATGGCTCGGTTAAACAAGTTTACAATCCCACAAACAATGCAGTAGGGTTCCTTTTTAGCCACATCCCCTCCAACATCTGTTGTTATTACATTCCTTTTTTTAAATTCTGAAAATACACAACAGAGGGGTTACAATTACATGGGCAAGATAATGAGTATATTTCTTATCAAGCATTGTAGCCTCCTGCTTTGTTTCCCGTTCCCATCCCTTCCCATCCTCCCCCTGCCTCCCCAAGCAGTCCTCCTTCTCCCCCCACCCACACCAAAGTTGTAAAGTTCGTTTTCAACATAACGACTTGTACATCTCATTCTTGCAATTGGTCCACCTGTATACCTATTTAAACGATTTGTTTTTTCCCTTCCCCTCCACAAATTATACCGACATCAAATACAGTGAACGAAAGGGTTATACCTTGGGGGAGAGACATACAAAGCAACAAAGAAATAATATTATAAATGTGTTAGAAACAATCACATGAAAGAAAAAAAAACATTTGAATACATATATTAGGTTTCATTTCACAAACATCAACTTATCTGTCCGTTTCTGCTTGATCCAGACATATACTAGTTATTGGAAATAAGAGACACCATGGGACCTATGTTTTTATGGGCCTGGCTTACTTCACTTAATATAACTTTTTTCCAAGACTTTCCATTTTCTAACAAATGGGGCAATGCTATTCTTTCTGATGAAGTCATAGAATTCCATTGTGTATATATACCACATTTTCTTGATCCACTCATCTACTGAGGGGCATCTGGGTTGGTTCTATATCTTAGCTATAGTAAATAATGCTGCAATAAACATAGTCGTGCTGGTAGCTTTAGTGTGGTCTTGTTTGTGAACATTTAATTCCTAGGTATTTTATTTTTTGTGTGGCTAATACGAATGGAGTTGCTTTCTCACTTTCAGCCACTTTTCTCATTGTTGGCATACAGAAAAGCCATTGATTTTTGAGGGTTAATTTTATACCCTGCTACTTTTCCAAAGTTTTTAATCAGCTTGAGTAATTTGGGAGTGGAGTCTATGGGATTCGATCTTCTGCATGGTCTAACCTACTATCAAGACTTTCTATTTTGTTATTTATTTCTTTTCCTTCTAGTTGGTCAGCTTTGATGGCTTCAAATTCTTTATTGGAGCTTTGTTTTCGATCTTCTATGAACTTCTTTACTTCCTTAATTTGGTGTTCAGTGTTTATTCTCCAATCACGTAGTTGGATGGTTATTGTTTTCATGGACTCCCATTCCTTCTGTTGGGTTCCATTCAGCATTCCCTTTTTGTATCCCTGACTTCTTTCAGTTCTCTGTTTATGTATTCCATGAATGCCTTTAGTGATCTTTGTGTATTCTCATCTTACTCTCTCAATTCCTGTATTACTTTTTGATTAGCTTCCTCACAATCACACAATTCCTGTAGTTCTCTTTGAGTGTTCTCAGCCTGCTCATGCCATTCCTGACTTTCTAATTGACTGATCTCAGCCTTCTCATGCCATTCCTTTATTTCTCTTTGTGTGTTCTCAAGCTGCTCGTGCAATTCCTGTATCAATTTTTGAGTAGCTTCCTCACGCTCATGATATTCCTGTATTGACCTTTGGTTTGCCTCCTCTCTCTCCCTATCATGCTCATACAGAGTCCAATGCAAGTTTTCAAACTTTACATTTACCATGATTACCAGTAGTGTTTGTAGAGCTTTTTGGAAATTCTCCTCTGGATTATTCATTATCTGTTCTGTCCCCTTATTATCATGAGTGGGAGTTGAGATACCCGGACTTGCCATTTTTCTTGTGTTTTTCTGTCTTGCTCTGCCCATTTGGGATGGAAGTAACACCAGTTTTTTGCTAGAATACTATCTTGATGCAAGCATCAACCAACGTCTGTAGTTGCACAGTCAAAATTCTGCAGATACTATCTAGTTCAACAGATATATCTATTCAACATCAAACTACTCTGTATTAATTGACTACAAACGACAAAGAAGAATTTGGCAAACCAGAAATAATTAGGTTTAGGGAGAGATGTGCGTAAAAATAGGAATAGAGGGATGTGGAAAGGCAGAGGGAGAGTTCACTTAACTAAGTCCTAATCTCAAAGTGGGAAATAGGTTGGATAGAATGATAGTAGAGAGAGAGAGAAAAAAGAAGAAAGAAAAAGAAAAAAAGAGATAAGCGAAAATAGAAAAGCAAAAATTAAAGAGTGCAACAGTTAAAAATTATGCAAATAAATAATGAAATATTCAGAGAACAATGTGGATAAAATGAGAGAAGGGAGGGATATAAAGGACATGTGAAAAACATAAAAATAAAAATGCTTAAAATATTATATAGGCAAAAGAAATAGTACTGCTCTTAAGGAATTTAATTCTAAGAGGTTTTGAATTGAGTAATAAATTTCTGGATTAAGTATGTACATAATGGCAGATAAGGTCTAATAATCAACTATGGGTATACATGAAAATGAGCAGAACAGCAATTAAGTCAAGCAAAGAAGAACAAAGAAAGGTGAAAAGAATGAGAAACAAAGAAAGAAAGGATCAAAATGTTAGTAGAGCTAAACAAAAAAAAAATTTAAAAAAGAAAAAAAGCACACACATGTATACCCCTAAAATACAAAAATATAAGAGGAAGAAAAAAAAAGTTAATAGAAAACAAGTTTTTAAAAAAAATTTAAAAATTAAAAAAAGTTTTAGAAAAAAATTATTTATAAAAGGTACAAAAAAGAGTTCTTTGATTTTTTTTGGGGGGGGGGTACGGAAAGATCCTGTATCTCCCTTGTGTCCCTAACCAGTCCCTTGATGGAGTCTCTGGTCTGCTTTTGGTGTTTGATTTTCCTGTTTGGTTTCTTAAATCAGTTTGTTTGAGCAGGCAGAAAAATGCTCTACTTTACCCAGGATTTTGTTATCCTCCTCCCAGCCTAGTTCAATGGGAGGGAGACATGTTTTGAGTATCAAAAAGAGGGAGATGGCTGTTTCCTCTAGTTTGGAGATGCTGTTATGAGGCTAGGTTCTGGGTAGAGTTGAGGCCTTACAATAAACTGTATCTTTTCCCTGAGGGGCTATCTTCTGAGACACAGAGCCCAGCCTAGATCCATTTTCAGGGTTTATGTTTACTGAGTTTCAATTGATTGTTAAGGCTTCTGTAGGGAGGGGCAGCCTCTGGCTCTATTTACCCAGTGAAGAAAGCCACTCCTGGGTCTGGTGGCTCAGGCTGGGAGACTTTTTCCTGGGTGGAGCTGAGCCTGGCAGGTCAGGTTAAGTTCCTGTGACCTGCTAAATGCCTCTAGTTTTCTTCCAAGGCCTGAGTTGGAGTTAACAGCTCAGCCAGGCCTTTGTCAGTATCAAACATGGAGATCTCTGGTAGTGGAGGGGGAGGGGTGGCCTTCCCTCCTCTGCTCCCTGAGAAGGAGTGAGGATGTCAGGCTTCTACTCATGCCAAGTCTTGGTTCCTGGGTAGTCTCTGGTCTGCGAACCGCAGGATGAAGATGTCTGCTCCTTGTCAGTTCTTGCTGGTGTTGAGTAGAATCTGCCCACCTGCCACATCTGGCACCTTTGTCTCGGACTCTCTGTGTTGGAAGTATGGTGGCTATGGCCGCCGCTACTGTTGCAGCTGCCAGCAAGTGCTCAGATCTGTCTCTTTTTCTGTATTTTCCCTCTCTGGTCTAACTCTCTGTACTATCATGGCACACTTGGTGTGATTCTCTGGCTTAGGATTGTTCACTGGAACACTAAAACTTCTTTCTATGCAAGAGCTTGTTTAGCATCCAGTTTCTCCTATATTTCTTGATTACAACCATTCTAACTGGATTGAGGTGCAATCTCTCTTGTCTTGATTTGCATGTCTTTTATGCTAGAAAAGTTGACCATTTCTTCATGTGTCTAATGGCCATTTTTATTTCCTCTTCAGAGAAGTCTCTCTTTAAGTCTTTAGCCCACTTAGTTATTGAGCAGTTGTTTCTTTGAGGATTTGTTGTTGGGGAATTGAATTTTTTGAGTCCTAAATATATTTTAGATATAAGTCCTTGTCTGTTTTATGACTCATGAAGATCTTCTGCCGAATGTGGGCTTACTATTGATCTTGCTAGCTATGACCTTTGCCTTGCAGTAGCTCTGATGTTTCATGCAATCCCAGATGTCCAACCTTTCTTTTATTTCTTTTGTTTCTGGATCTCTATTAAGAAAATTTCGTCCTGTGCTAAAAATCCCTGAGTTTCTCACATTCCTTCATGTAATGTTTTCATGGTGTCTTCTTTTATTTTGAGGTCTTTGATCCATTTGGAGTTGATACTTGTGCAGGGTGATATATACAGATCTAGCTTTTGTTTTCTACAGGTATTTAACCTATTTTGCCCATAGCAATTACTCAAAAGACTGTCTTTCTTCTATTCTCTATTTTAGCTCACTTGTGAAAGATTAGGTGGCTATAGGTCAGTGGGTTCACGTCTGAGTCTTCTGTCCTATTCAATTGATCGTCAGATCTGTTCTTGTGCCAGTACCTAGCTTTTCTTTTACTATGGCTTTTTAGTAGAGTTTGAAATTTGGAACTGATATTGTTCCAGTACTGTTCTTTCTGCTAAGGATTGACAAACCTACAGCCAGCATTATACTTAATGGTGAAAAGTTAAAGCCATTTCTTATAAATTCAGGAACGAAATAAAAATGTCTGCTCTCTCTATTCCTCTTCACCGTAGTATTAGAATTCAAGCTGGGGTAATAAGACAAGATGCAAACTTAAGGTGATCCAAATAGGGAAAGATGAAGTAAAACTCTCCCTCTTTTCAGATGACATTGTCTGGTATTTAAAGAACCCCATGGACTGCACTCCCAAGTTACTTGTGCTGATCAGAAACTTTGGCAAACTGTCAGAGTATAAAATTATCCCTCAGAAGTCAATGGCTTTCCTGTATTCTAATCAAGATAAGAGTGCAGCTGAAATTAGGAAAGCAACCCCATTTTAATAGCCACACAAAAATTAAATTCCTAGGAGTTAACTTACACTTTGAAGGTCCTCTATGATGGAAACTTTAAAAACCTGAAAAAGAAAATTAAAGCAGAAACAAGGAAGTGGGAAACCTCCCAAGCTCATGGATTGGAAGGATTAACATCATGAAAATGGCAATACTGCCAAAGGATACATCCAAATTCAATTTGATATCTATCAATATCCCAATGTCACTCTTCAATGAAATAGAAGAAGCTGTCCAAAAGTTCATATGGAACAATAACAGACCCCGAAGAGCCCAGAGGGTTTTTTTTTGTGATTCTCATTTTATATTACCATTTTGATTCTACAAAGTAATCTATGGATTTTAACTTTCTTCCGTCCCTTTGGATAAAGCTCACAAAAACCCTGCCTCTAGCTCCCAAGACATTTAATTCTTAGGTCTGGACAATTGTTCCTATATAGTGAATTATTTAATTGTATTTTGAACGTATAATACATGCATATAAAAATAGCACACTTTGATCTCATGAGAAAATAGCCTTTTCCCCTCTCAAATTTATTTCTGGAAAGGCATTTTTAGAGAGAATCTGTTTTTATTTTAGATGAAAAGTTTTAGGAAACTATGTTCATAATCTGGCTCCTCCTCCTGCACCTCAACACCTAAAACACAAATTTCACAATGCATTTGCAAGAAACAATACAAAACCAAACACGGGGAATGCTCAGATGCAGAACATTTTACAAAACCCAGAATATAACTCTGCTGTCTGAGGGAGGGGATCTCTGAGTAAATTAAAAACAAACCCAAAAGAGAATCCAGGAGTACCGGATGTGAGTGTCTCTGGCTGCTAATTAATGTACAAGGAGCTTGGAAGGGCTTCCTAAGCCTGCTGGAGAGTGCGTGGAGGAAAGTTTCCTTGCCAGCCTTAGCACAAAGTTGGCATCACGAATCCTGGGCCTGTCCTTGTTGTGTTCTCCCCACAGCAAGCAGAATCATCCCCTGTTCCACGAAGGATAAATACTGTACAAGCTGATCCACAGAGTGGCTTCTGTTCGTTCTGCACTCCTTCCTAGGTGGCGGCCCCTGTCCAATAGTGTGTATGCTCCCAGGGGCAGATCCTCAGGGCCCAGGCTCACGGGACAGGCAGGCGCTACATGTGAATCAGTGGCACAATGTCATTCACTCAGCAGCCTCATTGTTGCTTCCCTAGCCCAACAGCAGGCACACCTTGATCTTCTCCCACAGTCCCAGGTGAGGTGCCTGCAAGGACCTGATTTGGGCAGGCTGCCACTAGGATCCTAATTCACCAGAGGGACCAGCATGCCAGATGAAGTGTAGTGAAACACATTACTGTATGATATATAATGGTATATCCTTGAGTCTCTAGTCCAAAATCATTGAACTTGATACTAGCAAGAATGGATTTTATTGGTTGTATTTATAAGGCCACAATGGCAAACTGAAATAAAAGTACAACAAAACTCTTATGCATAAACACATGATTAAATCTCAGAAATTGAAAAATATGTATGTAAGTAGTGCAAATGAAGTTATACTAGAATGGTAAAATACACACAAAATATATTACATTAGTTATATTCAAAAGTAAAATAAGTAATTACATTCAGAATTCCTACTGGATAAAAAATATTACAATGGTTTAACAGGGTGAAGTGATATAGGTTATATATTTCGTTTTTATAAAACGTATTTATATCTCCCAGTTCTGTTTATCTCAGTGAAGGAAAATGTTAAAGTAGAAATTATATGTGGCACCTCTTGCTTGCAGTACCATGAAGGGGAGTGGCACTTCCTAATGGGTGTCCTGGGATGAAACCCACACCTAGCCCAAGTAGACACATCAGAGATCTGTGTGGTGACCCTGAGGGGGTCCATGACCCCACATTGCTGCTGCAGTAGGTGCAGCACTTGTTGCAGTGGGTTGCAGCCAACAAGGCTCCATCAGTGACCAAACCAAGCAACCCAGACTCAGGTGCCAAAACCAGGGGAGAAATCAGAGTAGACCCCAAGTCCTGCGAAGGCCAAACCCATTCCCCTGCTTTGGAGAACAACCTGGGTAGGGGGTGAGCCCATTGCCTCCAAATGGAGCATACCCGGACTGGCACCCAGAGCTGGGCCCATGTGGCCCAGAAGGACGATGGAGGGGGCTTCAAAGCAAAGTCAATGGAGCTTTAGGATCCCTGGTGCTGCAGCTGGTGCACTGCAAATCCAGGCTCCTCTGGCACTGATGGAATATGCATGGATGGACCTGTAGACGAGACCACAGAGACCAGAAAATGGAGGTCCGCAGAAATGTTGAAGGAGCTTCACTTTGCTGAGCTGCTGCAGCTGTCACAAGCCTGCTGGCAGAGGGGCCAGCACATGGCTCCAGTCCCCAGACCGCCTTAAAGACTGATGAGATGAACCAAGCCTGCGCTGCCTGGCCCCAAGGGGACAGAATGCATCCCAAGCCTTCCTTCTCCCATGGACTCTGCAGTGTAAAAACATGTTGTCCGCCCACCCCACACCCATGGGTCAGCCAGTGACCCCAGAACAGAGTCTCCCTGGGATGGCACACGCACTCAAGACCACTGCAGACCAGTACCAGACAGCTGGAGGAGGAGAGGGCAGCAGTGGCATCAAATGCAGCACCATGGCTGCCAGCTCCTGCATGAAATGGAGCAACTAAGACTGGGCAGTTAGGTGGACAGGTTGGGCCAGGCTCATATGGCAATCCTGGGGAGCATGCACACACATCCATTTACTGCACATTCACCACAAGGGAGGGGGTCCCACTTCTCGACGGGTGAACTGAGGAGGCACCCACACCCACAGGAACTACAGAAATGAATGTTCAAGTGGTGACTTGGAAAGGGCTTCAGGGCATAGCCTTGGAGCACTGAACAAGTGGCAAAAAAAAAAAAAAACAAACCGAAAACCGTCCACTAAAACTTTTCATCAATGATAGCATATTATACTTTAAAAAGAGTTTTACTTTCCTCTTGTCATATATTTTTGCATGGGGCCCTCTGAATTAACCAGAAATCTCCAGAATTTCTTCATGCACAGGAATACAAATAAATATAGCTTCTATTCTTTTTTAATTAAGGGAGGTTGCATTTAGTTCTTTCCCATGCTTGATTCATGAAAAAGAAATCCTGAAGTATATCTGTAAAACACCAAACTCAGGATTTCTTCTGAACTCCTCACTGAAGAAAGAGAATAAAATGACCGAACAACAGGTATCACCCATATTGTCACTGTGCTAGTGGTCTCTCTGATTAGAAAATAATCCTGCCATGCACATCCAGATCACTTATGCAAAATATTTTCCAACAATTCTTTTATTATATTGCATTTATCTTCCTCCTCCTGCCTCCTCTCCTGCTCCTCTTCCCCAGGGTCCTGTTACCTTCTTCCTTCTTTCCTCCCCTCTACTTTCTACCTGTTCCCTCCTCTTCTCCCTCCTGCTATGCCCTTCCTTCTCTCTTGCCCCTCCCTCCTCCTTTCCTTTCTTCTTTCTCCTACACTTTCACTTTCTTCTACTTCTTTATGGTCCTGGGAGTTGGACTCACACTAAACAGATGCTCTGCTTCTTGCTACAGGCCTCCAGTCTAGACTTCATTTCTATTTTTTTGCTGCAAACCCAGCAAAGACTTTTGTTTCTGGATTTAGTTCATTGAACATATTCTACACCATAAATATGTGCTACTTCATATATTGTGGCTAATAGGTTTGATTATGCTTTGGACTTCAGTTAAACACATCAGAAACAGTGTGTTTGAAGGCAATCTAATGAGCTATTGTTACTCCCACATTAATGAACTGGTTACTTTGTATCTTGCACAAATACTTCCATATTGCTCCCAGTTTATTGAACTGTCTGTTTGTGGTACCACCCACAGTAACACTAACCCAAGGATTGGTGGGGATCAGAATATTAAGTCAAGACAGGAAAAATCCATGAGATACATATCACAAATTAAGTACTAAAAAGCCAGAAGAAAACCTGTGCCTATGTGGCTTAGTGCCATAGTTGCACAGTATAAGCTGACAACAGGACCCAGGCCTGAGTTGAAGACCTGTGGTGGATGCACACACACACACACACACACACACAATCACACACACACACACACACACACACACAATTTCCCAGGTACAGTAAGTACAATATCTGTTTTCCCAATAACATGTCTGAATTCCTATCCTATGTGTTTGGATATTTTTGAAAGCTGTATTATCAACATATCTAATTTTAATAAATGACAACCTGTTCACTATTATTTAATCCTGGTTGGAAAATAGTTTGACACATTTTCATGTAGAAAATTGAGTTTTTTCCCCAAATCGTGACTGGCTTGGTTTGTAAGAATGAAATAATTGTGCCTTTAATTCATCAGTTCATAAATTAGAAAAGTAACCCTCACCCTAGAACCAATTGCCGTTGGATTCTAAAAACCACAAAAATACATTAGATTTATTCATTCTATATTTGATCCAACTCATCTTTCTTAAAAATAGTTTGTAGTTTTACTCAATATCTTGCAATTTTCTTAACCCGAACCCTAACTGGAACATTCAGGCTAACCCTGACACTAATCATACCCTAATCCTAATATTAATAGCAGTGTCCTATTTCATAGTCAACCTAATTCTAACTTGACTTTTTATTAGAAGATTTACTTTCAGTTTGACCTTAAATTTTCCATTTCCCTAATGCTAACACTAAGTCCAGCTGGAAGTGAAACCTAACTTTCAACCTAATGATAGTCCAAAATTAATGTTTAAGAAAAATACTCTAGTTTTTATTCATTTTGAAAACTCCAGTTTGCACTCTGGAAATGTGTTTCAATTTTCCGTAATTCCCACAAATTTCTTGACTCTACCTCTGAAGTTATCTTGTTCCCTAACATGAACCATTATATTACCTGTCTTCAAATTCTCTTATCAGGAAAAATACTGTATGTTCCATTGATCCTACCATTTCCTGAACCACTGTATCGTAAAACAATTTCAGATTAACTTATCATCTTGTACATTATTTAATGGCTAACTCTCAACCTAAACCTGGCTGGAAAACTTTCATTAATCATTATAAGAATGATCACTGACAAATAAATATAATGATAATGCTCTAGTTACTATTCAATCTCACATTTTTTATTGTACTTGTTAGTGAAAACTCAATTTTATACTAAAACTTTCCTATTCATAACACGAATCATAATTAGAACAAAATACTGACCCTGATCTTAATCCAAATTATATGTCAATACTAATACTAACACACGTACACTAGTTTTGATTCATCCTAACTTGATTCAAATAAGCCTTCCAAACAAAGGTTTCCATTATTTCTAATATCTTAGTCATTTTCTAACCCTAAACTTAATCTTAACTGGAACACTGAGAATAAATATAAGCCTAACTGCAAGTAGATTCTAATATTAATAGCAATATTCTAATGCACATTCATTCTAAATATTACCAGGCTTATTCTAAAATTTACCTTAAATTTGAGCTTCATTTTTTTTCTCCTTCATTCTAACCCTACCCATGGCTGGAATCCTAACTATAACCTTAACACTAATGGTATCCCAATTCTAAAATTTATGAAAAATGATCATTTTGTGTCATCCTAACCAAAATTCCACTTGTAATTCTTGAAATAAATTGCAGGTTTTCCTAAACCCTACAGATTTTCTAACTCTTATCTCTGAATCTATCTTATTCCATAAGAGGAATACTATCCCCATTGATCTCAAATCCTCATATTATTAAATACATTGTACTTACATTATCCCAGCTTTTCCTGAATTCCTAAAACCTAAAATAATTTCAGATTTACTTAACATTTTTCCCATTACTTTTTTTTTGTTGTTGGTTATGGGGCTTGATCTCTGGGCCTGGGCACTATCTCTGAGTTCTAGGCATGGACACGACCCCTGAGATCTTTAGTTTAAGGTGTGCACTTTACCACTTGAGCCACAACACCTCTTTCTGTTTTCTGGTGCTTAATTGGAGATAAAATTCTCACAGACTTTCCTTCCCAGGCTGGCTCTGAACTGTAATCCTCATAAATCAGTTTCCCGAGTAGCTAAGATAATAGGCTTGAGCCTCCAGTTTAATCCATTTCTTTACTCAATCCTCAAACCCTTTAACCGGAAACCTAATCCTAATCACAATCTGACTTAACACCAAATGGTTAATGTAAGGAAAATTGTACAGACTCTATTCAATCACGTTTTGCTTCTACTTCTTAGTGGAAAACTAAATTTTACCCTAAAGCTTATCCTTCCCTATCCCTAAGAAGAACTAAAACAGCAACTCACACTTTAAACCAAATTATAGCTGAATGTTTAAAATAACGCCTACACTGGTTTTCATTCATTCTAAATTAGAGGCCATTCATTCTTCTTAAAATATGTTGCAGTTTTACACAATAGCTTACATCTTTTTTCTCATCATAACTCCAGCTCTAACTGGAACACCTTGTCTAATCCTAAGCCTACATATAACCGAATTGTAATGTTAATAGCTAGCCTCTATTTCACATTTATCCTATCTCTTGCTCAGCTTTTAGGTCTAAATTTTACTTGTGTTTTGAACCTAAATTTTTAAAGTGCTTTTCTATTTCCTCTCGTTTTATTTTTCATTATTTTTTTAAATTTTATTTTATTTTAATGAGGCTTACAGAGGGATTACAGTTACATGTGTAAAGTAATGAGTACATTTCTTGTTAAGCAGTGTTACCCTCTTCAATGTTGTTGTCCCACTATCCATTCCCTTTCCCACCTCCCTCACTCTTCCTTCCCCATGATGAAAAGTTCTTTTTCAATATAGTGTGTTGTGAGTATCATTATTGCAATGGGTCATCCTGTGTTGAACCTAATTTTCTATTTCTCTAACCCTAACTCTAAAATCTGTCTGGGATCCTAACCCTAACCATAATAATAATATTAGCTCAATTCAGAAGTTAGCAAAAAATACTCGTTTTTGTTCATCTTGTTAATCCACTGTACATATTGAATTAATTTGCACTTCACCTTAAATTTTCCAAATTAGATTACATGGGCATATATAAAGATGTAATTTGATGTGAAAAACAGAAGATCTTTGGAGGAAGGAGTAATTAAAAGGAAATAGAAGGAGTATAATCAAATGTTTTAAATATATTTTGGAAAGAGCATAATTAAACTGCCACTTCTGAAACATAATAACCATTAACAAAATAACTAAAAATTAATAAATAAATAACACACTGCCTTCCAATATTCTTTAAGAGAGCCATGATATGTCTCGTGAAAGAAATACTTGTATTAGATAAACTTTGTTCATGCTTAATTTATATTGTTATTGGCCAATTAATTAACTTAATGAACAAAAATTTATCAAATAATATTCCATGACAAAAAATATAAAACAGTTACTTCTTAATTGTTTGAGAAAAAGTTATAGTCATGAGTTTTAGGAAACTAAATTTTTATTTCCCTACAAAGCAATGATTTAGGTTTACTAATCTATTATTTGTAGTATGTTTAGAGAACATAATTGGCATGAAAAACAACTGTATATCGTGTCTTGGATGAGGGATATTTAAACATTGTCTTGTATTCAAATGAATACTTTGTTTTACTTTTTAAAATAAATGCAATTTTATCTCCTTTCAGAACAAGTACTTACCCTGCAATTAGGTATTTAAAAGCTAAATTTTCTATGTTTGATATATGTAGCTCTACATATTCAGAATGACATGATTTTCCTATTCGTAAATATCTATCCTCTGGGATTTTTGCTTCATCAATATAAATTTTCTCATGAGGTTGTTGTGAAGGCTCCAGTAACAAGTGTAGTCAAAAACATTTCCTGAATTCGAAATTTTAAATCTAATCATTTTTAGTCTTTGATTATATCAATTATTGTCTCTTCAGAGCAATTCAACGAAAATAAATGCTACTTTTTAAACATTTCACTCACATTGTAAATAATATTATCATAGTTCACACAGAGACTAATCATTTCAAACTCACCATATTTGAAGATCTTATTGTGAAGAATGTAGAGAGTATAAGAGCCTTACACTCAATAATAATTTTGGTTAAATTAAATTAAGTACTATATCTGGATTTCTAAATTGGAGGTAAATCACATGGAAATAGGAAAATAATAAGAAAAATGATTACTTTGGGATCATTTTTTCTTAAATTTTTTTTTTATTGTGAAAATACCTTACTGAGGAGTTAAATTACTTGTGCAAGGTAATGAGTAAATTTCTCATCAAGTATTGTTGCCTCCTCTGTATTTCCCTTTCCCATCCAGGAAGGGTGGAGATGGAAAAATCTCCACCTCCCCACCCCTAGCCAAAGTTGTAAAGTTCATCTTTCGACATAATGTCTTGTACATTTCATTGTTGCAATGGGTCCACCTGTATCCCTAAAATTATGCAGCAAAGTATCTCTAATAAATATATTTTTCAATAAAATGTTTCAACCCTTAGTAAAGTGCACTATACTTTAATATAAATTCTATCGCAAAATAGAAATTCTGCAACTAATCTAATGTATGTTTTCGTGCACAAAATGCTGTTACTTCTGGTCTTGTTATGTGATTTTATTTATATTTTGTAGTTGTGACATGATCCCTAATTTCATTTATTACAAACTTCTGTAATTATACAAATCATGCCTGTACACATTAATTTACGTAATTTAATACACAAAGAAAATTAACTTTTTTCCTGTCTCCCACAGGTAAGGATGAGGTGCCTACGTATATTAAATGAAAGCATTCCAAAAGAGAGTCAGTGTGGAATGTAAATTTGCAACATAAGGATGGGATCATGAGCACTTTCTACTTGGCTGAACAGAAATTCTTGTTTCTACAGTACTTTCTTACCATTTAATCATACAGGGAAAGCCACAAAATTTGAAGTTCATATGAAGGAATTACATTTCTAAAAAATGGGGGCAACTCTGCTCAATAGTTCTATCTTATCACTAGCCCTTTGTGCTTGCTGGCTGATCTATTTCTCTATCATATGTTTCATGTTATTAAGTATATTAGCAAGTCAGCTGTCAGTACATTGCAGGAGACTATTGAAATCAGAGCTATTGCTGTGTAATATTCAGAAGAGAGGAAAAAAGATATATTGATCTCCAATTCCTCCCTTTGGGCTTCAATATACTAATTAATTGTCAAAACAATCGCCTTAGATGTTAGTTTATTTTCGCTATTTAATTAGAGATTAAGCAAGTGTTTTTCACAGTAAAAAGTGATGACAGTGGTATCAGAGCTCTGATATGAGTACGTCCTCCCTAACAAGTAATCCTCTATGGACTGTAAATATGGAAGCCACACTAAAATTCTCCCTCTCTCTCTCTCCCTCCCTCTCTCTCTCTCTCTCTCTCTCTCTCTCTCTCTCTCTCACACACACACACACAGCTGCCACCCAGACACATCAGAGATCAGTTCCATTCCGTTGTAATTATAGTTGATTGATATTTGCTCCATTGGTTTTTCTTTGCTTCAGGATATTGCCTGGACCTGTATGGTTCCCTCAGATCAAGTCCCTTGTTCTTAGTGTACTGTGTTTTTGGATGCTTCAGGCCAATTAACAGTACACTGAATACAATATCTTCAAACTTGACATTAAGTCAAACACCATGAATTCATACTACTATTCCAAATTACTAAAATGTATTGGATAGAGAGACCAGAAAAACACCCACCTTGTTATTTTAGTAAGAATTGACATCATGAAATGGAAGAATATTGATGAAGAACTGAGGTAAGAGAACGGGAGTTTGTGGAAAATGTAGAACACTATGTGTGTTAGAGATACAGAATCATTTTCTACAGGCTCATTTATTGAAAGCTTGTAATCTTATATTGGAAGCTCAATTCACATATACAGTTTTCCAGCTACTTTGCTTACCTATCACTTCTGATCACAAATCCTCTTATGAATTTGTGTAGTTTCTTTGAATAAATCACACGATTTGCAGGTACTTCCCACTTTAAGGAAAGGCTGTCTGCTTCTACAACTTTCATTCTATGTGACAAAGCCTTATTTTTTGTTTCCCTGTTTGCTGAATAAATGTATTCATGGAAACAGGATATTGACAGCAAATCTGGGTGTAATATTCATTTTTTAACTTTCAAATATAATATAGATTTTGTATTGACTAGTCATTTTCTAAAAATGAGTGATATTCATGAACAAAATATATTGTTACCTTTAAGTCAATTGAGAATGGCTGTGGTGTGGTGTCAAATTGACTTAAATAATATATTATTCATGTATAAACATGTGCATTGCACTTTTTTATTTTTATTTATATAAAATAGTTCCCAAGGGTTTACTTTAAAGTGATAATGGGGGGTAATTGCCTTCCTGTTCCAAACATTATATTAACTTCAATTAAAATACTAGAAACACATGGTGTTTACAGTAGCAATATAAAATATGGGAAAATATTTCTAAAGAGAATGATTTATTGATTAAAACATAGAATAGAGTAAAATAGTCAGGTCTCATGCTAGAGAATGCATAAATTTCATAGGAATGTAGCTTAAAAGTTGACTCAGAAATAAATTCGTATTAATATTACTGAGATTTACATCACAATACAAGCAATATAGGTATTTTAAGGAAGTGGTCATTCAAGGCCCTAAATAGCTAATGGATGAAGAATGGAATTGAAAATAGCAGAGGAAAACAATTAAACATGCAGATATTGTGATTTTATAATACTAATATGAAAGAAATGGAACTTTTTTCTTTCTCAAAAAGACGTTTTGCCAGTAATTTCAATATAAGGCCTCAGTTGTAATGAGTTTAAAATCTTTTCCTCCAAGATATCCAAGAGTACTATACTCATCCTCTAAAGAGTAAATAATCATTTTAATTAGCTTTGCTTAATATTAATTTACATGTAGCAAATAGGTTAAAATATCTTCTCTATTTCTCTCAATATAATAACATACATTTCTGTCCCTTTGTGTTTCTTCATGCAATCCTGAAATCACTATTAAAGTAACACAAGCAGAAAAACAAAAATAACTTCCACAACCATCACAAATCCTAAATTATGTGAATAAATCCACAATATAAAAAATAAAATTTGAGAAAGAGGAAAAACAGTGGCAGAATAACAACAGAAAATTATCCTAGCAATCTCTAATGAAACAGAGATTTAGAGTCCTAGAAGGTACTCCACATCTAGAGGGTCACACCAAGTCAGCTATAATTATAGATATACAGCTATAAATATAGCTATAATTATAGACATACAATTCATAAGACTATTTTACTGTCTTCACAAGAAAACAGAAATTTATGAGAAATTTCCCATCCAGGCAGGTGACTGCTGTGACTGTGTTGGCCAACATATTCAAAAGCACATCTGCAGTGTGGAAATAAAAGGGCCACATGGAAAAAAGCAGGAACAGAATTGTACATCAGAGAAAGTTACACATCAATACACAGAGAGTTCACCATACCACTGGACAGTCCAAACTGTCACTGGAACCACAAGTATTAACATCACAACATCTCACCACAACTGATTTCTACTCCCACATTTAATTGTCTGGACAAAAACCTAATTCCAGAAAAACAAATCAAAACAAAAGACCAAACAAACACCTGGCAAATCAACCAAGAATATAGAGAGTCACCTATTAAAATCATAGATTCCTCAAAAGAAAACCTCCAAATGGACAGAACAAATTAGAAAAGTACAAAAGAAGTTATGTCAAGGTAGTATAATTCACACAGTAAATAACCAGGCATTAGAACAGACAATCAAGGAACTAGAAGATAGTTATCAAAATACATTAAAAATACTGCTGAAAATGTGACTAATGGAAAGATAGAAACCTTTATAAGGAAATTTGTGAATAAGATGAGACCAACCAAAGATTAGCAATTTAATTAATGGAAACTACAAACAGAAAGATAAATAAATTCTGAGAAGGCAAACAGTCCAAGGAAAAAATGGATGCCTAGTTAAAAGATATGAGAGAAGACACAACTAAGAAAACCCTTGCAACCTCCCCCCCATCCAAAGAAAAAATGTAAAGAAAGTACATACAAGACCTAAAATAAAGCTTTAATAAAGAGATAGAAGCCCTAAAAAAATGAACAATTAGAAGACAGGGAAATCAAAAACAAAATAGAAAGTCTCCCCAGCAAATAGATGACATAGAAGATAATCTCAGGGTCAAAGACAGAATAGGTCTAATACGAAAGAGGAAATAATCATTTAGGACAAATCGAAGAAATAAGAAATGATCTTGCCAGAACTTCAAGACTCACTTAGAAGATCAAATTTCGGGGAGATAGTTTATAAAGAATGAGAAGAGCAGGAAACTACATGGAAGGGAAAAATATTAGAGAATTCTAGCAGAGAACATGCCAAACATCCAAAAAGATAGCCTCATTCAGAAAAGAGAAGCCTTTAGAACACTGAATAGATAATTCTAGAACTGAAAATCCACTACCACATCATAATCCATTAGAAGATCATTAAATACCAATAATGGATTCTTAAAGCTTCCATAGAGAAAAGATTATTTATAAAGGATATACATTCAGAATAAATACAGATTTCTTAGCTGATATGGTAAAAAGGAAAGCCTGGAATGATATATGACAACTAACATATTATATGACTATATGATATATGATATATGACTACTACATCATATATGACAACTATGAACAACTACCAACCGTGAATATGGTCCCAAGCCAAACACTCCTTTACATTTAAATGATGTATAAAAATATTTAATGACAAAGTTCCAGAGCCTGCCAGCAACGAAAGGAAATCCTGAATTAGGGGGTGAGGATGGGGAAAAATAAAGACATAAAACAAAGGATGAGGTGGGGAGGTCGGCAGCTCAAGACTGCAGCACCGTTTATTTTTAACATTTTTTAATATATACTATTAAAAGTCAAGAGGTAACATAAGATTACAATAGTCCCAACAAACAAGGAAAATTTTAATGAAACCAGAGTGTAGTAAAAACAAGACAAGTTCAACTGGTAGAAAAGTAAAACAAATTCTACAGACATAGCCAAGCAATCCCTGCCACCTGGTGTTTTTAAGTAAGCCAGTTCCTTGTACATGTCTTCAAGTGAGCACCAGGGTCAAGATGAGCTTTAAACTTTATTGTCGGCTCCCAACATCTCCCCCATTTTGTTTAAAGAAGCGAACCCGCCTTTCTTAGTTTGGGTGGATTGCCTTGTCTGTCTTACCCCTCATAGGGAACTTCTTTAGAGTGAAGATGAAGGCCCTGTCTTAGGTTGGTTAGACTGGCACCCCTTCTTACCTGTCTCTGGCTATAACACCTCTCGGGGGGAATTTTTTTATATGGAGCTTGATCTTATGTAGCTAGCTGGCTAAAATCATAAAAGAATTTTGCAGTGTATGTATAAGGAAGGCATAGACAAATCATTAGCAAAAGCATTCCCAGGCCAAGCAATGATATTAGCAATCCTTTAACATAAGTCAGGGAAGGGATATAGTGTTGAACTTATTTAAACAATTTTTAACAGTTTTTGTCACTTTAGAGTCCAGAGGTAGGGCTTATGTAGTATTATGAGCAAGCTAATTAAGATAATGGGCAGTTTGTACATTATGTGTTAGTGCCACAGCAGCTGCTGCTGTGGAGGCAGCTAACGAAATAAAGGCCAAAACATCAGCTACAAGTTGCCCAACAAATCGATGAGGGCGCATTAGTTCTTTTAATTGTCTTAACACCTGAATGCCAGAATCTTTATACCAAGTTTTAGAAATAATTACAGGAAGCATGATAAAAGATGGTTGTCTAACAATAAGTATGGATTTAGTTATGCGGCTATATGAGCAATTAGTAAAAGATCAATTAATAGCAGGAAACATTAAAGTAATTAGCTCCAACAGAAATATTAAACAGTCCATACATAATGACATAGGGTGCTGATATACAACTCATAATTTTTTTAAATTTTATTTTATTTTATTTGAGAGCATACTGTACAGAGGGGTTACAATTACATGGGCAGGATAATGCATACATTTCTTACCAAGCATTGCAGACTCCTCCTTTGTTTACCCTTCACCTCCCTTCCCAAAAAGATGAATTGGGTCAGGTTATGTTGTTGAGTGTAGCCACCAGCATCCAAACATGATGTTGAGGATGCCTATTCATCCACCACAGTCCAAGATTGTACTTATTAGTAAGAATAGCTCCAGACCAGTTCATTAATTGACAGTTAGTTCCAGAAATATTGGTAACAAATGGCTGTATATGTCTGCACTTTATTGGATGAGGCTCTCCTGTAGATACTACTATTTGTGAAGAATTAATGCAACGCGGTATCATATAGAATGGAGTAGAATTTGCATGAACTGGGTGCCCAGTTGGTAAAGATGTCATCTGTATATTGTATATTTGATTTTTGTCTTGGATCCAAATTTTTTGAGTCCTGGCTAGCATTATAATACAGCCTGGAATGGAGCCTTTAGAGCTGGTGGTAAAGCATAAAGGAGTTCCAATGCCTGAAGCTGAGATACTTCTGGTCTTGATGTGCTGGATGAAGGGATCGGGGCTGTACTGTATGCTGATCTATTGACGTGAATGAGTACTTCAACTCCCTCCCACAATCGGGGGATAAGGCATGTAAGCCCAATGTGTCAACGTTTTTGTCATCTGAATGAGACTCCACAATCCTAAATGAATGCTCAGGCAACCAGCGGGATTTATTTTCTTCCTGCAAAAAAACACAAACATGTCCTCCACCCCATGTTAAAACCGCATAGGGCCCCATGCCAATCACCTCTTAAAGGATGCTTCCACTTAACTTGCAAAATCTCTTTGCTCTCTTTTTTCCCCCCAAAACTGCTATGCTGTGGAAAGGCCATTATAATCCAAACTTTAAAAATGTAGTACAAATAAAGCATTAGAAGAATATTAACAGGAAAGAAGTGGTATAATTTCCCCCTTTTGATTTAAAAATTTGGTGTTTTAACAGCCCATTGTCTTGTTTAACTATTTCTTGTCCTTGAGGAATATAGGGAATACCTGTAGAGTGAAAAATCTGGTAAGATTTATGAAAAGCTTGTCCAACATATCTCGGACCATTATCAGTTTTAATATGCTTAGGAAGTCCCATAGTGGCAAAGCAGTGTAGGGAATGAGAAACACAATTTTTGCTAGTCTCCCCGGCAAGAGGAGTAGCCATAATAAAATTAGAGTAGGTTTCTTTGGGCCTGGTCTAATTTTATTATGGCTACTCCTCTTGCTGGGGAGACTAGCAAAAATTGTGTTTCTCATTCCCTACACTGCTTTGCCACTATAGGACTTCCTAAACATATTAAAACTGATAATGGTTTCCCTTATTTGTAATATCTAGTATATGTATGAGTCAAGCGGAAAAGGTCAGATAATGTGATGTCAGGAAAATGAACCCTTAGATGTGTATTTTAATGTTTTTTTTCTTTCATGCATGTGTTTCTAACATTTATAAGATTATCTCTTTGTTGCTTTGTATGTCCCTCCCCCACAGTATAACCCCTGCTTTCACTATATTTGATGTCAGTATAACTTGTGGAGGAGATGGGGAAAAACCAGTTGTTTAAGGATACAGGTGGACCTGTTGCAACAATGAGAAGTACAAGTTGTCATGTCCAAAACGAGCTTTACAACGTTGGTGCGGGGGGGGGGGGGGGTAGGAGAAGGATTGGGATTAGGGGGGGGGAGGGGGGAGGCTGGGAAGGGATGTGAAGGGTAAACAAAGGAGGAGGCTGCAATGCTTGGTAAGAAATGTACGCATTATCCTGCCCATGTAACTGTAACTCCTCTGTACAGTATGTTCACAAATAAAATAAAATTAAATTAAAAAAAAGATAAAATAAAATTAGAGTAGGTATATGGTAACATGGACAAAGCGAAGCCATCCAAAAGAAGGAATCAGGCAGTTTAGTCTACTTTCTTCATGGTGGAGGTGGTCAGGGTAACGATGTAGATTTTTTTATGTGATTGTCAGGCTGTAGCAGCAGCAGCAACAGGGTCTTTCAGTGGCTCCAAGGGACTGTCACAACACTTGCCGAGCTGTAAATTTCTACACAGACTGTTAAGGATACAAGTGATACATAGGCTTGGCAGGCTGTGGCCCCATTAGATTTTAAAACTATTTAGAAAATAGCCCAGGACAATTTACCAAGATGACAATCTTTTTAACTAGATAGATTTTTTTTAATAAGGCTGATTTTTAGGCAGATATAGAGGGCTCAGGCCTGTACTACTATTTTCCATGCCTTTTTCTTCTGTCGATTTTGCCACATTTTTTTAATAACTCTGGTCCCTTGGTTTAAAAAGGGATGATGGGCGAAGATTTATCTTTTGCAACTTTTTAAAGCTGACTTAGGGGTGTTGATCCTACCTAACCAGGAAACTATAACCTTAGTCTATTTTACAAAGAGGTTACCAGGGTTAGATGTCATGAAGAACAATATTTTAACTTTTGACAAATGCACAGACATTTTTTTTCTGGCTACAACAGTGCAGCTTGTTTAGCACTCTGATTTGTAAAAGCATCTTTAGGAAGGTGACCTCTAGTGACCCTAAAAATGTCTCAGTCACCTGTGCAAACCTTTAGACATATGTTAATAGAAACACACTTTCAGGCTTACAAACTTTTTTTTGAACAGATAAATTTTATGTAGCTGGTGTTAGCTCAAATGTTATTGCCAATTAGGGTTTTTGGCACATACAGGGGTTGGGTTTGAACCCATCCTCCACATTTTATAATTTTAGCTTTTTAGTACTATCACAGATTACTGACAAGTTCCTGTCCCTACAAGGTAGATAGTCATGGACATTAGGCATGCTTACAAACTATCTTCCCATGACCTCCTGGCTCTGACCAATTTTTGAAGGGCCATGCACAAATGACTCTAGGATCTGACATTTTTGCCATCCAAGCAGTGGCTTACTGCCTCTGGATGCTCTTCCATTGTTTTGGTCCAAGGAATGTCTTCTCTACACTGGGATAAATGTCTTATTTGCATTTCCAGCTGGTCGCCGGACTCAAACGTGGGGCCTGAGTGCTGACCCTCAGCTCTACAGCTCACGGCTAGCACTCTGTCACTTTGAGTCCCAAAGCAATTCTGCTTGCACTTTTAGTACTCTGCTGGCTGAGTAGAGGTGACAGTCCACAGGGACCTTTTTCTGCCCGGGCTTGCTTTGAACAAGTTTGTAGATCAATGAGTCTTATAAAAGGCCATTAAAAGCAATAAGGTGGTCAACATAGAAGTAGCTTATAAGCATGCTCTTACCTGAAACATATTAAGAGCCAAAGTTACATCAGACAAACTAGTAAGAATTTTTTGTGTTTTGTTTTGGGCTTGCTGGAAACTTAATAAACCTATATGAGTAAAGTGGAATAGGAATTAAGCAATTATTTTGATAATCATTATTTTTCCACTTTGAGGAAGAACAATTTTACTTTTAAACTTTATATCCTCCAGAAATCCATTTCTAATTTTTAAGCCTCATATTAATCTCTAATTATATTATATTTTATGTTTTAGTTACATTTAAAAAATCCTTTAAAATCTTGAGGCCAAGGGTCACTTATTGTTTTTTGGCTGTTTGTTTTAAAACAGATACACATTAAAACTTTTAAACTTAAATGACAAATTTTTAATGTAAGAATTACAATCACCATTCCTGTACCAAGAAGTTAGACTTAACACCTTTATGACTTTTAAAAACATATCCTAATTATAGAACATTATTGAAAGTAAGTCACATTATACATATATGTTTTTAACCCTCTTTTTAAGTCCAAAGGGCAATTTTAGCAATAGTAATCAGATCATCACATCATTAATTTTTATTAGCATGTTTTTAGTATTTATCTGTACTGAAAAAGGACAGAACAAACCTGGGCAACTTGGCCCCTAAAGATAGGTTTTTGTTGTTGGCTTTTAAGTTTTTTTTTATCTCTTGGATTTTTGAATGAAAATACACAGTTTTAGACAGACAGAACAGGTAATGTTTTTGACAGTGGTAAACAAACTTTTATATTTAAAGGTTTAATATTTATTTTCAATGTTTAGCAAACAGAACTAAATTTTAAACAGCTAATGTATTTTTAAGCCAGATGACTTGATTACAGTGTAAACAGCCTTATGTATTTTAAAATACCAGATTTTTTATTTTTAAATTAAAGTATCCTTAAAAAGTCATTTAAAACAATGTGAAAATTTTTTTAAATTTTTGGTAATGTCCAAACCTCATAATCTTTTGCATGTTAAATTTAAACTCACACAATTGTTATAGCATGTGGACAATTTTTATCTTGAACTCTTTTACAAACACTTACAAAACACACACAGGTCTTAAAGCAAATAAAAATTAAAATCATTTGTATGTATATTTAAAACTGCTACCAATTTTAAAACAGAACTAGACAAGACAATAACCAAAGGCTGAGTTGGGGGCTAATGGGCCCCCAGTTTATCCCTACCTCAGAAAACATAACGAAAACACACCGAAGTAAACAAGACAAAGAAGTGGCCACAAAGACAAAATTAGGGCTCAGTGAATGGGGCAACATCTCACCACCATACACAAGTGGGACTGAAATCCACTTACCAGGGGACTCGAACCCCCTTTACTCACCTCCAGAGGATTTTTTTTTTGATTTCTGTAAACGTTGACCCAGGGGCCTTTCAAGGCAGAGGAGAATTTTTAGTCATCTTGGGACAAGGGAAAGAAGTCCCTAGCGGCCATCCCCTCAGACTGACAGGCTTTCCCCCATACTCAGACCCCCTGGGCCAAGACCCGAGGCTAAGATCTTGTTGGTGTCACTTGCAGGTGGTCAGTGGCAGTTTTTCGGCTGCGAGTTTTTTCTGCCAGCCCTTTTAAGTTATTGTTAGATCCTCCAGGTTGTTTACCCCCCACTTCTGGATCCAGAGAGGGTGTAGGAGGTGGCAATAGAGTAGAAAGGGGAGGTCAGTTTAAAGTGTAAGTAACAAAGAAGGAACTAGAGAGAAACTTATTAAAAGAGGGTGTTAGCCAGTGTCCTCTGGACTCTCCTAACAGCAGGTGTATAACATAGCAAGACATATCACATATTTCTGAGTCTTAACTCTCATTATCAATAGACTTAAATTTCCAAATAGAAGACATAGATTTGATAGGAGTATCAAAAGAAAAGAAAAGACATATCCATGTAGTATCTACAAAAGACACATTTTATTGACAAAAACAAACACATACTCAAACTGAAAGGCTGGTTGGAAAATTTTCAAGCAAAGGGACACCATAAACAGGCCACAGTTGAATTACTAACATAAGATGAAATAGAATTCAAATTAAAATTTGTAGGAAGAGACATTACATATTGATAAAGGCAACTCTCTATTAGGAGGATATAACAAGTCTAAATATCAATGCCCTGAATCCTGGAGCATTCCACTTCATCAACCAAATACTACTTAACCAAAAAATCACATCTCAATACATCATTGTCATCCATGGATGATCTATCCAGGAAAAACTCAATGGAGAAACTGCAAGCTTAATAACTACATTGACCACCTAGTCCTAATAGACATCTACAGAATATACGTTCAGCGTCAGAATATACATTCTTCAAAGCAGCTCATGGAAGATTCTCCAAAATAGAACACATCTTATGTCACACAGAAATTCTGTCCAAATTGAAAGAAAAATTATTTGAATTCCCACATCTTGTTAGGCTATAAGAGAATAAACTTACAACTAAAAAGATAAATAAAAAAAAAAAAAGGTCAAACCAATGAAGACTGAATAACACGTTGCTGAATGACCAATGGGACACTGAAGGGATTAGAATGGAAATCTGAAAGTTTCTGGAATTTAACAAAAGTAAACAGACAAATTACTGGGACACAGTTAATGCAGTACTTAGTGGAAAATGTATAGCTCTGAGTCCCAACATCAAGCAATTGGGAAAATCTCAAATGAATATTTTAATTATGTACCTCAAGCTCCTTGAAAACAGGAACAAGCTCAAACCCAAAGCAGTAGACAGAAACAAATAAAAAATTAAATCAGAAATAACTAAATAAAGACAAAATAATACACAGAAAGAATCAACAAATCAGAGTTGTTTTTTTAAATAAATTAACAGACTTGACAGAACCATACCAAATTTGACTAAGAAGAGAACTTATATAGATAGATAAATAAAAACCCAGCAGATTGGGAGAAGATCTTTACTTGTTCTGCAATACACAATGGCCTCATATCTCAAATATATTTGGAGTTCCAAAAGTTAAATCCCCCAAAAAAATCCTCAAAGAAACAACAACCCTCTTAATAAGTGGCCTAAAGATTTAAAGAGAGACCTCTCTGAAAAACAAATATGCATGGCCAATAGACACATGAAGAAACATGCAACATTTATGGCCATAAAAGAAGTTCAAATCAAAGCAACATTGAGATTCCACCTCACCCCAGGTAGAATGACCATTATGAAGAAACCTAATAATAACAGATGCTGGGCTGGTTGAGATGTAGCCCTAAAGGAACATTACTACACTATTGGTGGAAATTTAAACTTCTTCAAACACTCTGTAAAGAAGTATAGAGGTTTATCAATAGAGCTCCCCTGTGACCCAGCAATGATGGATCAAGAAATTGTCATATATATTCACAACAAAACTCTATGCTTCCGTCAGAATGAATGACATTGCCCCATTTGTAAGGAAATTGAATCATTTGGGAAACATAATAAGTCAAACAACCCAGACCCAAAGTATCATATGCTACATTTTTCCACTCATTTGGAAAAACTAGAATATGTCTAGGATATTCACAATAGCTCAATAGCAATATGCATATCACCATATAAAATGATGCTTATCAAAATGAGGTCCAAGAAATGGATACAAGATGATTGTATAGTGAACGGTTTTGAGTTATTTCTATTTAGTTTTTACCCTTTGGTTTATTCCCTGTAGTCACTGTTTTTTATTTATGTACCCTTTGTCTTATACATGTTAACCTGATTTGGGGAAGGGAAGGGAAATCACAGAAATGGTGGGACAAAGATTAACCAAAGCACCAGTGATATACAGTAGAAACTATGTTAGAAATGAACTTAACAACTTCGTAGGAATTGGATGTCAGGGTTGGGGGAAGCAGGAAAAAATGGGGAAGGGGTAACACTGTTAAAAATGTACTCATTACTTATATAACTGTAACCCACCCATCTGTATATCACCTTCATAATAAATAAACCCAAAAAACAATTTGAGAACTCACCCAAATAGAGAAAATTACAGACAAAAATGAGACAACACAACATATATAATCAAAATTGTGAATGCTATAAGAGAGTACTTTGAAAACCTTATATCAATCACCTGGAGAATCCTGGAGAATTTGATGCTTTCCTATACTCCATCTGAACAAAGAAGTAACACATAAGAAGTAATGAAAATGAAATGTCAATAAACCACTTCCCATTCCAGAAAAAGCTAGGACCCAATGAATGTACCATGAAATTAAGGCCTGAAAAGAACTTACAATACACAGATCTAACTCTTCAATGGAATATAAAGGGAAATGGAATTATCAAACATATTCTATGAAGCTAGATTTAGACCCTTCCCCAGATTACATAGGTACTCACCAAAGAAAGAGAACTATGAAACCAACTCTTTGATAAGCATTAATACAAAACTTCTTAATAAAATTCTCACCAACCAATTTCAGCAACTAACAAAAAATCATATGGTATGACCAAATAGGTTTCATCCTAGGATTCAATTGTATTCAATACTCTTGTCAATAAACATAATACAAACCATCAGCAGAAGCAGGGACAAGAAACACATGATCGTCTATAGGGATGTAGAAATAGCTTTTAACAAGCTCTAATACCCCTTGATGATTAAAAAAGTCTGAGAAGCTAGGAATGCATGGAACATTCCTCAATTTAATACAGAGCATAAATATGACAGAGATAATTAGCATTTTCCTAACGGTGGAAGCATGAAGACATTAAAATCAGGAATGAGACAAGGATGTCCACTCTCTCTACTACTCTTCAATATGGTAATGGACTTTCTAGCAAGAGCAATAGGCAAGAGAAAAACATAAAGGGCATCCAAATAGGGAAGAAGTAAAATTATCCCTTTTTACAGATGAAATCATCCTGTATTTAAAGGACCCTATATTTTCATCCCTCAAGTTAAGTAAAGGTGATGCTAACCTTCAACAATGTAGCAGGGCAAAAAACCCACAAGAATCAGTAGTTTTTCTGTGTTACCAACTATGGGAAAATCCAGGCTGAAATCCAGAAAACAATCTCATATATATTAGCCTCAAAATCAAATCTAATCTAATCTAAACAAAACAAAACAAAACAACAAAACTAGAAATTAATTAATTTAAATAAAAATGTGAAGGACCTCTACTGTGAAAACTTTAAATATTTAAATCACAGTCTGATAATGACCCAAGGGAAATAATACAATAAGAGCTGATCTCAAGTAAAAAGAAGAGCAAGGACTGTGGGCAGGGGTCAAGGGATAGAGCACTTGCTTGTCAAGCACCAGCTTCTGAATCAAAACCCCAGTACTGCCAAGGGATAAAATAAAGTATTAAAACATAAGGAAAGTTTCAGATAATAGTATGATGGATGACATGGAGGTACACACCTGTAATCCAAACACTTGGGAGACTAGGCAATAGAATTGTGCTATATAATGACACTGTATCTTAAAGAATAACACAGAATAAAATAAATCAATCTACATTTTTAAAGACTAGGGTGTAGTTCAAGTGTAATTCAAGTAGTTTTGCATGTGCAAGGAATTGATACAATGCACAAAAATTACATGTTTTAATAACTACAATGTCAGTTTATCAGTGCAGTACTCGATGCCCCTTGGCTGGAATCCCTCTTCAGGTAATGTAAGACAGTTGGTGCACCTGTCTTCTGGGCTGGACTGAGGGCGTTGCTTGGCAAACAGTGTTTTGATCTCCATTCATGGATCCCACTTACAACTCTTTCTTTAGTAGACCCCCTACAAATCTCTCCCATCCCAGTAACAACCTTCTGGTTTTCAAGTGAGGTTATCTTTGATATCTCTTAGGGCTCTCCTCCCCTTTGTCTGAAACTGCTCTGCTCCTGGACCCACATTCAGCGGCTTGTTCTGAGAAGAGTGGTAGCTATTTTGCTAGCCACCTCTATCCTCTGTCATCTTCTCCTCAAATTAGTCTTTGGAATCAGTATGAGTCTGCTCAGAGGGGACAGCCAGCCAGGGCTGGCTTTGTACCATGATCCTCAGATCTCAGTCTCCTGAATAGCTAGGATTACAGGCGTGAGCCACCTGCAACTGCAGGTTGCAGGAACATTTCAGAGTAATGGAATAGCACAACTGCACATACATTCATTAGCGACTGCCCAGGGGTGAGCCAGATGCTTACACCAAATCAATGACCTTGATATTGCCTTTGGTGTCCAAAAGGATGTTTTTAGACTTAAGGTCTCAGTGTGTGATTCTATTTTGGTGCAAACAGCACTTAAAATTTGTGTGGCGAGCCTCCTGGCTTCATCCTCATATAGGTGGCAGGATTTTAAGATCTACCCCAGGAGGTATCCCCTAGTGGCCATTTCCATGATGAGATACTCATACTCTTCCTTCTCCATAACCTGGTATAACCTGATATTGTGTTTCTGCCATAACTTCTTAAAAATGTCCACCTTATTCTTTATCCCATGATGAGGACTCTCACTTCCAGAGTATTTTAAATGCCACGTCCTTGTCTGTGATGTGGGGATGGGCCAGCTTCACTTGTACATAGGTACCTTTGTCGATGAGCTCTTGCATGAGGTATTGTTTGATGGTCTCCTCCTTCAAGGAGAAAGTAGGATGATACTTTGTGTTCTTCCATCCTTCTGCTATGATGGCAGGTAGCAAATCTACCTAAAATAAACTAAATAAATTAATGAAAAACCCATAAAATTTTAAAAGAAATACCAAAATGTAAATGACAACCAGTCCCCACAAACAACAAATCATTTAGTTTTGAGTCAGTCCAGCGGATCATCAAGCAAGAGCTCCCAGCTCTGTTAACGGAGCACAATGTCTTCCTATATATCCTGCATGGCCTCACACAATGGAGCAATCGCAACCAGGCATTGTGATATCATGGAGGAAATGGATCAATCAGAGTCTGAGGTCAGATTAAAAGTGGACCAGTCATAGCCTGCCAGCCTTGACAGCTGTTGCTAAGGAATCCAGCTGGGCTTGAGGTTACTCTGGTCATTATCATGGCATTTCTGAAATCACTAGGAGAGTGGTCAAAATCCTCTGATTTTCTAGAGGACTACTGCATCTTATAAATTGCTTCTCTCGAGACACTAGCTAACAGTCTCCATTCTTGATGGCCACCTTATCCTATGTCTTGTTCCAGCAAGGGCACTGCACACTCCCTCCTTCTCATGGACAGCTGTGTCTTATAACTTCCTCCTGAGAGGACAAGTTCCTGGCTAGCTTCGAGCCACCATCCTCACAATTCACCTTGCTGAGTAGTTAGGCTTATAAGACTGGGCCATCAGTAAGTACTTAGCTCATCTCTTACATTTGGAGGAAGTATATTTGTTATAAAAGTGAATTTTAGATATTTCCTTTTAGCACTTTAAATTTTTTGCCCTTGCTGTCTAATAGTTAATCTAGTTTCTGATGAGAAATTTGTCATAATATCATTGAAGATCACTTTGGTGTGATGAGTTGTGTCTCTGTGCCTTGGGAGGTTTTCGGTCTTTGTTCAATTAGAATGTGTCTTAGTGTGGACCTGTATAATTATGTTAAATGACTTTTTTGGGCTGGTAGATTCCTGCATAGAAGGGTTCGTGCTTTCAATCAAAATTGGGAAGGTACTGGTTATTATTCCTTCAAATACTCAATATTTCATTTTTTCCCTCTGTACATTATACATATATACATTATACATACATTACATATTCACATTATATATAGAATATACATATTTATGCCTACATATTTATATCATACATACATTTATATACATATATTTATTTTTACATGGCTTCCACTTTTGTTATTGTTTATGGTAGGATGTTTAGATTATTCCTAGCTGCTTCATCAGAGTTAGGGTAAGCAAAGCTAGCCACACACTCTACTCTCTCTCTCTCTCTCTCTCTGATTTCCTGCCTCTGTCAGTTCTCTGAGCACAGAGTCATTGTTTATCTTCTAGTGTGTGATGTAATCTTTTGCAATGTCACGCCTGCACCTGGAAGACCAGCTGCTCCAAAGTCAGCCTGCATGGGTGCACCTGCCTGCCTCTGTCTTTATGTCAGAGCCCTTGAACCTACTGGGGTGGCCTTAGCAGATGCTCCCGTGCCAGGACTGATGACTGGTGACTGTGGGTGCCACAAGCACAGGCTCTTTTTTTTACGCATTGGTGGTGCTTGGGGGTGTTTCCCTGTTGGTGGCTATGCTTAGAGCAAGGCTGGGGGCTGCAGAAGCCTCACTGTGGACTGACTTCTGGGTACAACAGATGCCACGGTTTTCTCTGGGCTCTTTTCAAAATACATGGGCAGGTTCAGGAGAAGAACCTGGGCTCAGGAGGCCCCTAAGCACAGGGTGGGCAATGGAGCTGGGAGGGGTAGGGTTGTCCAGGTTGGCAGGGGGCAGAAGATGAGCTTATATTAGTAGGCTGCTGGCTTATAAAAGAAAAGCTAGACTTGCTTGCTACCCAGAAAATCCCTCTAAAAGTGGTTGCACCAGAGAGTCCCATGCTGGTGGGGGAAAACTGCTAAAGACTGCAGTAGATTGACCAGGATCATTTGGTCCTGTTTTTGAGCAACTATATGGTGTCTCTGGCAGGGGGAATCTGAAGGTTCCCTAACACTGCAGATCCAAGGAAGCCAGAGCCCAAGCAGTCTCACCAGGGTTGCCCAGCTGTGCAGTGGACAAGCTGGTACATGAAACCTTGCCTGAAGGCTTTGCAGAGTCCTCAACCTGGTCCACCTACTGGCAGAGGAACTTGCCTAGCATCTCCTCAACCATAGAACTTGGAGACAGCAGATCTCCCAACTTGGACATGCAATGTCCAGCTGTCCAGAGGCTGCTGTGGTCAGTGTGGGTCTGGGAAGAGTGCCACGCCTGCTGCTAGAAGGAGCAGATGCCCCTTCCAAGGCATCTGGGGGAAGGGGAGTCCCTGGAAATGGGCTTATGGAAAGGCTGATCTGTCCATCCCAAAGAGAACACCTCCAGATTGTTTGACTGTTTGGTTGGGTGGGGGATTCGCCCCTTGGAGGCAGTGGTATTAGGAGACAGTGTTGGTGAGGTTATCCCAAAATTAAAGAAATTGCTAAGGGAGCAAAAGGGTCAGGTTTGCTGAATATCCATGGCAGGTGGAGTTGAGGTCATGGCTGCTTCTGTCTTGAAAGACCCACAGGCTTTGTCAGCAGAAGACAAGTGACTGGATGCTGGCATGGAGTGCAGTGGTTTTAGCAAATTTATCAGAGAGCCCTACTTGGCTTGTATGTCATTAAATAAGGCTAACACTGGGTGCAGAGTTATGGCTTTAGAGCTTGATCATTTTAAAGTGCTGCAGACACCTTCTGGAAGCTGTTGGAACTTTAGGAGGTCTGAGTACATTATGAGATTAGATGTGGACCTCTGAGCTTCATCCTTGTTTTGTGACAGGGCTGAGCCCTCCCTCCCTGCTGTCCTGGTGACCTCAGGGTGTGGGCTGGTTTCTGGCAGGTAGGAAAGTTTAGTGTGTCTTTTATTCCCTCAGCCTCACTCTGAAGGGCTGTTGTTGGCAGGGAGAATTGTTTCATTGGGAGGTCTTTCTTTGAGTAAGGCAATCTACATAACTCAGAGCACATCTTGGCTTTCTCTCTGAATGTTTAATTTCTGTGGAAGACTGGTGCCTGAAAGGCCTAACAGTTCAAGGCTCCAGGGGCTTTCTAGGTTTCCAGATATATCCATGGCTTGTTCTTTTTCATCTTACAAAGACAGCTCCAACTTTCTCCTTTAGTCATGTTCTACTGAGCCCTTTGGCTCTGGCATAAATGAGGAATAAAGGCAGGGTTGTCATGTTGCTAAGGAAAGCAGACAGGACTGCCTTGTTGCTGAGAAAAAGTAGGCAGGCCAATCTTGTTACATAGTTTCATTTTATTCCCCAATGTTGGTAAATAAAGTCTCCAGATTGGACTTCAGGAGATGCCCATTATCATTGCTCCCTTCCTTTTCCCTACTCTTAAAGTACTGCCTTTCCATTTAAATTCATTTTTACTTTTACTTTTTCTCAGAAGCAAAGAGGCAATTTAAAAATCTATATGTAATGTTAATTTTTTATTCTTGTTTTGCTAAAATACATGAAGAACATGTCAATTCAAGCAATATAAAATGGCGGCAGATGGCATGAGCTTGATTTCTGTCCCTCTACTGTTGGTCTCTTGCTCTACCCTGCGGTGACCACTGCTACTAGTTAGTTATGTATCCCTGTATCTAAACCAAATGTGCACAAAGGATAAGCTATTAAAAAGAGACTTGCCCACAGCTACCCATGGTCCCCCAAACTGCTATCTTAGTAGGAGACCAAATTGTCATTCACACTATGGAGATTTAAATTTCTACACTCAGGTTCACAGATCTGAGCCAATTCTGTGCTGGAACCACATGACTGAAGGTGGTAGCTCATTGTTCACTAAGGAAGAAGTCTGCAATAGCTGGAAATCTGCCCTCTGCCTTTCCCACTAAGTCATATATCAAGGATGAGGATTAAGGAGTTACACAGGCCTTTTAGAGTTTAATAGACTTTGGGTTTTAACTTTTGTAATTCCAAGTTTCGCTTCAGATCAAATTTTGGTCCTGCACAGCAGCAGCCCAAGAGGAAGTGATGTCCAGATCTTGTGTAAATGTCACAGACTGTTTTTACTGAATTATCTTTTTTCCTACAATCTACACCTATGGCCAGATGGGGGCTTTCTTACAGCTAGCTGACTGACAGCACATCATTGGATTTAGTTTATACCTAGTTCTGAAGCCTTGTTCTGGAATATGGCTGTTTCAGTCTTAGATTTAGAACTCCCCTCTTTCTACCCCTCTCTTTCTCCTTCCTCTATGTCCTTCAATTCAAATAATCATTTGTTGAAAAAAACGATTGGAAAATTGTCATAACTTTAAATCGTAGTGTCTACTTTCCAAGCCTGACAATTATGTTAAAACAGGTGGAGAACAAGCATGATACAAAGTAAATGCACATACAGATGCGCACACCCACACCCACAACTACACCAGATAGACACATACATACAAACAGAAACACACAAAAAAATCACAGGACATTTGAACCTTGTTTCTTAATACTTTTTTTATTTTATTTATTTTATTTTATTTGTGAACATACTTTACAAAGGGGTTACAATTACATGGGCAGGATAATGCATACATTTCTTACCAAGCATTGCAGCCTCCTTTGTTTACCCTTCACCTCCCTTCCCAGCCTCCTCCCTTCCCCCCACCCAAGCTTTCCGCCCCTCCCCAACCACCGACATTGTAAAGCTCATTTTTGACATGACAATTTGTATTTCTCATTGTTGCAACAGGTCCACCTGAATCCTTAAACGACTTGTTTTTCCCCATCTCCTCCACAAGTTATACTGACATCAAATATAGTGAAAGCAGGGGTTATACTGTGGGGGAGGGACATACAAAGCAACAAAGAAATAATCTTATAAATGCATTAGAAACACATGCCTGGAAGAAAAAAAACATTAAAATACATATCTATGGGTTCATTTTCCTAACATCACATTATCTGACCTTTTCCGCTTGACTCATACATATACTAGATATTGCAAATAAGGGAAACTATGGGACCTGTGTTTCTTTGGGCCTGGCTTACTTCACTTAATATATTTTTTCCAAGTTTTTCCATTTCCTAACAAATGGGGCAATGTCATTCTTTCTGATGGAGGCCTAGAATTCCATTGTGTACATATACCACATTTTCTTGATTCATTCATTTACTGAAGGGCATCTGGGTTGGTTCCATATCTTAACTATGGTAAATAATGCTGCAATAAACATAGTTGTACTGGTAGTTTTAGTGTGGTCTTGTTTGTAAACATTTGGGTAATGCCCAAAAGTGGTATTGCTGGGTCATAGGGGAGCGCTATGTGAAGTCTTTTGAGGAACGTCCATACTGCTTTCCAAAGTGGCTGAACAAGTTTACATTTCCATCAAAATGAAGTAAGGTTCCCTTCTGTCCACATCCCCTCCAGGGTCTGTTGTTGTTAGAGTTCTTGATTTTTGCCATTCTAACTGGAGTGAGGCGGTATCACAATGTTGTCTTTTATGGCTAGGGCTGTTGAGCATTTCTTCATGTGTATATTGCCCATCCTTCTTTCTTCTTCAGAGAAGTTTCTCTTTAAGTCTTTCACCAACTTATTTACTGGGCAGTTGTTTCTTTGAGGATTTGTTGTTGGGGGATTAAATTTTTTGAGTTCCAAGTATATTTTAGATATGAGACCCTTGTCCATTGTATGGCTAGTGAAGATCTTCTCCCAATCCGTGGGCTTTCTATTGATCTGGCTAGCTATGTCCTTTGCCATGCAGAAGCTCTGCAACTTCATGCAATCCCATTTGTCCAACCTTTCTTAGATTTGTTGTGTTTCCGGGTGTCTATTCAGAAAATTTCGGCCTGAACCAAGGAGACCTAGGGTTTCTCCTATTCCATCCTGTAATGTTTTCAGAGTGTCTTCTTTGACTTCGAGTTCTTTGATCCATTTCGAGTTGATTTTGGTGCAGGGTGATATATAAGGATCTAGCTGTAGTTTTCTACAAGTAGTTAACCAATTTTGCCAGCACCATTTATTGAAGAGGCTGTCTTTCTTCCATTCTATTGTTTTAGCTCCCTTATCGAATATAAGATGGCTATAGATCTGTAGGTTCATTTCTGGGTTTTCAATTCTATTCCATTGGTCATGAGGTCTGTTCTTATGCCAATACCAAGCTGTTTTGATTACTATGGCTTTATAGTAGAGTTTGAAATTTGGTTTTGATATTCCTCCAGCGGTGTTCTTTCCGTTGAGGAGCGTTTTTGCTATTCGGGGTCTTTTATTGTTCCATATGAATTTTTGGATTGCCTCTTCTATTTCCTTGAAGAATGAGGTTGGAATTTTGAGAGGTATCGCGTTGAATTTGTAGATAGCCTTGGGAAGTATTGCCATTTTCACTATGTTAATCTTTCCAATCCAGGAGCATAGGAGGTTTTGCCATTTTTTAAGTTCTGTGTTGATTTCCTTTTTCAAGATTTTAAAGTTTTCATCATAGAGGTCCTTCACTTCTTTGGTTAAGTTAATTCCTAGGTATTTAATTTTTTGTGGGGCTATTACAAATGGAGTTGCTTTCCTAATTTCAGCCACACTTTTCTCATTGTTGGCATACAGAAAAGCCATTGATTTGGGGGAGTTAATTTTATAACCTGCTACTTTGCCAAAGTTTTGAATCAGCTTGAGTAATTTGGGAGTGGAGTCTATGGGATTCTTTAAGTACAAGATCATGTTGTCTGCAAAGAGGGAGAGTTTTATTTCTTCTTTCCCTCTTTGGATCCCCTTTATGTCTGCATCTTGTCTTATTGCTGTAGCTAGGCATTCTAATACTAGATTGAAGAGAAGTAGAGAGAGTGGACATCCTTGTCTTGTTCCTGAGTTAAGAGGAAATGGCTTTAGTTTTTCACCATTGAGTATAATGCTGGCTGTATGTTTTTCATATACAGCCTTTAATGTATTGAGGAATGTTCCATGGATTCCTAATTTTTCCAAAACCTTCATCATAAAGGGGTGTTGGATCTTGTCGAATGTTTTTTTGCACCTATTAAGATAACCATGTGGTTCTTATCCTTGCTCCTGTTGATGTGATGAATAATATTAATTGATTTGTGTGTATTGAATCAGCTTTGCATCCCTGAAATGAATCCTGTTTGATCGTGGTGTATGATTTTTTGGATGAATTGTTGAAGTCGATTGGCCAAAATTTTGTTGAGAAGTTTTGCATCAATGTTCATCAAAGAAATGGGTCCATAGTTCTCTTTCTTTGATGAGTCCCTGCCTGGTTTTGGGATAAGGGTTATGATGGCTTCATAGAATGTGTTCGGTAGTGAGCTTTCTCTTTCAATTTCATTGAAGATTTGGAGGAGTATTGGTGTGAGGTCTGCATTGAAGGCCTTGTAAAATTCCACTGTAAAACCATCTGGTCCTGGATTTTTCTTGGCTGGGAGTTCTCTTATTGCTGTTTCTATTTCAATGCTTGATATGGACCTGTTAAGATGGTTTAACTCATCTTGGTTTAGTTTTGGCATATCAATATTTGGGAGGAAAAGTCCATTTCTGTCAAGTTCTCAAACTTATTAGCATAAAGTTTTGAGAAGCATTCCATTATAATGTTCTGAATGTTGGTTTTTTCTGTGGTGATGTTTCCTTTCTCATCTCTGCGTTTATTAATTTGGGTGTGTACTCTTCTTTTTCTGATAAGATTTGCTAAGGGCCTGTCAATTTTCTTAATTTTTTCGAAGAACCAACTCTTTGTTTTGTTGATTCTTTCTATAGTTTTTTTGGATTCTAATTCATTTAATTCTGATTTAATTTTACTTATTTCTTTCCGTCTACTGGATTGGGGTTTATTGTTTTTTAATACTTTAAATGCACCAAAACATTTGATGCAGTCAGAAAATCACTAGTGCGCATGTGGGCACTAGTTTATCCAGGCTTTCTTTGATTTCTTGTGATTCTGGATCTTTAGTTAGAAAGTTTGGACCTGTGTTCTAGGATCCATGGTGATTCCTCTGCCACTTCTTGTAATATCTTCATGGTTTCTGGCCTTATATTGATGGCTTGGCATATGTGGACACCATTAATTTGATCTGCCTACAATTCCTTGCTTCACAGACACAGCAAAGTGGTACCTTTTCTAAGTAAGATGAGGTGGTTCATGGTTGTTTAGAAGGGGGATGGATACTCAGAAGTGTGAATATGTAAGTCATAGGTGGTAGGCTAAGGCATAATTATTTTTAATTACATTTTTCATTGTAAGTACAATGAATCCTAATCAGTGACACTTTTTTCATCACCTCTCCCATCCCTGAAACTCAACTCGTTCCTCTCAATTTTCCTAGTTTCATTGGATATGAGATGAAAATTGTGACTTCACTTCATTCACCTCCTCCTGCCTTTCAAGTGCCAGTTTCCTTATATACATTTTATTGTACTGTTAGATTTTCTAAAGTATTACAACATTTAAATTCTTTCCAACACATACTGTAATTCGTGAAATATATTTATGTATATGTGCATACAACACTCTATATGTTTACATGTAGACCTGGCTTCCACATATGAGAGATATCATGCACCCTGACTTCACAAAATTTTTTCCAGGTACATCCATTTCTTTATAAATGATGCAATATTCTAATGGATGACTAAAATTACTCCTTGTATATATACCATATTTTCTTGATCCATTCATATATGGAAGGCATTTGTGCTATAACTATACCTTGACAATGAACATAGTTATTTTGTGGCTATATTTTTCAGTGTAGTTGAACAAGTTTACATTCCCACCAACAATGTTTTGTGATCAGTCTAAAGTGAGATCAAAAAAGAGCAGCAAGTCAAGTGGTTGTGTATTTTTGTTGTTGTTGTTGTTGTTGTTCAGTCGTGGTACCTGAACTCTCGTCCTGAGTACTGAACTTCAGCTCTTCAGCTCAAGGATAGAGCACTATCACTTGAGCCACAGAACCACTTCCAGCCTTTCTGCTTATGTGGTGCTGAGGAATCAAACCCGGCCTCATGCTTGCAAAGCAAGCACTCTATCACAGAGCCACCTCCCCAGCTCATCTCAAGTGTTTTGGTTTGCATTTACTTTATGGCCAGAGATGTAGCACATTTTTTATGTGACTACTGGCTATTTTTATTTCTTCTGGGAAGTCTCTACTTAGTTTGTTTGCCCATTTGTTAATTGGGTTGTTAATTCTTTGCTAGTGTAATTCATTGCGTTCTTTGTATATTCTAATGTAGACATGGCAAAAATCTCTGCTTCCATAGGACCTCTTTAGCTTGCTAATGATGTCCTTTGCCATGCAGAAACTTCGTAGTTTGACACAATCCCATTTTTGAATTCTATCTTTGAGTCCAGGCATTATTGAGGGTGAACTCTGTATTCCTGTTCAGTGGGAGCCAAGGTTAGCAAGGCTTATACTTTCGGAACAATCCTTCCTAGAGTTCAATCCTAGTGATGGGCAGGTATTGTTGCCCCAGTTTTACAGGTAGAAAGGTCAAAATCTAACATTTTTTCTGATTCTTTAAGCCACACATCTGGTCAAAGCATAGTCTAGAACCTATATTATTCTTGTATAGTCTCAAGATAGGTTTTCCTAGTGACTTTCTTTCTTTATATTTCTTCCTTAACTCTTTACATCTGGTGTACAATATGATGGCTAATAATCACATGGGTATGCTGAGCACTGTAAATTGTGGTGTTGTATTGATTTTGCTGTAAGGATAATGTTCACCATGGAGATGGAACACTACATACAAAACAATCGGGGAACTATATTTTTGTTTGTTTTGCAAGTCCAGGGGCTTAAGCTCAGGGATTGGACACTGCCCCTAATGGTCTTTTGCTCAAAGCTAGTGATCACTCTGCCACTTAAGCCACAGCTCTACTTCCAGCTTTTTCTGTTTAATTGGCACTGAGGACTCAAACTCAGGCTTTCATGCATGAAGCTAGGCAAGCACATTACCTACTAAGCCATCTTCCAGCTCTTCAGTTATTTTTTAAATGCTGTTTTTTTCACGAGTTTCCCCCTTTCTTGCTCATGCTGGCTTTGAAATGTGATCCTCAGATCTCAGGTTCCTGAATACCTATGATTACAATCATGAGATACTGGTGCCTGGCAAATGGTGATTTTAACCTACTTTTAATTTTCCTTGTTGATGAAACAGCTGAGTAGATAACATAAACAAAGGAGAAAGGCAGAAGAAAAAAGCAACAGTAGTAGATACTGGAAAAGGAAAGAAATTAGTACAAAATTGGCAAAATGAAGTAAAGGTTGCAATTTAATTAGTACCAATAGACCAATGTTGCTTTTTTATTTTACAAACGTATAGTACTGTTACATTGCATTAACACTAGGGGAATGAGGGAACATGCAAACAGTTTAAAACATTTGAACACTTCTGTATACTATACTTATGCTAACACAATTTATTGTAAAAAAAAAAAAAAAGATGCCAACAAGGCCAAGTGTGAAAACATATGCTTGTAATCTCAACTTTTAGGAGCTAAATTGGGAGGATTGAACGTTGTTATATAGATTATGTAAAAAAAAAAAAAAACTATGTCTCTGAAATAAGAGAAAGAAAAAAAATAAAAGGGAAAAAAAGAACTCTAACCAAATATTTCCTGGCCAATTTTGTCAAAGAAAATACCTTCTTTTTTTTTTTTTACCTATTGTTAGGTGTCAAACCTGGAAATTTGCCCATTGTATACAAGTCCTTTACTACTTAAGTAATGCCCCAAGCCTTCTTATTTAAATGGTGATTTTCAGTTTGGTTGGTTAAGAGTCTTTCTTCCTCCTTCCCTCCCTCCCTCCCTTCCTTCCTTCCTTCCTTCTTTCTTTCTTTCTTTCTTTCTTTCTTTCTTTCTTTCTTTCTTTCTTTCTTTCTTTCTTTCTTTCTTTCTTTCTTTCTTTCTTTCTTTCTTCCTTCCTTCCTTCCTTCCTTCCTTCCTTCCTTCCTTTCTTTCTTTTGTGGGGATAGGCCATGCTTAACTGGAATAATTGGTATATGCCACCTCACCCAATATATCCATTTGACTGTTCCAGAAAGTTTTAACAAAGAATAAACTCTTCATAATTAACTTCATAAGTCCCATGACAAAATGTGAATGTATTTATAGTAATTTTACTTATGAAGAGAAAGGCAAAAAATCAGAAATGAAGGACAGTTTACATTTATTGTTTTTCCATTTTTCCTGTGTGTGTGTGTTTTCATGAAGATTTCACACAGGCTTAACACATGGTAATCAAGTCATTCTACCATCAAACTGCAAACCCACTTATGTAGTTACAATTTAGAAAATCTAATGCAATTTATCACACTGAATAAAGAAGAAATATCATATAATCTCAATAGATGCTGATACAGAAGCATTTTTACTGAATAATATTTTTAATATTACTGAAAACTCTGACACAAGCAAATAACTTTAGCTTATGTAGAATATCTTTCAAGCAGCTATGATATTCTTTAAAAAAATAGGTGAGGTATTTCTGAGAGAGATTTGTTATCAATGATGACATTCGACAATACATTTGATATGTTAACTGAAAAGAAGAAAGAAGAAGAAGAAGAAGAAGAAGAAGAAGAAGAAGAAGAAGAAGAAGAAGAAGAAGAAGAAGAAGAAGAAGAAGAAGAAGAAGAAGAAGAAGGAGGAGGAGGAGGAGGAGGAGGAGGAGGAGGAGGAGGAGGAGGAGGAGGAGGAGGAGGAGGAGGAGGAGGAGGAGGAGGAGGAGGAGGAGGAGGAGGAGGAGGAGGAGGAGGAGGAGGAGGAGATTGCAATTGAATGAAAACACTGTAATTTGTGATGGCATGGTAGTCTGTATAAAAATACAAACATGTTTACAGGCTTACATATTTACATGTTTTCAGTAAGTTAGTTTAACATGAAGTCAAACAATACAGAAATAAAAAATCTTGTACATCTCAATCAAACTTTACAATTTAGGTTGGGGGGAGTGGAGTTGTGGAGATGGGATGGAAGGGATGGTAGGGAAAAAAACAAAGGAGGGGCAACAATGCTTGATAAAAAATGTACTCATTACCTTGCTCTTGGTGCTGTAACCCGTCTGTACAGTATTTTTACAATAAAAAGGTTATTTAAAAATAAAAAATTATAATACTATGAGAGGAATTTGTAACTCAGTGGTAGAGTATTTGCCTACTATCTGTGAAGGGTCCTTGTTAAATAAGCTGGAAAATGCATAACAGACCAAAAATTTAAAAAAATTATACAAGAAGGACAATAAAGCACATGGTTTGGGACAAGTAAGTGGTTTACTTCCAAAAAAGAAGAAGCAACAGATGATTTTGGTGGTATATATATACTTGAAATCCAAACATCCATTCTTCGGTGGTTCAAGTGTTCAAGACCAGTCAGCTATAAACAAGAGCAAGAGCAGGGCTGGGGAGGTGGCTCAGTTGTAGAGTGCTTGCCTTGCATGCCTGAGGCCCTGGGTTCGATTCCTCAGCACCACATAAGCAAAAAGAAAAAAGCTGGAAGTGGTGCTGTGGCTCAAGTGGTAGAGTATAAGCCTTGAGCTGAAGTGCTGAGGGACAGTGCCCAGGCCCGGAGTTCAGTCCCCACGACCCTACCCCTTCCCCTCCCCCCCCCAAAAAAAAACAAAAGCAGGAGGGACATGACAGAAGAAATAATAGAGATCTGAAACAAAACAACTTCATCTGGTTGGTGAGAAGAAGTCTGTCAGGTGTGTTGTTTTCTTTTAGGTAAGATTCTAACCTTTCCACCATGTGAGTATGCAGCAACAAGGAACACATTAAAGCCCTGTTGAAGCTGACCTCTCAGTACATTGAATTTTCTGGGTTCTAGATCTTGTCTTTCAGAATTTCTGTTGAGTACAAATAGCTTTCTCTAAGCTATTGGGACCTGGTCTTAAGGAATTTTGTTATAGCATCACAATGGAATTGAAATACACAGCTATACCTATTTCTCTAAAGGAAGACTGATGGATTTGGTAGTAGGAGAGTTCAAGCTGAGGACCTCCAATTTTCTAGAGAGGGGTTCTACCACATAATTCCCTTACTGTAGCCCTTGTTCTTCACTTTAAACATATCATCGCACTGTCTTATGGATTTCAAGGCTTCTGATGTAAACTCTATGAAAGAAAATATCATGGGAATGATGCTCTCTTTTCTCTCACTCCTGTAGTTGTTAATAACCTGCTTCATGGAGATGTATGGAATAGGGCATTTTGCTACAGTATTAGATGATTCTGAAGTGATACCACTATTCTTTTGACATCAGTCATTCTAGATTTAAAGAAAAAGACATTGAATATCTTGAGTAAATTGATGAGGTCTTTAAACCCCAGTTAGAGCAGCTTTTCAGATTATGGATGCCATAAAGTATCCTACTGGATTTAAATTCAAGTGAGAAAACAGCCACTTGCATGACTTACCTCAGTATAAAACTTTCTTGGACATAGTTTCTTTGCATTTTAATGTAAATGACAAAAGTGCCAACTTACTGACTTTATAAGGGGACTCAGCATTACATAGTTAAATAGTTGTCAAAATTCACTGATTTGAATAGAGAACATTCCTAATTTGTATTAAAGTAGTAATGTATTGCAATTAATACACGGATGTGTTTTATTAGTAAATATTGAAAAGGAAAACAAGTATTTCTACAGGGGATTCATCCTGGCAATAGTCACTTTGCAGTAGGGTGTCACTATCTGCCTCCTTTCAACCACATGTTATTGCTGAGTGGGATATTGTTTTAGTTCTACTCAAGAGCTATGGGACTCATCTTGGATTCCATTTAGAAGACACCAAAGTGCATATGGATATTACAAATTTTTAAAGACCAGAAATGATCTATTTTATGGTGCCAACAATAAATAAACTCCATACCAAATAAGGATTTAATCTTATTTTAAGCAGTTGTGCAAGGGATATAATTCAACAAATAAGGACACCTTGTATGCCTTAATTATTTCTGTGAATTTTCTCTTTATTGTCAAGTTAAAAAAATCTGATCCACTTTAGTGAAAGTTTCCAATTGGACTGTTAGTCATGTGCCCCCTACACCTAGAAATACATAGGAATCCACTTTGTTTTTAGATTGTTGGAGCAAGTTCCAAGACCTAAACAAATGGTGAATGGAAGCCACTTGTTGGTGTATGTTTGGCTCCTGCACATGGCCAGGGGTCTAGCAGAAACAGACATGAGGACATCCATAATACTCAAGGACAAAACATTTGGGAGCAAACACTAGGACCAGGAAGACATCAAGAACAGAAGGCATTTTCTGATGCACTTGAATTTCCTGCAACACTGCCATGGCAGCAGCAGTGGCATCATTCTTTGCACCTTGCATCCCTGTGGAAACTTTGGCAACAGTTCTACAGGCTCAAGACCAAAAGAGCTAGTGGGTTCATGCCAAGCTGTGATTGGCCCAGTGCAGCCATTGTAAGTGGTCTCTGCACTCCTTTATAATGCTGGGAATTTCTGGTGACCTGCTGGATTCAGTGCTACATTAACAATTTTGAGTGGGTTTTTTTTGGAGGTTAACTTTGTTTTATGTGGGTTTGGGTATTTCCTTTTGGTTATTGCTCTGGGGTTTTTATTTTCTTAGCCAAGTTTAGGTAGATTTACTCCTTGACATCCTAGCAGAAAGATGGGAGAACACAGTGAATTATCCTCAAGCTCTTCAGAGAAGGAGATTTTCACTGAACAAGACAGTATGAAGGAGATCATTGGCTATGGAAGGAGGAGATTTTCCCTGAACAATACTGTGTGAAGGAGGAGTTAATTGAATATGGTAGCTATGGATATGTAACATTGGCTTAGCACCACCTCATAGACAATAAGGTTGTAGGGAAAATGATCCTGAATGGAGAGTTAAAACAATTGTCAGACCAAAATGAGATGGACAGGCTGGGAAGGTGGCTCAGTGTTAGATGTTTCCCTCACATGCATGAGGCCCTGAGTTCAATTCCTCAGTGCCACATAAACAAAAAAAGCCAGAAGTGATGCTGTGGCTCAAGTGATAGAGCACTAGCCTTAAGCTGAATAGCTCAGCGACAGTGCCCAGGCCGAGTTCAAACCTCATGACCCACAAAAAAAATTTAAATGAGATAGGCATTATTAAGATTTTCCATCAACCACACATGATCAGGTCATTCCAGGTGAGGGAGAAGGATGAGCACCAATGCCTAGCAATGGAACTGGCCATCCAGAGACCTCCTGAGATAAATGTGAAAATCATGCCACCTATTCAAGAATTAAGTCAGAAAATTGTTCAGACATAATGTGAGGATTGTACATTGCTTTAGCGAATATAGAAATGAACACTGAGACATTAAACCTAATAAGACCATGTTGGATGACAAAGGAAATGTGAAGGTCAATGACTTTGGCATGAGCATAAGGATTTCCCAAGGGTAGTTGCTGAAGGACATATTTGGTACAATAATTTTGTCCGTATAAAATATTCCTAGATGAAAATTACAATGGCTGCAAAGCAGGCTTGGAGTCTTATTTGTATTCTATAGGGATGGCAAATTTTCCATTTGAATATATCAATTTTAGCCAGATACAAGTAATTGACTTGGAGGTCACATATATTTCTCCATTCACCTGTATCCAAAATAACAAAATATCATCTTGAAACTGTAACCTGCAGACCCAAGGCAAAGGCACAATATAGAACAAAAAATGGAGATTGGATCAACTAAGTTGAGGAATATATCCTATGTCCTAATGAGCCATCATGTAATGAGCTAACCCCTATTATTCTTGCATTCATGTGTGACATGAGGTACAGCCTGCCTGATATGAACAAAATGATATTGGACAGGACATTAAATGAAATCATGGTCATCTATTTTTTTTAATAAAAAATGTCAAAGTAGAATGACCGCAGTGAAATTAAATCAGTTCCTGCTATTGTTTCATTGTGCCCATCTCCTGCAGATATACAGTATGTATATATCTCACAAATATATTACATATTAAATATATTATATGTAATTATATGCATAAATATGCATCATTTTGGAGATGAATTTCATGGAATTCTCTGCTTTTGCTTCAAGCCAACATTCTCCTCATCTGAGCGTCCTTAGCAGTTAGGATTATAGACTGGGACCAGGCAAAAGTTGTCTTAATCAATGCAGCAGAGAGCCTGTCTTTAACTTCCAAGAAATACTAGAAACTTGAAGACAGTAGAATGATGAATGTAACATAATAAGTTTAACTCAGTGTAAAATTTCCAAAATTTATTTTATACAAAAGTTAGGGGACAGTGTTATTGGATATATCCTTGAAAAAATGATTAATAAAAATTAAAGACAGATATAGATCCCAGTTAGAAGTGTGAAAGTAAGTGGAACGTTCATAAGTTCAAGTCCTAATACCGGCCCATAACCAAACATTAAATTAATTTTGTATGTCTTTTATTGTAAAAATAATGTACAGAGGGGTTACAGTGAAATAAGCAAGGTAAGGAGTGCATTTCCTATCAAGCATTGTTGCTTCCTTCTTTGTTTTTCCCCTACCATCCCTTCCCTCCCAACTCCACAACTACTCCACCCACCTCTGAAGTTGCAAACTTCATTTTCAATGTAGTGTGTTGTACATAGCATTTTTACAATGGGTCAACCTGTATGCCTATTTATTTAAGCATTTTCTGTTTTCCCTTACCCTCCCCCAATTAGAGAACTGCATATACAAGATGCAGGGCACCAGAATCAAATATAGTGAAAACAGGGGTTATACCATGGGGGAGGAACATACAAAGCAACCAAAAATCAAATGGTACATTATAAATAAGTTAGAAACAACAGCAAGAAAGGAAAAAACCACTTGTGTCCCGGTCTTGGGGTTCATTTCACTTAACTTCATCTTATCAGTGCTTGTCCTAGGCATATACTAGTTATTGCAAATAAGGGAAACCATGGGACCTATGTTTCTTTGGGCATGCCTTACTTGACTTAATATAATTTTCATCTAAGCCTTTCCATTTCCTAACAAATTAGGAGATGGCATTCTTTCTGATGGAGATGTAGAATTCATATATATATATATATATATATATATATATATATATATATACACACACACACACACACACACACACACACACATATTTTCTTGATCCATTCATCTACTGAGGGGCATCTGGGTTGGTTTCATATCTTAGCTGTGGTAAATAATGTTGCACTAAACATACTTGTGCTGATAGCTCTAGTATGGCCTTGTTTGTGATCATTTGTGTCAATGTCTGAAAGTGGGATTGCTGGATCATAGGGGAGCTCTATGTGGAGTCTTTTGAGGAATCTCCATACTGCTTTTGAAAATGGTTGAACAAGTTTACACTCCCACAAACAATGCAATAGGGTTCCCTTTTGGCCACATCCCCTCCAGCATCTGTTGTTATTAGATTTCTTATTGATAGCCATTCTAACAGGGGTAAGGTGAATCTCAATGTTGTTTTGATTCGCATTTCTTTCTTTTTGATAGAGAACTTGAGCTTTTCTTCATGTGTCTATTGGTCATTGTTATTTACTCTTCAGAGAAGTTTCTCTTTAAATCTTTAGCCCACTTATTTCATCAGGCAGTTGTTTCTTTGAGGATTTGTTTTTCGGGATTTAATTTTTTGTGTTCCAAGCATATTTTATATATGAGGCCCTTGTCTGTTGTATGGCTAATGAAGATCTTCTCCTAATCCGTGGGCTTTCTATTGGTTTTGTTAGCTATGTCCTATGCCATGCAGAAGCTCTGCAGTTTCATGCAATCCTATTTGTGCAACCTTTCTTTTATTTGTTGTGTTTCTGGGTCTCTATTAAGAAAATTTTGGCCTGTGCCAAGGAGACCTAACGTTTCTCCTATTCCTTCCAGTAAAGATTTTAGGGTGTCTGCTTTGACTCTGAGAACAATTAATTTTGTAAATGTTGTGGGTGATAAAATGGCTTCCTAGTTGAATGTTAGTAAAAGATGTAGGCAGTCCAACAAAAGGGAGATTTTTTTTTTTTTGGTGTTGGTCGAGGGGCTTTAAGTCTGGGCTTGTGTACTGTCTCTGAGCTCTTCAACTCAAGGTCAGTGCTCTTCATCTCGAGCCACAGTACCACTTCTGGTTTTCTGGTGTTTAAATGGAGAAAAGAGTCTCAGGGACTTTCCTGCCACGCTGGCTTTGAACAGTAGTCCTCAGTTCTCAGCTTCCTGAGTAGCTAGGATTACAGCTGTGAGCCTCTGGCACCAGGCTAAAAATGGGAGATTTTTATAAAAGAAAATCCCCCTCTTCATCTATGTCTAAACCTCAGATATCACTATTAGAACACTTCACTCTCAACTCATTTCATCAGAAATTTGTAAATTTTCTCTTTTCCTTCATGTGGGAATACTGCAGTAAATATCAACTCAGCTGTGGGACTGGATCAATTGTATGGTAATTGCTAGCACCTAAATCAGAAACTTTTACAACAAATCAATTGAAACCCTCATTTGGAATATTTTTTTTCTCTTTTTATTACAAATCTGTGCTTGATTCCTTCTTAATGTGATAATGGACCTCGTACAGACTGATGACATTTTCTTTCTCTTCAGCAATTGGCCTTCCCCTACATGTGGTCAAATATTTAGGAATGCAAAGATTTCCATTGATAATTCATTAAGCTGACCTCTAAGAGAATGCACATTTCTGGAATTTGGTGTGCTGTCTTGTTCTTATATGCACAGGCTTTCTAAGATTTATTTGCTCTACAAAGAATTGTATTTTCCAATCTTCGTGTGACCAATTTTAGTCTCTCTGATTAGTCTTTTGACCCTCTCTCTGAAGTCTCATTTCAGTCTGTCTCATAAAATTATATTAGTTATCAGCTAAATGACTCTCAGCTTCTGTATTTTGCCTGACTTCATGTAGGCTGTGATAGTTGCCCTAAATGGCTTTGCCTACTGGAGTTTTGTTTTGTTTGGTTTTTAGAGGTCTAGGATTACTATTCAAGGTAGTAGCTTCTTGGGGCCCCATTGATCCCCAGGCCTAGAGTCAATGGGTTTTTCTCCTAAAGATATAAAGAACAGCTGAATGAATTCCTGTTTTCATTGTATCAAAATGAAGCAATCCGGCATCCTTGCAAAGCTATGGATAATCCAATGTAACTACTTACAAAAATGGTCTATCAAGATGGCTTTTCAAGGTTGACTGTGAAAAAAATGCTCATTTCCAAGTCAACACCATAAAACAGATCACATCCCTGGGAGCAGACTTTTGGAAGGACGGTACCTCTTCCTTCCTTCTCTTATGATAGACCAAACCGTAATATTCTGCAGTTGTGGTCAGCCTTGAGCAAATTTTCCCTAGAATATTCCGTAGTGTAAAAGAGGACTAACTATCAAAATAAAGGTGAAAATACTTGTCTACTACACACTGAATTATCTAATTTATATCTGTTGTTATTTTCATTACTTCAAACATATGGATAATTTAAACTTGGGATTAGACAAGTGGCAAAATATTAATAGAATAAACATTCAGTTTACTTTCATATATTCAATATAGTACACTTAACCCTTTATGGAAAATTAAATCCAACTGTAGAAACAATGGCAGAAATATAAAATAACCCTCAATATGTATAATCAAGCACATATACACCATCAACTACTCAGAAATTCAGTCTCTCTATAAATATTTATTTGGTAGAAAACAATAAAAATTTAATTAATGAATGTGACTTTTAAGTATCATCTGAAACACTCCTCATATATATAATTTTATATAATTTTATAGATTTCACCTAGACAGGAATCTAACATGCATGTAGAAATCAAATTTCCACAATTTAAGCTAGATGAGAGTAGTCAAACTCTGATGTACTGTGTGGTATGAATATTACCACAGTGCTGAAACCTTCCACCTAATAGCAAGTCGTGTGCAATAATTTATTATTTGATGTTAAGATGAGTGCTAAGTGTAGAATACACTTTGAATTATTACATTAATTCACAGAAATGAAACAATAATGATATGTTATTTGTTAAAATTCTAATGCTTCTCAATTTTACAATTCATGAAATATATTATTAAACTTAGTTGCCCTTTCTTTTCTATAGGTACTGAAATTAAAATTATATATTAAACATTCAATATTAAGAAATCAATAATAAGTAACCTATTTTTAAAATGATATACTATTATACTGTGATTTGAAGTATGGTTCTAACAAGTTATGAGGTAAAAAAAATTACTAGAATTATTAGTAATATTTTTTAGCTTACCAGCTTCTTATTTGTTTACTAATTTTGTCATTTTTTATTCTTGTTCCAAGTCATCTCTTCACCTTAATTGTTTAATTTTCAATTTTATCTCTATTGCTTACTGATTGTGCATTTTGTTTTCCCTTTTTAGTGACTGACATCAGGCTGAAAATCTGTATGCTAGTTTATTACTTCTTATGTTAAAGTCAAATTACTGCTCTCCACAGCTGTTTTACTCTTCTTTGTATAGTACAGTATATCTCCCACTCACATCTCCTGTATTGCTGCTTGCTATCATGTATTTTATGTTTTTTATTTAAATTTTATTGTCAAGTTAATATACAGAGGGGTTATATTTACATAAGTAAGATAATGAATTCATTTCTTTTATAACTTGTTATCCCTTACCTCATTTTTCTCACTCTTCCATCCCAATGCCCCCCCCAAGACTATTTCCAACATATTGTCTTGTGAGTATCACTGGTTCATAGGTTCCCCCTTTTGTCCTTTGTCTCACCATTTGACTTTTTCCTTTCCCTTAACTAGTTCAGATCAACATATTTACAATACCCAGGGAATCAAAATCAAATACAGTTACTACAGAGGATAAACCATAAGTGTGGAAAACACAAAAGGATAAAAAGAAATCACGTAGTACATTTAGAACAACAACAAGATAGAACATATCTTGGAGATCATTTCCCTTGGAATCACATTACACCTTCATATGTACATAGCTATTGAGCTATTCTTCTTATCTACTATGATTATCCTTGATGTACACAATAATGCTCCCCTATTACACAGTAATTCCACTTTTTGGCATTTACCTAAGTGACCACAAACAAGGTCACACTAAAGCTACCAGAACAATTATGTTTATCACAGTATTATTTATCATAGCTAGGATATGGAATCAACCCAGATGCACCTCAGTAGATAAATGGATCAAGAGAATGTCACACACACACACATACACACACATACACACACACATGGAATACTAAGCTTCCATCAGAAAGAATGATACCACCTCATTTGTAATGATATGGAAGATCTTGGGGAAAAATCATATTAAGTGAAGTAACCCAGACTTAAAGAAACATAGGTCCCATTGTTTCCCTTATTTGTAATTATTAGTTTACATCTAGGATAATCTCATGTATTTTAATTTGACATTTTGTTCTATGTTGAGCATACAACATTATTGCTACATTTTTTGTTATTATTTCTACAATCAGGCAGGTATATTTAAAGAATTACGTTCATGACATCCATTACAGAAGGAAGAACATCTAAAAGAGCAGCACCTACTAGGAAGAACAACTCCTACTCATTTAGCTTCATTCCTATGTAAGGCCCGTTTTGTCCTTTGTATCCTCATGTTGTACATTAAAATACTTGGTCATCCTGTATATTTACTATCTTCTACATTGTGACCTAAATGCCCCACCAATTCCAGTTTGCTTTACTTTTAAATAAATTTCTCTCTTAATGATTGAGGTTGGTGTATGTGTGTGTGTGTGTGTGTGTGTGTGTGTATGTGTGTGTGTGTGTGTGTGTGTGTGTGTGTGTGTGTGTATAGCTTTACTACTATCAGAAGACAACATTTTTCTTCATTTAGAATACATCTTTCAGGTCATTGTAAGTTATGCCTAATTGGAGAAATCTCTTGTTATTTTAAAGATGAAACAGAAAAATATATTTGTGCATGCACCACAGTTGCTTTATTAGTCTGTCGTTGAATACTTAACTTCTATTTATTATCTGGGCGGCTGTTGTGAAAAATGTGAATAACAAACATCTACAGATATACTTACAAGTAACCCAGAGAGAAATAATCAAATGATTGGTGTGTCAGATGATATTTCAACTTTGCATTTCTTTAGAAAACTGCAAAGTACTTTCTACAATGAGAATACTAACCTGTATTTTGACCAAGAGTGTAGAAAATTTCCTTTTCTCACACTCTCACCAACATTATTACATTTTGAATTTTTTAAGGGCAGAATTTTACTATGTGCAGAACCACAGACTGGCCTTAGACTCAAATCCTCTTACTCCAAACTGCTAAATGCTTGGAATTACAAGCCTTTTCCACCACACCTGGTTCCTTTGATTTTTCTGATAAGAGTTATAATAGTTATGAATTAGTGTCACAGTAACTTTCAATTGCAATTCTCTAATGACTTCTGTTCACAAAGCATTAACCCAGCATAGAAGTGGTATTAAACACTACTTTGTAAACACACTGACGCTTTTCAGGGCTTTTTGGAAAACATTTCTATTCAGAAATTTTGTTGATTTGTATACGTTTCTTGTTAATCTCATCTTTAATCTCTCTATATAAAATCAATACTTAATTCAATATATTAGAAAGGAAAAAATTAAGCAACTCTTAACATTTTTCAATTTTCAGTAATATTATATTGTTTAAATCATTTTCTGTTTTCACTTAAGACTATATAAATAAATTTAGTTAGACCTTTTACAAGGCTATATGTATTTTATTTATTTTTCTTTCATGGCTTTTTCCAAAGCCTGTGTGTATAATATTTCTAGGTTTCTTTCAGTCTCATGTAGTTCAGATTTCAAACTGAAGTATAAATGGAAAGAAGCAAAAAAAAAAAATAGAGTTCCTCTCATCTGATGATGCCTCTACAAGAATGAGGAATGAGTTCAATCTTCTAAGGACCTTTGATTGGCTATCAAAAAGAGAATTCATTCCTTTAGGTATTCCCTATTTTTGCAATTTAACTTAAATGATGTAAAACACAATATACTACTCAGAGACTTTTACGTTTTCATCAGTTTTGCACATTTTCATATGGAGTTCACCTCAGTCTACAACATTCCTTTTCATTATTCTGTCCCTTATGTTTTTATACTGCCAAGACATAATAAAACCAGTTTGATTTACAGCATGAGAATTTATCCACTTGGCTGCCTTTGAAGCAGAGCATGGTCAATAGAGAACATTCCTTCTGGTTTCTCATTACATGTAATGGCTTTTGTAATACTTATTGCATTCTATTTAGTATTTTATCAAACTGCTGGCTTGCTTGTGATCATTTGGGTAAATGTCCCAAAGTGGTATTGTTGGATCATAGAGGAGCTCTATGTGTAGTCTTTGGAGGAACCTCCATACTAATTTCCAGAGCTGTTGACCAAGTTTACACTCCCAAAAATAATGCATTAAGGTTCCCTTCTGTCCACATCCCCTCCATCATCTGTTGTTGTTAGAATTCTTGATTATAGGCATTCTAACTGGGGTGATATGGTATCTCAATGTTGTTTTGATTTGCATTTCTTTTATGGCTAGGGAGGTTGAGCATTTCTTCATGTGTCTATTGACCATCCTCCTTTCCTCTTCAGAGAAGTTTCTCTTTAAGTATTTAGCTCACTTATTTATTGGGCAGTTGTTTCTTTGAGGATCTGTTATTGGGGGATTTAATTTTTTTGAGTTCCAGGTATATTTTGGATATGAGACCCTTGTCCATTACCAGCACAACTATGTTTATTGCAGCATTATTTACCATGGCTAAGATATGGAACAAACCCAAATGCCCCTCACTAGATGAAAGAATGAAGAAAATGTGATATATATATACACAATGGAATTCTAGCCCTCCATCAGAAAGAATGACATTGTCCTATTTGTTAGGAAATGGAAAGTCTTGGAAAAAATTACATTAAGTGAATTAAGCCAGGCCCAAAAAACATAGGTCCCTTGGTTTCCCTTATTTGCAATAACTAGTATATATCTGAGACAAGCAGAAAAGGTCAGATAAGTTGATGTTAGGTGAAATGAACCCCATGATAAATACTCAATTATTTATTTTTTCTTTATTGCAATTGTTTCTAACACTTATAAGATGATTTCTTTGTTGATTTGTGTGTCCGTCCCCCATGGTAAAACCCATGCTTTCACTGTATTTGATGTTGTTATAATTTTTGGAGGGGAAGGGAAAAAAACAAATCATTTAAATAGGTGGACTCATTGCAATAATAAGATGTACAAGTCCTTATGTCGAAAAACGAACTTTACATCTTTGGCGGGGGGTGGTAGTGGTTGGTGGGATGGGGGGCTGTGGGGGGAGATGGGAAAGGATGGGAACAGGACACAAAGAAGGAGGCAACAATGCTTGATAAGAAATATACTCATTATCTTGCCCATGTAATTGTAAGCTCATTCCTAGAAGTTTATTTTAAGTATTTCACAAGTTTTATTTCTCTTAATTCTTAAGAAAACATTTGCTATAATTCTAATATTATTACCATTTTAGTGTTAGGAAATATTGTAATTATAGGCACTAAGTGCATGGCCCAAAGACACATAGTGGGGAAGTGAATGAGTCAAAATTTCCAAAAATTAGCAATAAAAAGTAGGTAAAATCCTCTCCATTCCCTTACACTCTCAATTCAATATTCATGTTGTCCAAGAAATAACAGCAATTATTGCCCACAGTAATTGTTTTCTGTCACATTTTGTCTTAAACACAGACTGTGTTGGTAATTGAGGTCTAAAGAGAGACAAATTTCTTCTGTTCCACAGTTCCAGTATACGTTTTTAACAGTACTAAAAATAGATGGTAGCTGGTGGTTCACGCCACCATATAATCCTGGCTACAGAAGGAGCTGAGATCTGAGGATTGCGCTTCAAAGCCATCCCAGGCTGGAAAGTCTGTGAGACTCTTATCTCCAATAAACCACTAAGAAAGCAGAAATGGCACTGTGGCTCAAGGAGTAGAGCACTCGCCTTCAGCTGAAAGGCGCACGGACAACGCCCAAGCCCAGAGTTCAAGCTGCATGACCAAATCAAAAACAAATCACAAAAAGGACTTACTGTCTTTTAAGAATCCAAAAATGAAATAAATTCACATATAATCACTCCAAAATGCTTTAAAAGCAGAAGATGATAAACAAGCCTCCATGAAGTAAATTTTCTTCTACTTTTTAAATTATTCTGAAAGCCTTGTGCTTCTTGGTCACACCTGTAATCCTGTCCACTCGGGTATCTGCTCAAGAAACTGAGATCCGTGGATAACCGTTGGAAGCCAATCAGGACAAAAAATATTCATGAGATTATTTTTTTTTAAAAAATTAATGAACTAGCAAAGAGACAAGAATGGAGATGTAGCTTATATAGTACCTCATCAATCTAGAGAGGAATGGCCTAGCAAGACCTTGATGCACTGAATTCAAACTCTGAGAATGAAAATGCGCAGGCATGCACATACCCAAACACACACACACATTTATTCAAAATATCTTCATATCAGTGTTTTGCATTAATTTCTTTGTTAACGATATTATATGGGTAAAATAGGGGATATATTCTCTTCCATCCCAGAACATTTTTATGTTTTATATTGTAAAAGTACTGTACAGAGTGGTTACAGTTACATGAAAAAAGTAACGAATACATTTCCTATCAAGCACTGTTACATCCTCCTTTGTTTTCCCCCACCATCCCTTCCCTCCCACCTCCACAAGTACGCTGCCCTCCCCCCACCCGCCTAAATTGTAAAGTTCATTTTTCAACATACTGTCTTGTGCATCACATTGTTGCAATGGGTCATACTGTATCCTTATTTAAGAATTTTGTTTTTTCCCTTTCCATCCCCAAATTAGAGAAGTGTATATACAAGATGGAGGTGCACCAACATCAGATACAGTGAAAACAGGGGTTTAACTGTGGGGGATGCACATAAAAATAAATCACATCGTACGTTATAAATATATTAGAAACAACAGAAAGAAATAAAAAACCACTTGTGTCCCTATCTTGGGGTTCATTTACCTTAACATCATATTATCTAGTCATATGCACATGTTTTGACTTTTTCTTTTTTTTAATTGTGAAAATACCATACAGAGGAGTTACAATTACATGGAAAAGGTAATGCGTACATTTCTTATCAAGCATTGTTGCCTCCTCCTTTTTTTTTTTTTTTTTTTTGCCTTACCATACCTTCTTTGCTTATTCCGGAGATACATTAGTTATTGCAAATAAGGGATACCATAGGACCTATGTTTCTTTTTTTAATTGTGAAAATACCATACAGAGGGGTTACAATTACATGGGCTAGTTACTGAGTGCATTTCTTTTTTTTTTTTTATTTTGAGAATACTGACAGAGGATTTACAATTACATGGGCAAGATAACGAGTACATTTCTTACCAAGCATTGTTGCTTCCTCTTTGTTTCCCCTTCCCATCCCTTACCATACTCTCCCACTTCCCCAACCTGGTCCTCTTCCCCTCAAAGTATTAAAGTTCATTTTTTGACATAATGTCTTGTACATATCATTGTTGCAATGGGTCCACCTGTATCCCGAGTTAAACGAATTCGTTTTTTTCCTTCCCCTCCACAAATTATACCAACATCAAATGCAGTGAAAGCATGGGTTATACCTTGGGGGAGGGACATACAAAGCAACATAGAAATCGTCTTATAAATATGTTAGAAAAAATTGCATGAAAGGAAAAAAACAAAAAACAAAAAAAATTTTGAATATTTATCTTACGGTTCATTCCCCTAACATCGACTTATCTGACCTTTTCTGCTTGTCTCAGACACATACTAGTTATTGCAAATAAGGAAAACATGGGATGTATGTTTCTTTGAGCCTGGCTAACTTCACTTCTTTGGGCCTGGAATAATTTACTTAATATAATTTTTTCCAAGTCTTTCCATTTCCTAACAAACTGGGTGATGTCATTCTTTCTGATGGAGGCATAGAATTCCAGTACACACACACACACACACACACACACACACACACACACACACACACACACACACACATTTTCTTGATCCATTCGTTTACTGTGGGGCATCGGGTTTGGTTATGTATCTTAGCTATGGTAAATAATGCTGAAAGGAACATAGTTTTGCTGGTAGTTTTACTATGGTCTTGTTTTTGATCATTTGGGTGAATGCCCAAAATGGGATTGCTGGGTCTTAGGGGCGCTCTCTGTAGTCTTTTGAGGAACCTCCATACTACTTTCCAAGGTCTTCGAACAAGTTTAAACTCCCAACAACAAGGCATTAAGGTTACCTTCTGCCACATTCCATCAGGAAATCTGTTCTTTTAAAAATCTGGAATGCTTCACAAAGTTGAGTGTCATACTCAGTCAGGGGCTATTCTTCTCTTTATTGTTCCATTGTTAGTGTATGTGCTACTGAATTGAGCACAGAACAATTTTATATATAAAGAGTAATTGATTTTCTTAAACTAGACAATTCCACAAAAATTAAATTCAAAAGAATTGTCGTGAAATTTTAGAACCATGTATTTCTTACATAAGAACACATTTAAGAATAAAGTCAAGATTGACATGTCAAAAACAAAATAATTCCAGACATTTGTTGTTCAACGGATGTGTATGAGGAGGAATTCAATTATTCTGTACAAGGAACCTGTCATAATGAACACTATAGAAAGTGTTAAGGTTTGTTAAAATTTTAATGTTTTAAATATGTTTAATTTTGGGAATGTGCTCATATATGCCAAAATTAAGACTATTTAGCAGGTTGTAAAACTTTTCATTAAAGCATTTAAGATTCATGGTAGCAGTCATATACTACTAAGTATGTACATTTCAGAGTTATAGAAACTTTACTAATGAGAAGTTGCAAAGTGTTTGTGTAAAGACGCAGAGTGAAGATTTAAGACATTAACTTCACAGTTTCTGTTAAAATTTAAGGGCTTCCTTATTTTATGTTAGCGAGGAACAAATGATGGTATAAGCCATATACAAATGATGAGATGAACCATAAATAATAATCTTAGTGGGTAACTTTAAAGGCTTCTCATAGCCTATAAAATTCTTGTTGAGCATCATAGACTTAGGCAGTTTTAAATGTACAGAAATATGAGAAAATAATAAATCGAATATGTAGTACATTTCAAATACTGGAAACAGTGGTAAATGTTTTGTTTTTTATTTTATTAATCATTAATATTTATGTATTGGTTTTCCTTATTTGTAGCATTGTTTTCCTTGGTGTAATAGAATACAACTTTTTGTAAGTCATCATTAGGAAGTACTTCGAGAATGTTATTGGGATGGCCACACCGTTTTTTATAGGTCTATGTGAATTTACAAAGAGCAAAATTAATAAGAACAAAATATTGATTAAAAATTTTATCAATTCGAATCTGAATCAGGAGTGTTTATAAATGTCCACACCTAAAATCTTAGCCCTAGACTGAAGCACTAGTGTTACAATGTTGAGCACACAAAAGTGAAAGACTGTTTTGTTTAGTTTTTGTTGGTTGTGGGGCTTGAACTCTGGGTCCTGGGTACTGTCTCTCAGCTCTTCAGCTCAAGGCTAGTGATACTACTTGAGTCACAACACCTCTTCCATCTTTTTCTGCTTATGTGGTGCTGAGGAATCAAACTCAGGACCTCATGCATGCAAGGCAAGCACTCTACACTGAGCCACCCTCCCAGCACCTGAGAGACTGTGTTTTAAAAAATCATCTAAACAACATATACTGTAGTTTTCTGAAGTCTTTCATCCTACACTGAATATTTTTTCTTATGAGCTTTCTAATAAATATGTAATCTATTCAATTTTGAAAAGTACTGTGTACCTCCCACTTATTTCTGGCATTTCTTTAAATCCAAGTTTCTCTGTGTGTCAGGGTGGATACTTTTGCCTGTAACAAGTATTATTGTTGAACACAAAACATCTGGCTACTTACAGAACAAAGGATGTGAAGCTAGAGTAGCCAGATAAAGAACTTCCAGGACAATTCAATGGCAACTCATGTACTCTCTCTGTAGGTGAATAGGCAGCATAGAAAAGAAATTCTTATATTTGAAAGTGATTGAGTGTGTGTGCACATAGGTGTTCACTTATTTATCTGTTATTATAGTTTTAGATATATTCACTAGTATAAAACAATATTTCATATATATATGCATATATATATATATATATATATATATATATATATATATGCAATAAGACTTTCCAAAACCCAGGGAACCACCTCCATGGGCATCGCTTTCCTATGTTGCTCTCTGGGTAATGAGAATGAAATGTGGAATTGTCCTGTTGTAGAGAACTTACTCAGAGATTCAAGCATTTTTCTTTTAATATGTTGCTTGTTCCTAACTCTAAAATTAGGAAGTCTGTTAATATATATGTTATATTATAATATAGTTAATATCTTATATATAATGTATAATTATTGTTTATTATAAAATATATTTCATATAATACCTGAGAATACTATATATTTATAAGGAAAAATACAACAAACGTATTAGTCCATACTTTCCTAGCCATGATTAGCTTCAGTACAGTTAAGCACATTACATCTCAACAGGAAAATTCTACTGAAGTTCTGATCCCCTTGAGCTAGATAAGGAGAATTCCTCTAACAGAAGCCTCTCCTCAATTATGAGAAAAGATATGTTTGGAAGTTTAGTTTAGTTTAGTTTTTTTTTTTTATTTTTTGGCCAGTCATGTGGCCTGAACTCTGGGCCTGGGCCCTGTCCCTCAACTCTTCAGCTCAAGATTAGTGCTCTACCACTCGAGCCATAGCGCCACTTCTGGCTTTTTTAGCTTATGTGGTGCTGAGAAATCGAACCCAAGGCCTCATGCATACCAGGCAAGCATTCTACCACTGAGCCACCATCCCAGCCCAAGTGTGCAAGTTTTTGAGAAGAGGAATTTGGCATTTGCTTTGCATCCTTGATTAGTCATGAATAGATATTATTTGGCTCCAAATTTTGTCTCCTTGTAGGTTCCCTAAACAGTTACACATCAGCCTCATTCCATCACATATCTTTAAATCCTTCTTTTATTTCTTTTTATCATTATTGTTTTGTTGTCGTTGTATTGCTGATCCTGAAGCTTGAACTCATGGCCTAGGCAGTGTCCCTGAGCTCAATGCTAGTGCTCTACCACTTGTGCCGTGCACCACTTCTGGCTTTTTCTGTCTGGACATGCTTTGAATCATAATATTCAGATTTCAGCCTCCAGGGTAGCTAGGATTACAGGTGTGAGCCACCAGTGCCAAGCAAGTCCCTCGCTTTTAGATATTATTCTAAAAGCCACCAATCCAAGGTCACTCCTAAGATTGTAAATGGATCTATGCCAATAGTTCCTTTAATTGTTCTGGCTATGGTGTTTCTTTTGCAAATTATATTGAAACTACTTCACTGTCCTCTTCCTAATCCATGATTCTAGATGTTTTAGTAATAATTACTTAAATCTAGCGGCCATAAACTCAAAATCTCTCAATTATTAATTTCATTTAATTCTTTCAATATGATTATTTTTCAATAAAAATATGAACTTATACTCACCTTCTTGAATCTACCCCTTGGCATGAGCTGGGCCTGGGCCTATTCTACCTCAAATGCAAGAGGTTGGCACAAGAATAGCCTACAGTATTCCCGCCTAAGAGTGAGGACAAGTAGTTGAGTGCCTAAAAGAAGGAATGCATTCCTGGCATGGGAAGGGGTGGGAGAGACAACAGCCTAGAGAGCAAACTGGCAGTCACAACATTTAACACCTTCTCCTTTGGGGACACTGATCTCCTGCAAAGCGGCAGTGAGATAACTCACCTAGTGAATTTTCATATATGAAGGAAGTTTTCATGTCTCACTACACAACTCACTTGTAGTCAAAGAGAGGGTCATTCTTTTGTGTCCTCCTTAGGCCCAGTCTCATTTTATCTCCATCTTAGACTTTGCCCAGACTCTATTCCTACCAGAAGGTCCCTGATGAGGAGGAATGTGTGATCTCTTGGCTTTTGATTAGCCCTATGGGAACTGAGGCCACTTTTAATTTTGATCTTATTCATTCTGACAAGGCTGTGGTGGGTGGTGGGAAAGCTCATTCTCTGAATTGTTCCCTATTACCAAATCTCTTCAGATAAAGTCAAGAAATGACAGATTTTGCCTGAGAGAGTGAGTTTCTCCATTTCCAAAGAGGTCAATTAATATCTAATTATGAGGCCCACGTGGTGGTCCTTCCCCAGATCCTCCAAACAGGAATGGATGTTACCTCAGACACCCGGCCATCCTCATTTTTCTTCAGCTCTTTCTCATGAAACTAAAGGTCACAGGATTTGAGTTGAGAAACAAGGAGAAATGAGAGTAGCAGAAGAATCATTGGCATGGGGAAGAATTAGAAACTCTGTGTGAAAAAAGGGCTCCGAAAATCTAGGATCACTCACATCATTTGGGAATCACATCACAGGATTCGGGAATAAAATTAATAAATTACTACCTAAATTAGTAACTCCACGGCTCTGACTACAAGTGTTCTCTCAAAAGGTAGCTGTACTAATTTGATGAGGAAAAAGTAGCACATTCTTTCCTCACAAAGTTCTACTAAGTATCTTCTTCCATAACCCAGGTTGTTCTTACCCTGTACTTGTCGGTTACTTTTCTTTGCTGGATTCAAACAATGACACTTGAAAGTGTTATCATCTTCAGACATGTAATTACATTTTGTTTTAATCCATTTGTTATAATATAAAACAAACTTTTGGGGAAAATATGTCTATGCTATATTTTCTTCCATGCCATAGTTATTTGATGTTATTAAGTATTATTTTAATAGTTTCATTTTTAAAACCTGAGGAAAATGTTTTGTTACTGTTAGCACTAATTAGATGCACCTTTTTTGCATTTTTCCATATCTGTATATTTGTTATTAAGCTTCTAACATTGTCTTTTCCCCCTACTGTTGCCTTCTTAAAATTGCTTCAAATTATAAACTCTATATGATGATCTGTATGTGTTCATTTATAAATTTAAATTTTTATCTAATATGCACATTTTAAATGATATTTTCATCCTATTGTAACTGCTCTGAAATCAATATGGAAGTCCTTCATTAAAGAAAAAACACAATGCCACAAAACCAGTGAAATTATGATTAAGAATCTATCGAAAAATATTTAGCAATGATATAGTAGAATCATCCACTTCTCTTATATACCAAAACATGTTTATAGCTATGAAAGGTGCATTTTCTTTATTCCCTCTTTATGGAACATCCAGGTTGATTACACAGCTTGATTGCTATGAATATTGCTGCCGTGAACATATATGTTCATATTGATTTATATTCTTTCAGTATGTATCCAGGTTGCAATAATGGTCTTCAAGATATGTGTCTTTTTTGTATCGTGTAAACTTCCATTATGATCTCCATATGGGTTTCACTAGTTTACAATGCCACACCACCAAACGCAGTTCCTGATTCATTTCAACCTCTCCAGCAGTTTTTTTTATTTGCATGGTGATAGCTCTTCTGGTGTGTAAGATGGGATCTCAGTGACTTTCCTATTTATTTTCCTATGTATTTCCTATGTGGATAAAAATCTCAAACATTTCATTTATTTATTAAACATATTGGTATTTCGTTCTTGATCAGTGTCTTTCTTTGTCTTTTGGTATTTGATCAATTTTTAAGTTTTATAATATTTGATTTTTTCCCATTCCAAATACTCACTTTAGTAAAAAGATTTTTTTCATTACAGTGGTGTATTGCTTGGATATTTTGATTTTGTGAAGGCTAAGAGAATTTGATATTCTCTCAGTCAAATTATAAGCCTGTAAAAATGAAGTGAACCTGATTAAATGAAGTTCTTTCTGCACATTTTCTCCGGTACAGATTTCTCTGATTTAAGAAATGTATATTTTATGTCATGCTGGATGCCTAACTAAGTCTGTGTGTGTGGATGATACAGTAAGAATTGCAGAATTCGCCACATAGATTTTGGAGCAAAGGCTTACAGCTGGTAACTGGGCAATGATTCAGAAGACAGCTGAGGCTGAAGCTATGATCCCTTCTACCTGTGTTCAGTTCCCAATCTCTTGTAATACACCCCTCACTTCCCATGCGGTGGTTTCTTTTTCTATCCAAAAGGTTTCTGGAGCTTCATGTTATTCTGGCCTCCTAGTAGGCCAACATGAGGGGAGTGAAAGCAAGTAAGGCAGATATGGCAGAGAAATTTATTTATTTTTAATTGTGTAAATACCATACAGAGGGGTTACAATTACATGGGCAAGGTAATGAGTACATATCTTATCAAGCATTGTGACCTCCTCCTTTGATTCCCCTTCCCATCCCTTCCCAACTCACCACCCCCACCTCATGGTCCCTCCTCAGACCCCCCTCCCACTAAAGTTGTAAAGTTTGTTTTTCAACATAACGTCTTACACATCTCATTGTTGCAATGGATCCACCTGTACCCCAATTTAAACAATTTGTTTTTTCACTTCCCCTGCACAAGGTATGCCAATATCAAGTGCAGTGAACACACGGGGCATACCGTGGGGGAGGGACATAAAAAGCAACAAAGAAATCATCTTATAAATATGATAGAAACAATCACAAGAAAGAAAAAAATTGAATTCTTATCTTGGGGTTCATTTTGCCTAACATCAACTTGTCTGACAGTTTCTGCTTGTCTCAGACATGTACTAGTTATTGAAAATAAGAGAAACCATGAGACCTATGCTTCTTTGGGCCTGGCTTACTTCATGTAAAAAATATTTTTGGTCGGTTTTGGGGCTTGAAATCTGGGCCTGGGCACTGTCCCTCAACTCTTCAGCACAAGGCTAACACTATCCCACTTAAGCCACAGTGTCTTGTCCAGCTTTTACTGCTTATGTGGGGCTGAGGAATCGAACCTAGGGCCTCATGCATGCAATGCAAGCACTCTACCACTCTGCTACCTTCCCAGCCCTGGCAGAGGGTTTTTATCTCAAGATCCATCACACTTGGGAGCTTCTGGCTGAAAACTCCAGAAAGACAAAAGTGAAGAAACACTTAAGAGAAAATGTAAAACAGAAAGCTACAATGTTTAACCCTAAAACAAATTTCTAGGATAATGAGACTCACGAATTGGTGTCACCTGAGGAGAAAAAGGAAATATTCAGCAAGAATGAGAAGGAAGTGGGAGGGAATAGAGAGAAAGAGACCTAGACTACCTAGAGCTGGGACCTCAATGTGAGCTTAATTTTACTGGGGAAACCAACCCCAAGGACGCAATACCTTACAATTTTGTTTACTCTCTCTCATGCTACAAAGCCTATTCCAGATCCACTTCCACTCAGCATGGTGTCCATTCGGGGAACCAGACTGACTGCTGGAGGTTCCCAAGGGATGCAAAAAGTGAAAACCACAGGGGTAAAGCTCAGAAAAGACACATGCCATCAATTCTCACATGTCATTTGTCAAAGTAAGTTCTACAACCAAGCCTGGTTTTAATGGGGATGGGAATAGATATTGAGAGCATTATAATAATATCTACTATTATTTTCATATAATAATCTAACATCTATTGTTTCATCAAAGGGAGAGAGATAGCATTTCTCCCTTTTTAGGTGTATGGGACAGGGCATTCTATATAATGTTCTTCAATTGGGGGCTCTCTGAATCTTTTCTCCCAAGATTGTGGCTATGAGATTTCGGGGAGGAGAATTACAGTAGAAAAGTGAGTTCTCAAGCTGGGTACTGAGGGCTGACACCTATATTCCAAGCCTGAGATCTGAGGATTATAATTTGAAGTCAGTCTGGGCAGGAAAATCCATGAGACTCGTCTCCAATTAAACAAAAACAGCCCGAATTGGATCTGTGGCTCAAATGTTAGAGCATTAGCTATGAGTGGGTAGGGGAGACAGAATCTTGACCCTGAATTTAAACCCAGGATTGGGGGATGGGTGGAAATGTATTCTCAGTGCATGAAATCAAACGTGTATGGTCAACATCACTATTGATGTTAACTTTGGGATAGAGTTGATCAGTTTTATTCTGTAAATGATTTGTTCCACTCTTCTCTGTCCTGTATTCTTTAAAAGAAACAGCTTTGAGCAATCTATACCTAAGATGTGTGGATTGCACTGAAGCACTGGTTTCATTTTTTTCTACTTACAAAATGATACATAAATAGTGTACAAAGGAGTTTTAATTTAATATGTCGGTTTGTGAGTACATCTTGATCGGTCATTAATTTGATCATTCTTCCTTATCTCACCCAACCCCACCCCTTCCATTTACCTGGTCACATTTTCACACATGTACATTGAATATTATGACTGGATTCTCCCACTGCACCAGTTTGGCAAAGAAATTTCTTCATTGTACAGGCAAGGAAGATGAAGCTGAGGACCACAAGCCCAAGACAGCATAGCTATTACTTTGCATCAAGATTATTTGACTTACAAAGTCTTCACCAAAAGAAGCATTATAAAAAAGAACATGGCCAGGAACTAGAAGCATCTATCTTTGTGTGTGTGTGTTGATTCTGGTGTCTGAGTGCTGTCCCTGAGCTGCTTTGCTAAATGTTAGCACTCTACCACTTGAGCCATAGTACCACTTCCAACTTTATGGTAGTTAATTGGAGGTAAGAATCTCATGGACTTTCTATCCTGGGCTCATTTTAACCCACAATCTTCAGACCTCAGTTTCCTGAGTAGCTAGGATTGATGATGTGAGCCACTGGCAGCTAGCAAAACATCTATTAGTTGTCCCAATTAAACATGTGGAGCAATTGGTCATTTGATACTGGTGACACTCAACCTTGCTAATTAGGAGGCAGAGATTTATAAGAATGATATCATGACCAGTTTTGACAAAAAAATTCTTAAAAAACTACAAAAACAAAGAAAGCTTGATATAGTGTAATTTTCCTGTTATCTCACTATGTGGAAGCCATAGGTAAGAGATCATTGCTCAAGGGAGGCTTGGCCTTAAAAATAATCTAAAATGGTTAGAGCCTTAGCACCTTCAAGCACCAGTAGTGTCAAAGGAAAAAGAAAAGAAGAAAACAGAAAATGAAAGGAAAGGATATAAAGGAACTATTTGCTCTTCATTCGTGGTTTCATTTCATGGGATACAAGAATTGAGAGTATTTTGTTTATTGTTTTAGGATTCAGGCCTCTCTAATATAAAAGCATTTATTTCAGGTAAATATTGTATTATTACTATTTATTAATTTATTATTAGACCTTTAGGTTTAGAGATTGAAATCATGGCTTTGTATATATTAGTCTAGTTCTACAACTTAGCTGTACCCAAGCTCTCTTGTATAGTTTTGAATATTGTTTATTAATTCTTCAATAGTTAGCTATTCTACTTTTCATCTTATATTTTCTCTCTCACCTTTTCCCCTATGTATTTTAGTTTATGTGTTGAAAACTCCTCAATTTTATCTTCTAAACTTAGAATTTTGCTTTTGAGTTTACAGAGAAGTCAGTTATTTGTAACATCTTTAAAAATTATATACAGATATATGTATTTCATATATATGATTGATTCTTATAGTTCATTGCAATAAGCAACATTTATCTGATCATGTGTACATAGCTATTGAGCCACTGTGATCCTCTCCTAAGAATAGCTTCCCTTGTTCGTGCCATGTGAATGCTTAGAGTGCTGTTAATCATATCCAAGTGTAATTATTTGTCTTTTACTATCTATTAGATAAACTTGTAGATGTATTGGCATATCTAGTTATTAGAAATGAGGAAAACCATGCAGCATATATTTAATTGGATCTGGCTTATTTCACTTAATAGCATTTCCCCCCCAGTCTTTCCATTTGTTCAGGAATGGGGTAATGACATTCTTTCCCATGGAAACACAATATAACAGAATTGAAGATCCAGAAATGAATCCACTCCTATAGGCTCATAATCTTTGATAAGGAAGTCAGAAACACAGGATGGAAGAAAAACAGCCTCTTCAAAAAATTGGTTTAACTGGCTGTACACAGAAAACTGAAATTAGATCATTTTATATTCTCCTGTAACAGAATTAATTCCAAATGGATTGAAGAGGTCAATGTAAATCCAGATGCCTTAGGAATCTTACAGGAACAGTTAGCAGAAACATGAGGGCTCCTTGGCATAGGTCAAAATTTCCAAAGTACGTCTGGATAAATGGGATTACATCAAACCAAATCAATCATTTGTCAGACTCAAAAGCCATGAGAAAAAGAGAGTGTAGCACAGATTTATTAGGGAGCAAACCTACAGATGAGAGCCTCAGCCAATGGTAAACCCTTTCTCCCTTTTCTAACTAGGTTAATTATTATGGGTTTACATTAATATAAGTATTTTCTGATGGGGATTAGTCAGAAAACAACTAATGCTAAGACAGAGATAGTATGTGAAATGAGTTGTAGCTAGAGAAAGGGAGGGATTAAGGCACGGGTGTCTAGTTCAAAGACTTGGCTTGGTGCCAGCTAAATAAGGTACAGCTGCACAAGGGAAGGGGAGTAAAACAGGAGTGGTTATAAACAAAAGCACTGGTCTGAAGCCTCAAAATAAGGACCGCAGTCTGTGTGGACAAAACAGTCTCTAACAATAAGTTTTATTTAAATTAACAAGCACGATTTTAAATTTTTGCAGAGTGGGATGGTATATAGTCACAGGCAATTTCTCCTATGTCAGGTAATCAAATCTACTCTTTCACTTGTTACCCACTAGCCAGGTTTCAACACAAATGACTACAATGAGATTGTACAAATGACGCTGTGACTTTTCCCTCTTATGAATCAAAATTCTGTGAAATGATTTATGTCTTCCAGATGTTTACACATTTCTCATGATCGTTTTTACTATTTTGTCTTCATTATTGATAATCATAGTACATTTTGTTGTTGTCTTGTGTGTATATGTCATTTTTAGGGCTTGAACTCGATGTTTAATGGTCTCCATTGTATTTTTTGCTCATGGCTGATGACACTCTATGCTTGAGTCACATGCTCACCTTCTTCTTCTTGCTGGCTAATTGGAGATAAGTTTTCACATTTTTGTATGTTTGGACTGACATTGAACTAAAATATTCAGGTCTCAGCCCCCCGAGTTCTAGGATTGTACATATGAATGGCTAACACCAATCTTTGCTTTACTGTTATTTTAATTATGTGGTAGAGGAAAGTGGAAGTATATTTATGTTAAGTGTGCAATTTTCAAATAAAAGTTTGAATCAACTTGATATAATATAACTGTTATCAATTTTACCAGTTAAATCATGAATATTACACATTACCATAGAAATATAATTGAAAACATAAGGCATAGTTGTTTTCTTAAAACAGTCAATGAAACCATAAATAACTTTCACTTTACAAATCATGTTTTATTTAACTTAAATTAGGTGGACCCATTGCAACAATGAGATGTGCAAGTCGTTATGTTGAAAAATGAACTTTACTACTTTGGTGGGGGGGTAGCGGGGAGGATTGGGGGGGCAGGGGGAGGATGGGAAGGGATGGGAAGAGGAAACAAAGGAAGAGGCTAGGATTGGTAAGAAATGTACTTATTATCTTGCCCATGTAATTGTAACCTCTCTGTACAGTATATTCACAATAAAAAATAATATAAAAAAAGAAAATAAACTGCAAAAAATTTGGACAGGGGCCTAATATACATATTTTTCCATCATCACCTACCACATCCTCCTTCTTCCTTCCTAGGAAAAACACCCAATCAATAAAAGACATAGATATTTGGCTCTTGACCTTGAAAATGGAAGCAGAATGTTATGGATGTCTGAGATGAACATTAATCGTGTTTTACATAGTAATGTCACATGCAACAACCTATGAGTCCTGCAGGTCTTAACACTACTTCCTTAGTGATGTAATAGGATGTCAGCTTTATTGGACATAGTATTGTTTTCCACTTCCTTTCCTATCACCTGACCTAAATTATAATACATATTAACAGAAAGAAAAAGTAATGCCATCTTAAGAAAGTCCCATTGGAACAAGACGTTATGTTGAAAAGGGAACTTTACAACTTTGTGGGGGGATGGGGGGATTGGTGGGCAGGGATGGTAAGGGGAAACAAAGGAGGAGGCAACAATACTTGGTAAGAAATGTACTCATTACCTTGCTCATGTAATTGTAACCCATCTGTACTGTATTTTCACACAAAAATTATTAATATGAAAAAAATCATTTAGGGCTCGGGGAATATGGCTTCATTGCATGAAACCCTGGGTTCAATTCCTCAGCACCACATAAACAGAAAAAGAAACACTGGAAGTGGTGCTTCTCCTCAAGTGGTAGACTTCTAGATCAAGAACAGTTCACGGTCCCTGAGTGCAAGCCCCAGGACAGGCAAAAGAGTCATTTAGCTAGTAAATGCAAAATAAAGAACCCATACTTGGAATATATTATTGCTCCTTCCAAGTGATACCTAACAATAGTCCTTAATTCATGTACTTTACTTATATTAGAATACTGTGTTGAACAAAAAAAAGTTTTGTTAATAGGTCATGGCAATTAATGCCAGGAATGTGCTTGGATGTCAGGTGAAGTTTAATTCTGGAAATTGAAAGATTCCAGGATTTTGTGTGGTCAGTGCTAATCAGAAAGGGAAAGGTAATATAAGTGAGATTTAGAGATCTTTGTGGCCAGTCATGACACCAAAAATGCTGATGCTAGTTAACATTTGTGACAGAAGAGAAGGAATAACTCCAGATGGAAGGAATAAATTATAGTAACTAAGGTATAGCAGAAACCATTCTAGGGAATCATTTTTGGTTATTGAAGAACTAATTATAAACTAGGTTTATTCCTCATTGCTTTTATTATTCTAACACTTAGGCTCTTCTTAATCTCTGTGTGATAAGTTGTATATCCTTCTATGCTGCTCTTTCATACCTGATCTCCTTTGCTTTCTAAAAATCTCAGTCTTTCTCTATGAACAATTTCTGATACTAAATCTGCATATGCAGACATCAGACGATGCTAATGTAAGAGTCCCATAGCTCATGAGTCATTAATGTAACAACATGGAAAAAGAGGGCATATTTATTGCTACCTCAATTTTTCTGAAAAGCTGCAATGTCACATCATTTGATTCAAATTTCCATTCTTTTTCTACATAGTGTCATTAAGTGCACATAAATGCAAATATGAGCCAGGTGCTGATGGCTCATGCCTGTAATGCAAGCTACTCAGGAGGTTGAGACCAGAAAATTGTGGTTCAAAGCCAGCCTGGTCAGGAAAATCCATGAGACCCTTATCTTCAATTAACCACCAGAAATCCGGAAGTGGTGCTGTAACTCAAGTGGTAGAGCACTGGACTTGAGCTGAAGAGCTGAGGGACAGGACCCAGGATCAGAGTTCAAGCCGCACAATGAACAAAACAGGTGTAAATATGACTTTAAGTTTCCTCAAAAGGAGCGGCAAAGTCAATAGTAATCTTCCCAAGCAGAGAAAATAATTTCAAATTGACTTTACACTCGCAAAAATATTTCAAGTTTAAAAGTCGATACTCCTGGAAAGATAAAACATAAGAATATAAGGAAGTCTGGGAAGTTCAGGTTGCATCAAGCCTAGGCAGAACAGTCTTTGCGACATTATCTAAAATTAACAAGCCAAAAGCTGCATTGGAAGAATGGCTCAAGTAATTGAATACTAGTTATGAGCAAGATTGCTGAATAAGAGCTTGAGGTTTTTTCATACACACATACAAGCATGCATATACACACAGAGGCACTTATATGTGTAAACACACATAAGAAACAACTTTCAGAATGTGTAGAAAAGTTAGAAAATATATCCTGAGTAAGACTAGAACAGTGATAATTTTTAATATTAGAAAGTCCTCAAGTGAACTTTCCCCAAAATGGTTGAGAATATTACATAGGTAGGGACCAGAGATAATAAGATAGTCAACTAATTATTATTAAAGTGATCAGATCCATGGAGGAACGAATCAGAGACCCCTGCATGTGCATCTGAAAATGTTCATAACCTCTGTCAAATGTTAGAATGTCTTTGAAAATTATACATAAAAAGTTTAAGCACTTAGTCTAGTGGATAAGATTATCAGAGAAGTTCAGAATTGCTAGCCTCTTTCTAGATTAAATAAACCTTCACACTATGGCAGGGCAATGTGATACAAGCCTGGAAATTTAGCACTCAGACTAAGACAGGAGATTAGAGAATGGAATTACGTAGCGATATCTTCCCTGGAACAGGTAGTATAAGTTTCTCTCAATAAAACAAGCCAAACAACAGAAAGAAATATACAGTCTGAAGTTTGGGCTAGTTTTGTCACTATGTTTTGAGAAGTCAAGTTTCCTATTGAAATGCAACTCATATATAATCCTCAGTTGTGTTTTAAATGCTCTCTTCATTTCAGAAAATTCCAATATGCAAAATAGCTCATGATTCCCAACTAAAAATTTGAGAAAGTAAGCATCATTCTGTTGGATTCCAAAGAAATGATGAAGGATTACAAAAACTTAAGCCTGGAGAAATGGCAAAGCTCATCTAATGTACGACTTTGTAAACCTGGCTAAATTAGAATTTACATTTAAGATAAATACTTTTTGTTTGCAATTTCATATTCGATAGGATACTGCAAAATGGTTTTCAAGTAGAAGGTTTAATTTAGAAATGCACAAATGATTCTGGCATTCTATTTGCCTGGAATATTCTTTCAATTGAGGTATAATTAGAACTTAATAGATAATACCAACAGTTCATGTATAACATGATAATGTGAATAATCTAGACAGTTGCCAACAAATGGATGCTATTAATTTATAAATTTAGAAAAAGCAATTTTTTGAGACATTGGTGTAACATGATGTGAAGAGAGTAATTGTGTTACATCTTTTTTTCTTCTACCTATACATAACACAGGAAGAAATTTCCTTAATAACGGACCTCTGTATACAATTAGAAAAATGCTAGGTTTGAGGTTTGTTTTTATTTTGTTTTTGTTGTTTAGTTTGTCCTAGGGCTTGACCTCTTGGTCTGGGCACTGTCCCTGATCCTGTTTTTGCTCAAGGCTACACTTCTTCCAAATGAAATTCAATGCCACTTTTGTCTGGCTTTTCCTGAGCAGTTTACTGGAGATAAGAATCTAAGGAAACTTCTTTCCTGGGTGAGCTTTGAACCATAATCTTCAGATCTTAATATTCAGATATTCAGATCTCCTGAATATCTATGATAGATAAAATAATAATAATTGTGGGGCAAGTGTGCAGCAAAGATGGTGCTGAGAGAGAGTTGAGTAGGCAGAGTCCGATTTGTTTATATTCAGTGCGTAAATAGCTCCTGGAAGCTTAGGTGTATGATAGGGTGTGACCGTTACAGTGATTAGTTAGTTCCTTTTCCTCCCCATGCAACCCGGTGTTTTTTGCTTTTAAAAAGTGCTAGCTGTGTGTTAATAAATGAGTTCCTGCTTGACTTGACTTCCTGCTGTGTCTGATTGTCTCCTGGGTTAAGGGAAGCTGGGGAACGGGCAAGCAGTGCACTTACCTTTCCTCAGACCCCGTCCATCTTTCATGGGATGAAGACCCGACATCAGGAGCCCAACTCGGGCAAGAAAGGAAAATATACCAGCTGAGGCTAAGTGGTCTCTCAGGGTAAGTAAAACCCTTAGTATGGGTAATGCTATTTCACAGAAGAAGGCAGAGGAGGCAACATTAAGCTTAGAAGGAGTAAAGGGGGACTTGGGAAGTGAGAAGGAAAAGGAATGGGTCAAATTCGACTGAGAATGCACTGAAACATGCACAGTGGAAGTCAAAACAAGGGTGAAGGTTACCCCCTTTGACTTGGGTGCCCTGACTTTCCTAGGCTTCCACCCTATTCCCCTGATTGGGCCAGAGGTTGTGCCTTAGGAGACCTGTGAGAAGGACCTGCAAGACCCAGACCCATACCGACCTTCCATGGAGGGGCTGAGGGCTGCAGAAGAAACCTACTCAGAGGCCTGCCCTGTAAAGGAAGTCCCACCTGGGAGCCCAGAACCTGGGCCACAGGATTCACTTCTCCAACATATCCAGTCAATCTTTCACCAGGAGCTAACAGGCCCTCGGAATGGTATCCATGGGAAGCTAAGGATCTTAAAGTGATCTGCAAGGTGGTGGCGGTGAATGGCCTGAACTCTCCTTGGGCCCATACCCAATTACAGGACATTGCTTATCACCCATGTGCCCCTAAGGACTGGCTGGATGTGGCCAAAGCCGTCGTCACCAGTTCTCAGTTTATTAAATGGTGTGCTTTCCTTAAGGAGCCATGCAGATTGTGGGCGAAGAATAACTGGCAGGTTCAAGCTGCAATACCTATTACTTATGCAGTTTTAACAGGGATGGGGGAAGGGTACTCCACTGGAGTCCAACAGGCCACAATACCTGTCCTGTACTATGACCAGGTGAGGCAGGCAGGACTTGCCATGTGGTACAAACTGGATGATGGGCCCACTGAGTCCCCCATAGCAGGAGTGAGACAAAAACCTGGTGAGCCTCTACTTGAGTTTATAGCCCTAGTCCAACAGAGTATTAATTGCAAGCTGCCGGCAGGGGACCTCTGAGATCAGTTTGTAAAGCTACTGGTCTGGGAAGGGATGAATGCAGACCACATCATAGCCTACGTGGGATTGAGAGAGAGTTCCCTGAGCAGAGGGGTGGTTGCCTCGCAAGATATGGGAACACAACAGCATCATTCCTAATCACTACATTTATCCTTATAGGCTCAGACATCTGCAATGACTAAGGCTATTACCCAGACACTGGCAGCCCAGGGCCAAGGAACCCCAAGACCATTGGGGAGAGGGACTTGTTTTAAATGTGGGCAGGAGGGGTATTTTAAGAAGGACTGTTCACAACAATCTCCCATAAACCAGCCCGGGGGGACTAAACCGACCCCTACACCCTGCCCCAGGTGCAGGAAGGGGCTCGGAAGGTGGCTCAGTGGTAGTGTGCTTGCCTTGCATGCATGAGACCATGGATTCAATTTCTCAGCAACACATAAGCAGAAAAAGCCACAAGTGGTGCTGTAGCTCAAGTGGTAGAACACTCACCTTGAGATGAAGAGCTGAGGGATAGCGCCCCGCCCCAGAGTTCAAGCTCCAGGACCAACAAAATAAATAAATAAATAAATAATTTTATATATATATATATATATGTATATATATATATATATATGAATATTGGTGATGCAGGAGCAGGAATTCCCTATAATCTCCAAGGCCAAGCAATTATAGAAAGAAATCACCAATGTCTTAAGGAGCAATTATAATTATTAAAACAAAAAGGAGGAATTAGCCCCCATATACAGTTACAGATAGCTTTTTTACCATTAACATTTTAAACTTTTCAACAGGGGCAACTGAATTCAGATTTCAGAAGTACTGGGGACAACTAAACCCTAAGCCCTAAGTGAAAGTCAGATGGAAGGAGCTCCCTGACAAACCAATTGAGGCGACCTGACCCCCTAGTTATTATGGGCAGGGGATTTGGATGTGTTTTTTCCATAGGGGAGACAGCCCCTTTGGGTAGAGCTGGTCAGATCTGGTTGAGCCAGCTAGAGTAGCAGTTGAAGCACATTTCCTTCTTATAGAGATGTGACCCACAGGAACGTCTGCCTAGCTTGACAGCCATGAGCTGTCCAAGCTCCCTACATGCCCCCAGAGAACCAATCAGTGCCTGTCATTAAGCAGTGACTGTCACAAGTGCCTTACATCAACTCCCCGCTAAGTGATTGGCCCAGAAAGACTCAGGAGGTTGGGAAAGCTGGGGTGTAAAATCCCCCCCCCACTTGCACAAGAATAAATGAGACCTGCTTAAGCCTATCTCCCAGTGTGTGTTCCTTGTGGGCATCATTCACGCTTACCCCCTGCAGGACATCTAGCCCTGTAAGTGGCGCCCAATGTGGGGCTCAAGTGTTTTCGGCAGATGGACGGTCTAATGCAAGGTAAGTGCCTCCATGGGCAACCTTCCCCCTGCAGCATGAGAGCCTTAATTACGAGCGCTTGTTGCCCTGCTTCAGAGTAGACGGTTAAAAGTATCACAAAAGGAAGCTAGTTGATATGGGAAATAGTAAATGAATTGTGTCCCTGGATTGACTCAGGGGCCATTTGGGATCCAGACAGCTAGACCTGCTCCTTCAGGTGGCTCATAAAAAAGAAATCTGAGAAGGCGCTGAGCTACCCCTAAAATTTACCCCATTGTAGTAGCCATTCAAGCCTGTCTATCGGGGAGAGAAGAAGGGGAAACTCTGCAGGCATTTAAGGCCTCACTGTGAAAAGAAACAGCATACAGAAAATGGTGAAGCTGCTCAGGCACTCCCATCTTCTTGTGGAGGCAGCAAACAATTCCAGTAAGAATGCAGATGACCAACAACTGCCACCATCATGTGACCCAGAGGGCCAGACAGCTATGCTTGTAAAACCCCTCTCCCACACTATGGGTCCCAGGAAACCTGCCCAAGCACTTCTTTTGGCCATTTAGGCTAGCCTGGGAACTCCCCTCAGGGAACTTTGTATCCTTGGCCCTTCATATCCAACTTTGCCCAAGAAAGAAAACCTGTTGTTCCCCCTATAATACAACAGTTGTTTGCGGGCCCCACAACTACCATGGCAATGGCAGCCAAGCCTATGGATGAACCCCAGTTCATGTTCCCGGTAAAAGTCCACCGAACCACTGCACCACCTAACCAATGTTACCCCCATGGCCCAAAAGTGCTTGACAAATATTGGACCTCTGTTAAGGAAGATGGGTTGCACTCCCCATATGCTCAACAGATGCTCGAAACCATTAGCATTGATCTGAGTTGCCACAATGATTGGAAGAACTTAATGTGCACAGCATCATCTTCAGGGGACTTCCTTTTATGGAAGGCTGCTTTTTATGATGAATGTGAACAACAAAGCACATGAAATGTCACTGCTGGAGGATATGATGCAACCATGGGGGACCCTGATTGCTTAAAAGGGGAGGGAGCTTATGGGTCTCCCATTGCAAAAGCAGTGGCATCTCCGCAGTACTTTGACCAAGTACTCCTCTGTGCATTGTGGGCTGACTCCTTGGTCCCTTCGAAAGAAGGCAACAAACAACTAAAAACCCTCATACAACATCGCAATGAGCCTTTCACTGACTTCGTTGCCCGTGTTCTAGAAGCAGTCGCCCAGAAGTTATCCCACACTGGAGCCCGAGATACACTAACCAAGACCCTAATATGGGAAGGGGCCACACAGGAATGGAGAAAAGCCATTGCCCCTGAACGAAAGGGGGAGATCACTGATGGCATCCTAGCCAAAAAAATTTGGGGACATCAACTCATGCTAGGACTACCCTTGCACAGGCTTTCACCTCTATGACTGCCAGTGCGCGCGCCCCCTAATGGCACAATGGGAAATTGACCTTGTTGGGGATGTTGCATAACTGGTCATTTTTATTTTTATTTTTTTAATTTTAATTTTTTTATTATGAAAGTACTGTACAGAGGGGTTACAATTACATGGGCAAGATAATGAGTATATTTCTTATGAAGCATTGTAGCCTCCTCCTTTGTATCTCCATCCCATCCCTTCACATCCTCCCCCCTCCCCTCCCACTAAATCCTCCCCACTAACTTCCCACACTCGCACCAAAGTTGTAAAGTTAATTTTTCACAAAAACGACTTGTACATCTCATTGTTGCAATGGGTCCACCTGTATCACTATTTAAACGATTTGTTCTTCCCCTTCCCCTCAACAAATTATACCGACATCAAATACAGTGAAATCAGGGGTTATACTGTGGGGGAGGGAAATACAAAGCAATAAAGAAATAATCTTCTAAATGTGTTAGAAACAATCACCTGAAAGAAAAAAAAAACACTTGAATACATATCCTAGGGTTCATTTCATTAACATCACCTTATCTGACATTTTTTGCTTGATTCAAACATATATTAGATATTGCAAAGGGAAACCAAGTTTCTTTGGGCCTGGCTTACTTCACTTAATATAATTTTTTCCAAGCATTTACATTTCCTAACAAATGGGGCAATGTCATTCTTTCTGTTAGAGACAAAGAATTCCATTGTGTATATATACCATTTTTTTGATCCATTCATCTACTGAGGGGAATCTGGGTTGGTTCCATATCTTAGATATAGTAAATAGTGCTGTAATAAATATGGTCGTGCTGGTAGCTTTAGTGTGGTCTTGTTTGTAAACATTTGGGTAAATGCCCAAAAGTGGGATTGCTGGGTCATAGGGGAGCTCTATGTGGAGTCTTTGGAGGAACCTCCATACTACTTTCAAAAGTGGTTGAACAAGTTTACACTCCCAACAACAATGAAGTAAGGTTCCCTTCTGTACACATCCCCTACAGCATCTGTTGTTCTTAGAGATCTTGATTTAGCCATTCTAACTGGAGTGAGGTGGTATCTCAATGTTTTCATTTGCATTTCTTTTGTGGCTAGGGAGATTGAGCATTTCTTCATGTGTCTATTGGCCATCCTTCTATCTACTTCAGAGAAGTTTTTATTTAAGTTTTTAGCCCACTTATTTATTGGGCAGTTGTTTCGTTGAGGATTTGTTGTTGGAGGATTTAATTTTTGAGTTCCAAGTATATTTTAGATATGAGACCCTTGTCTGTTGTATGGCTAGTGAAGATCTTCTCCCAATCCGTGGGCTTTCTATTGATCTTGCTAGCTATGTCCTTTGCCATGCAGAAGCTCTGCAACTTCATGCAATCCCATTTGTCCAACCTTTCTTTGATTTGTTGTGTTTCCAGGTCTCTATTAAGAAAATTTCGGCCTGCACGAAGGAGACCTAGGGTTTCTCCTATTCCATCCTGTAATGTTTTCAGAGTGTCTGCTTTGTCTCCGAGGTCTTTGATCCTTTTGGAGTTGATTCTGTTGCAGGGTGATATATAAGGATCTAGTTTTAGTTTTCTACGAGTAATTAACCAATTTTGCCAGCACCATTTACTGAAGAGGCTGTCTTTCTTCCATTCTATATTTTAGCTCCCTTACGAAGATTAGATGGCTATATGTCTGTGGGTTCATTTCTGGGTTTTCAATTCTAGTCCATTGGTCCTGTGGTCTGTTCTTGTGCCAGTACCAAGCTCTTTTGATTACTATGGCTTTAAGTAGAGTTTGAAATTTGGTATTGATATTCCCCCAGCACTGTTATTTCCATTGAGGAGCGTTTTTGCTATTCGGGGTCTTTTATTGTTCCATATGAATTTTTGGATTGCCTCTTCCATTTCCTTGAAGAATGAGGTTGGAATTTTGATAGGTATCACATTGAATTTGCAGATACCCTTGGGAAGTATTGCCATTTTCATGATGTTGATCTTTCCAATCCAGGAGCATGGGAGTTTTTGACATTTTCTAAGTTCTGTATTGATTTCCTTTTTCAAGTTTTTAAATTTTCATAATAGACGTCCTTCACTTCTTTGGTTAATTCTTAGGTATTTTATTTTTGTGGGGCTATTATGAATGCAGTTGATTTCCTAATTTCAGCCACACTTTTCTCATTATTGGCATACAGAAAAGCAATTGATTTTGGGGGGTTAATTTTATACCCTCTTACTTTGCCAAAGTTTTGAATCAGCTTGAAGGATTTGGGAGGGGAGTCCGTGGGATTCTTTAAATAAAAGATCATGTCATCTGAAAAGATAGACAGTTTTACGTCATCTTTCCCTATTTGGATCCTTTTTAGGCTTTCATCTTGTCTTATTGCTGTAGCTAGGGATTCTAATAGTAGATTGAAGAGAAGTGGAGAGTGTGGACATCCTTGTCTTGTTCCTGAGTTAAGAGGAAATGGATTTAGTTTTTCACCATTAAGTATAATGCTGGCTGTAGATTTGTCATATAGAGCCTTTATTGTATTGAGGAATATTCCATGGATCCTTAATTTTTTCAAGGCCTTCATCATAAAGGGGTGTTGGATCTTGTCAAATGCTTTTTCTGCATCTATTGAGATTACCATGTGGTTCTTATCCTTGCTCCTGTTGATGTGATGAACAATATTAATTGATTTGCGTATAATGGACCAGCTTTGCATCCCTGAAATGAATCCTGTTTGATCGTGGTATATGATTTCTTGGATGGATTGTTGATGTTGTTTTGCCAAAATTTTGTTGAGAAGTTTTGCATCAATGTTCATCAAAAAATGGGTCTATAGTTCTCTTTCTTTGATGAGTCCCTGCGTGCTTTTGGAGTGAGGGTTATGATGGCTTCATAGAATGTGTTCAGTAGTCAACTTTGTCTTTCAATTTCATTGAAGAGTTCGAAGAGTATTGGTGTGAGCTCTGCTTTGAAGGCCTTGTAGAATTCCACTGTAAAACTATCTTGTCCTGGACTTTTCTTAGATGGGAGGTCTCTTATTGCTGTTTCTATTTCAATGCCTGATATGGGCCGGTTAAGATGGTTTAACTCATCTTGGTTTAGTTTTGGCATGTCAATATTTGCTAGGAAAAGGTCCATTTCTGCCAAGTTCTCAAACTTATTAGCATAAAGTTTTGAGAAGTATTCCCTTAAAATGTTCTGAATTTTGGTTGTTTCTGTGGTGATGTTTCCATACTCATCTCTGAGTTCATTTATTTGAGTGTGTTCTCCTCTTTTTCTCATAAGATTTTCTAAGAGTCTGTCAATTTTAATTTTTTGAAGAACCAAGTCTTTTTCTTGTTGATACTTTCCATAGTTTTTTTGGTTTCTAAATCATTTAATTCTGATTTAATTTCAATTATTTCTTTCTGTCTACTGAATTGGAGTTGATCTTGGTGCTCTTTTTCAAGTAGGTTCAGATCAACTAGGTTTAACAGTCATCTACCGAATATTTCACCCAGCAGCATCAGAATATACATTTTTCTCAGCAGCACATGGAATATTTTCTAAAATAGACCACATTTTAGGCCACAAAGCAAACTTTTCCAAATTCAGAAACACTGAAGTTATACGTTGCATTCTCTCAGACCACAAGGAAATAAAATTAGAACTCAACCCCAAAAGCCACCAAAGAAAGTCCGGTAACACATGGAGGCTGTACAACACACTGTGAATCACGACTGGGTCATGGTAGAGATTAGAAAGGAAATTCAAATGTTCATGATATTCAAATGAGCACACAAATTACCAGCTCCTCTGGGAACTGTTCATTTTAAAAAGGATTGCCCTTCACTCTGGGGTTCACCCAAAAGAAAGCAACCTCCTTCCCTATGTCCTAAATGTAAAAAGGGTTTTTTGGGGGCCTCTGAATGCCACTCTAAGACTCAGCCTCTAAACTAAATAAGGGGTTAGTCCTCAGCCCCTACCCCAAGAGGACAAAAACAACAACCACCACCTCAAGTGAAATGGACTTTTCCTATCCAAAATGGAAAATCTAGAATGGAATTTAAGGTTAAAGAACAAAATTTAAGGGCATCATTGATACAGGCGCTAAATGTACAGTCCTTAGAAAAAAAGAAGTCAAAGGGTTGCGGTGGAACCTAATTCCTGGCCCCTGAATACAAGGTGTTGGTGGAAAAACAGATTCCCTCCATGCCCAATGGCCTGTAAGATGGAAAGACTGTGATGGGGTCACCGGGGCTTTTAAACCTCTTGTTGCCCCTGGCCTTCCATGGGGAAGAGATGTCCTCACTAATATGTGATAATAATATTGTGATAACAACAGATGATAAGGCTTTTTATGAAGACATCATAACCGTTCAAGCCATTATTCACCCACAGTACCCCCAATTTTAATGGCCACTATTATAGGACCAGAGCCATTTCCACTCCAATGGGATAACACCAAACCGATTTGGGTAGAACAGTGAGCTATTTTCCCTGAAAAGCTCCCTCATCTTCACACTCTAGTGGAGGAGCAACTAGAAAAGGGACATATAGAACAAAGCATCAGTCCCCACAATTCTCCCATTTTTATTATCCAAAAAAAGAGGTCAGGAAAATGGAGACTTCTCCATGACCTACATTCCATAAATATTCATATGAAAAAGATGGTAATGCTTCAACCCGGACTCCCACATCTTTCTGCAAAACCCAATGATTGGCACATTGCCATTATTGATATCAAGGACTACTTTTTTCCATCCACCTACATCCCAAAGATAAAAATATTTTGCCTTCTCAGTTTGGAAACCTCACTGTCAGTTACCCAAACATTGATATCAATGGAAAGTTCTCCCTCAAGGAATGAAAAATAGCCCTACTATATGTCAGATGTATGTTGCCCATGCTATTAGACCTTTGCTTTCAAAATGCTTTTGTGCCCATTATATGGATGACATTTTAATAGCACATAAAGAGGTTACCGCCATTCAAGCCTGTTTAACACAACTCAAGGAAAATAGGCCTCCATATTTCCCCCGAAAAAATTCAACTTAAAGCCCCTTACGCCTATTTGGATACCATTTAAATCAAACAATTACCCCAAATGGGTCTAATATTGTCATTAAGTCCCAATATACTTTAACTGAATTACAACAATTATGTGGACATATCAATTAGGTACGCAATTTTATGCGCCTCCCTACCCAAGAGCTCCAAACTTTATTTCAATTGCTTCAGGGACCCTCTGACACAACTTCCATTTGTATACTTTCCCCTGATGCTCAACAAGTTTTACAAGTCACTGATGGAATATGGTCAACACCCTTGGTGTTTTTAGATACCACCGACGAAATCACCCTGATTATATTAACTCATAATTGACTAATGGCGGCGCTGACTCAAACTTGTGGTGTGTTACAATGGGTACACCTTGACACTTCGCAATTACCAAAAAATAGTACACCCATTACCATGCTATGCAACTTAGCTATCAAAGGCATGTAATGATGCCATCAAACATATGGCTGATTCTCCGACCGTCTTATCTGGCCCATTCTAAAAACAGTCTTCAATTTTCTGACAACTGAAGAGGAATTAGCCTTACAAGTCATCTATTACTAGTTTAACATTGATAATCATGTGCCCAAGAACCCTTTTTAAAGTTACACAAGAACTCCCACTTTCATGTAAATGCTGTACTCGTCCCAAGGGGGAACCTATCCCTCAAGCTGTTGTGCTTTTTACCGATATTAGCAAAACTGTTAATGGATTTTACAATGCTAATACTAAAAAATACATGATTCAACAAGATTCCTTGTCCATTCAAGCTGCTGAGGTACTGGCCATTTTACTCGCCCTTACATCTTTTCCCAGAGAACCTCTTAATATTTTTTCTGATAGTTTATATGCTGTACAAACTGTTGTCATTCTTCCTGCAGCTTTATTAAGAGATGATGATCATGATATAACACGAATAATGTGTAAACTGAAAACTGTACTAGACAACCATGCCCAACGCTGGTACATTCAACACATTAGATTTCATTCTAACCTCCCCATACCCCTAGCTGCTGGTAATGAAGCCATTGATCATGCTATCACACCAACTGTATTACTCACCAATACATCCATGGACCAGGCCTGAACGTTGCATGGTCGCTTTCCTTTACTACTATCAAATAATTATTTCCTGATTTGACACACCAACAATGCAAGCACAGGATTCCATCCTGCTCCTCCTGTGCACTTCCTTTACCCTTAGGATCACTTCAACCCATGGAAACAAATCCGTGAGGCCTTAGGCCCAATGGCACATGGCAAATGGACATAAACCATATCCCCCAGTTCAGCAAACAAAAATACGTCCATGTATGAATAGATTTATTCTCAGGCTTTCTAACAGCTTTAGCCTTAACAGGTGAAACAAGCCACGCCATTAAGTCACTTCTACATGCCATTACAATTAAGGGCATTCCTTGGACCCTTAAAACATTCAATGGCCCTGCTTCACCTCCAAATACTTTCATGAATGTCGTACCCTTTGGAACATCACACACCAGACAGGTATTCCATATAACCCACAAGACCAAGCCATTGTTGAACGCAGTCATAAAGAAATTAAGACCCTTCTTTTAAAAGAAAAGGGGAAACTGTAGGGGCTAGGGCATAAAGATCCCCAAACACAATTAAATTATTGCCTTATAGTAAAAAACGTTCTAACATTCACACCCACCACAGGTGCATCCCCCGAGGCCCTGCACTGGGGACTCATGAAAACACCTACTCCAGTCCCTTTAGTTAGATGGAGGGACCCCATCACAAGAAAATGGGAGGGCTCTGCTCCCTTAATTGCACAAGGGAGGGGATTTGCTTGTATCTTTCTAAACATGGTGATAAACCTGCAGCTGGAGTTGTCCGACGAACCGTCACCACCTACGAATGAGATGCGTCGACTACACTTGAACAGCCCGAGGAGGAGGAGATGCAAACCTCGAGCTAGAGCCCCTGCCATCACTTGGGGAGACCTAAAGGAATTGGTAGAACAAGCCCAGGCTATGGCCCCAGACCCTAACTCAGGGCATGGTACTCTATTCCTCCTAATGTGTGCCATTATTACAGCCAGTCTCAATCTGCTACAGGACAAGGTAAAATAACGTTAATGTCTAGCCCCCAAAACTTGATGATAGTAGGGGAAGATACCACAATCATCCCTCAAATGCTTTCTTCCAATGGCACGGTTGGCCTTCCTTTTTCGGCAGATGCCCTATGGCACCAAAAAACAAACCTTACTTTTGGATGGAAGGGAGCCATCTCTTTTTGTTTTTCAGAAGAGACTGTAAAACAGTTTGATGGCTGTACCATCCCCCTCTCAACAGTAACTCATGGGACAGGATGGTGGAACTACACGGCAACCTAACCCATTTGTCCCACCGCAAAATATTGTACTCAGGCTACTGACATACCTTTTCATATGCAGTTATGCCCATGCAGTGACTCTGATAGCTTTGGCAATGTTCCCATTCCTCTTGAGGAATTAGTGATTAGCGTTTGTGCCAGTTCCTGGCAAGGCAGAGTATTTGGGGACCTCACATTGTCCGTCTACCCCGCTATATACAACCAATCTGAAAAAATCCCAAACCTCAAAATCTAAAGGAGTTTTAGAACTCATCAAGGGGACAATTGGGAGACCTAGTACTCCCCATGCCAATCGTTTGTTCCCTTTCCTATTGGCCAACACTTGTCGCTGTAACCACTCTGCAAGCAACCAGGTGTCAGGAGTGGTAGTGGTTAGAGCCCTGTTCTTTTTTTGTCTAGGAGACAACTTCTCCGCTACTTGCACTCTCAGCAATCACTGGCAACCCAATGACTCATATCACTTTGTAGGTTTGGTATGTGTTCCCGCATTTATTGTTCTGGCTACTAATGACAATCGTGTCGGCGATCATCACTACAGTGGCTTCAGCTACCACCACCGCTATATCGCTGTCCCAAAGCGTGTCCACCGTGCAAGACATAAACCAGCTCATCCCTCAACTGTCATCCATAGAATTACAACATTTGCAAGTTGCCAATCATCTTACCAGAGGCCTCCTTGTGCTCCAGCAACAAATAGACTTGCTCCAAAAAGAGATTACGTTTCTTCGATTACAAGGAGGACTATGTAATGATATGACTACTTCTGTCTGTTAGCTTTCCACTCCAGCGCCTAATGTCACTAAACTTAGTAACTACATCAAAGGCCCTTGGTGCCTTAAGTACTTAAACTTCACCCACCACCTGCTGCATGATGTTACCTGCCTAAACCAAACCACCATACAGCTTATTTGCGCTGCCTCATTTTTAGAAGATGTGCTTAAAAAGTTACAACAATGGTTTTCACCATCCTCTCTGGTCACCTGGGGAGGCCTTGCGCTATTAAGGCTTATTCTCCTGGGAATTATTAAATGCTTACAGTCCCGGCAAAAATGCCTCCAATGACGGGTCACCATAATGACGGTCCTTTTAAAAGAGAAGGGGGAATTTATGGGTAGAGTCGGTCAGATCTGGTTGAGTCAGCTAGAGTAGCAGTTGAAGCACACTTCCTGCACTTCCTGCTCATAGAGATGTGACCCACAGGCATGTCTGCCTAGCTTGACAATCATGAGCTGTCCGTGCTCTCTACATGCCCCCGGGGGACCAATCAGTGCCTGTCACCAAGCAGTGCCTGTCACAAGTGCCTTACAACAACTCCCCTTGAAGTGATTGGCAGGGAAGGGAAGGACTCAGGAGGTTGGGAAAGCTGGGGCTACAAAACTCTCCCCCTTGTCCCGCCTCCCTCCCCCCCTGCCACCTTGAGAAAGAATAAAGGAGACCTGCTTAAGCCTATTCTCCCAGTGTTTGTTCCTTGTGGACATCATTCACACTTACCTCCTGCCAGAGATCTAGCCCTACACATCCCATTTGGATCCCTGCCAGGATCCTTAAGTTTTTACCCATTTTCTCTATACAGGATGCCCAAGGATAAACAAACCAACAAGGAAAGAAAAGTGGCTATGGTGGCCGAAGCATGTGTTTAGCTAATTATTTTAATTTTACTTGCTCTCATTGTTCTTTTACTAATTGCTTCTATAGCGACATTACTTGAATCCATATGCTTCCTGTAAACATGTCTAAAACTTGGTATGATTTTGGCCTTCATTTCATTAGCTGCCTCTGCAGCAACAGCTGCTATGGCAGATAATGTTAATCATAATAATTTGTCTTTAGATCTTTTTCAACCCCACAGGCAAACAGCTGGATTAGAACAAGCCCCACGTCTAGACTTTGAAGTGGCAAAGACTGCTATCCCATCCCTGACTAATGTTAAAGGACTGCTAATGATATTGCTTGGCCTGGTAATGCTTTTGCTGATGGTTTTTCTATGCCTTCTTTGCATTATCCGTGCAGTGCAAATCTCTTATGAGTTTAGCCAGCTAGTTCATAAGATCAAGCTCCAAGTGAATGAATTTCCCCCGAGAGGAACTGCAGCCAGAGACAGGTAAGAGGGGGTGTCAGTCTGACCAACCTAAGACAAGCATTCAGCTTCTCTCTGAAGAAGTTCCCAATGATAGCTAAGGCAGACAAGGCAAATCTACCCAACCTAAGACAGGATGGTTCACTTCTTTAAACAAAGATGGGGTGTTGGGAGCTGACAGTAAAGCTCAAAGGTCATTTTGACCCCTCTGCTCGCTTCAAGGCACATACAAGGAACTGGCTTACTTAAAAGACACCAGGTGTCTGGGATTGCTTTGTTATGTCTGCAGAGTTTGCTTTAAATTTCCTTGTTTTTCTGGATGATAGTAGAAAGACCTGAATGTGGGGACCCACTAGGATGCACCATGCAGCATGTGTGGAACTCCTAATACCCAAGCTGCTCCCATGTTGTGAAGAGTACAACCTTACGAGATAATGACTTTTATTTATGTCCCAGAAGTAATCGAGCTGCTTCAGATATTTCTACCTGTAGTGGGGCTGATGTTTATTACTGTGTTAGGTGGGGATGTGAGGTAACTGGGACAGGCTCTGGAATCCTGCACAAGGACCCTCCCTATCCTTATCTGGTGAATCTCGCCCCCCAGACTTGCCTCGAACCCCCTGCATGGCCAGTGCTATTCTTACCAATGTAATCCTGTTAAAATAATCTTTACAGAGGAGGGAAAAGGATAACTAACTGGGAGGTGGGCATGACATTAAAACAAAAAAGGGGGAATCTGTAGGACATGTGGGCAGCAAAGATTGTGCTGAGAGAGAGTTGAGTGGGCAGAGCCCGATTTGTTTATGTTTAGTGCATAAACAGCTCATGGAAGCTTAGGTGCATGATAAGGTATGACCTTTACAGTGATTGGTTGGTTCCTTTTCCTCCCCAGGCCAACCAGTCTTTTTGCTTTTGAAAAGTGCTTGCTGTGTATTAATAAATGAGTTACTTTCACTTGACTCCCCGCTATGTCTGATAGTTTGCCGGGTTAAGGGAGGCTGGGGAATTGGCTAGCGGCACACTTATGTTGCTTCAGACCACGTCCATCTTTCGTGGGATGGATGAAGACCCAACAAATAACATATAATAAAATAAATGTAAAATAAAAATAAAAAGTAATATTTGCAAATGTTCTGATCTCAAGAATACCACTGGGAGGGGGGGATGATGCAGTAATGTTTAGTGTACTGTTCTTTGCAAATTTGGAAGGGCATCACAGCAGAAGTGCAGTATTTTTTCACAATAGTGTTAATCTAGTCATGATGTAAATTTAGGGAATTTTATGGTGCACCATACAAGTTGGAAACTGTTGGGCTAGGATGACTTTGTGGCATAAAAACTTAGCATTGATTGTCAGAGAAATACTAGCTTAAGCCGGGCGCCTGTGGCTCATGCCTGCAATCCTAGCTAATGAGGAGGATGAGATCTGAGGATCACGGTTCAAAGCCAGCCCAGGCAGAAAAGAATGTGAGACTCTTTTATTTTTTAAAATTTTATTTTTTATTGTGAAAATACTGTACAGAGGGATCACAATTACAAGGGCAAGATAGTGAGTACATTTCTTATCAAGCATTGCAGCCTCCTCCTTTGTTTACCATTCCCATCCCTTCCCATCTTCCCCCCCACCAAAACCTCTCCCGCCCCCCAAGTTTTAAAGTTCGTTTTCAACATGAAAACTTGTACTTCTCATTGTTTCAACAGGTCCACCTGTATCCTGATTTGAATGACTTGTTTTTGCCCTTCCCCTCCACAAATTATATCAACTCAAATACAGTGAAAGCAGGGGTTATACTGTGGGGGAGGGACATCAAAGCAACAAAGAAATAATCTTATAATTGCATTAGAAACAAATGCATGAAAGAAAAAAAACATTTAAAATACATATCTTAGGGTTCATTTTCCTAACATCACCTTCTATGACTTTTTCTGCTTGACTCATACATATATTAGATATTGCAAATAAGGGAAATCATAGGGCCTATGTTTCTTTGGGCTTGTCTTACTTCACTTAATATAATTTTTTCTAAGTCTTTCCATTTCCTAACAAATGGGGCAATGTCATTCATTCTGATGGAGGCATAGAATTCCATTGTGTATATATACCACATTTTCTTGATCCATTTATCTACTGAGGGGAATCTGGGTTGGTTCCAGATCTTAGCTATGGTAAATAATGCTGCAGTAAACATAATTATGCTGGTAGCTTTAGTGTGGTCTTGGTTGTAAACATTTGGGTAAATGCCCAAAAGTGGGACTGATGGGTCATAGGGGAGATCAATGTGGATCTTTTGAGGAAACTCCATACTACTTTCCAAAGTGGTTGATCAAGTTTACACTCCCACCAACAATGAAGTAAGGTTCCCTTCTGTCCACATCCCCTCCAGCATCTGTTGTTATTAGAGTTTTTGATTTTTGCCATTCTAACTGGGGTGAGGTGGTGTCTCAACATTGTTTTGATTTGCAATTCTTTTATGACTAGGGAGGTTGAACATTTCTTCGTGTGTCTATTGGCCATCCTTTTTTCTTCTTCAGAGAAGTTTCTCTTTAAGTCATTAGCCCACTTATTTATTGGGAAGTTGTTTCTTTGAGGATTTGTTGTTGGGGGATTTAATTTTTTGAGTTCTAAGGGTATTTTAGATATGAGACCCTTGTCCATTGTATGTCTAGTGAAGATCTTCTCCCAATTCGTGGGCTTTCTATTGATCTTGCTAGCTATGTCCTTTGCAATGCAGAAGCTCTGCAACTTCTTGCAATCCCATTTGTCCAAGCTTTCTTTGATTTGTTGTGTTTCCGGCTCTCTATTTAGAAAATTTTGGAGATCTAGGCTTTCTCCTATTCCATCCTGAAAGTAGAAAGCCTCTACAGAAGGTTAGACCATGCAGAAGACCGAATCTCGAGGACTGAAGACAGCCTAGACATTATAGAGAAAGAATATACAACCATCCAAGACAAATCCAAGAAAAATGAGAGATCTATCCAACACTTGGAAGACACCATCAGAAGGCCTAATCTAAGGATAATGGGTGTAGAGGAGCACCTAGAAACAGAACTTAATGGTCTAGGGAATTTGTTTAACAGGATCCTAGCAGAGAACTTCCCGAACATGAAAAAGATAGGCCTATTCAAATACAAGAAGCTTTTAGAACTCCAAATCGACCAGACCAGAATAGGACATACCACCATCACATTATAATCCACACTGGATCAATTCAGACCTAGGAAAAGATCCTTTAAGCTGTCAAGGAGAAAAGAATAATCACCTATAAAGGGAAACCAATTAGAGTCGCCTCAGATATCTCAGCAGAGACAATCAAAGCAAGAAGGGCCTGGAATGATGTATGCCATGCTCTAAAAACAAACAACTATCAACCATGAATACTGTACCCAGCTAAACTCTCCTTCATAACTGAAGGCCAAATAAAAACCTTCCATAGCAAAGAAAAATTGAAACACTATATCTCCACCAAACCAGCCCTACATAAGTTTCTTAAAGAAGTCCTACACATAGAAAATCAACAAGACCACAAAAAAGCCAAGAAACTACACCCAAACTGAGAATACAAGAACCATAGGAAGAACCCAGTTTTCGCAGTCCCCAAGAAGTTGGATAACATGGCAGGAACTCCCAAATAACTCTCAGTCCTATTTCTTAACGTTAACAGACTTAACTCTCCAATTAAGCGACATAGACTGTCTAGTTGGATTAAAAAACAAGATCCTTCTATCTGCTGCCTTCAAGAGTCACATCTTGCCCGTAAAAACAAACACATTTTCAATGTTAAAGGTTGGAAAACAATCTACCAAGCAAACGGCCACCATAAACATGTGGGAGTTGCAATCCTAATATCAGATAAAATAGACTTCAAATTAAAATTTGTGAGAAGAGATAAAGGAGGTTGCTACATACAAACTAAGGGATCTCTCCGTCAGGAGGATATTACAATTCTAAATATCTATTCGCCAAACAACGGAGCACCTAAATTTATCCAAGAAACACTACTTTCCCTCAAATCCCACATAGATCCAAAGACATTTTAACACACCATTCTCCCCACTAGATAGATCAACTCAGCAAAATCTCAAAAGAGAATCAGCAGATATAAACAACTGAATAGATGAATTAGATTTAACAGACATCTACCAAATATTTTTCCCAACAGCATCAGAATACATGTTTTTCTCAGGAGCACATGGAATATTTTCTAAAATAGACCACATTTTAGGCCACAAAGCAAACTTGTCCAAATTCAGACACATTGAAATTATACCTTGCATTCTCTCAGACCACAAGGGAATAAAATTAGAACTCAACACCAAAAGCCACCAACGAAAGTCAGGTAACACACGGAGGCTGAACAACACACTGCTGAATCACGAGTGAGTCATGGAAGAGATTAGAAAGGAAAATCAAATGTTCATGCTATTCAACAAAAATGAGCACACAAATTACCAGCTCCTCTGGGACATAGGAAAGGCAGTACTCAGAGGCAAGTTTATAGCTCTGAGCTCCTATATCAACAAATTGGAGAGATCTGAAACTAACAATTTAATGAGACATCTGAGCCTCCTTGAAAAAGAGGAGCAAGATAAACCCCAATCCAGTAGACAGAAAGAAATAATTGAAATTAAATCAGAATTAAATAAATTAGAATCCAAAACAACTACAGAAAGAATCAACAAAAAAAAGAGATGGTTCTGTGAAAAAATTAACAAAATTGACAGACCCTAAGCAAATCTTATCAGAAAAAGAAGAGAACACACCCAAATAAATAAACTCAGAGATGAGAATGGAAATATCACCACAGAAACAACCAAAATTCAAAACATTTTAAGGGAATACTTCTCAAAACTTTATGCTAATAAGTTTGACAACTTGGCAGAAATGGACCTTTTCCTAGCAAATATTGACATGCCAAAACTAAACCAAGATGAGTTAAACCATCTTAACAGGTCCATATCAGGCATTGAAATAGAAACAGCAAGAAGAGACCTCCCAGCTAAGATAAGTCCAGGAGCAGATGGTTTTACAGCGGAATTCTACAAGGCCTTCAAAGCAGAGCTCACACCAATACTCCTCCAACTCTTCAATGAAATTGAAAGAGAAAGTTGACTACCGAACACATTCTATGAAGCCATCATAACCCTCATCCCAAAAGCACGCAGGGACTCATCAAAGAAAGAGAACTATGGACCCATTTCTTTGATGAATATTGATGCAAAACTTCTCAACAAAATTTTGGCCAATTGAGTTCAACAATTCATCCAATACATCATACACCATGATCAAACAGGATTCATTTCAGGGATGCAAATCTAATTCAATATACGCAAATCAATTAATATTATTCATCACATCAACAGGAGCAAGGATAAGAACCACATGGTTATCACAATAGTTTCAGAAAAAGCATTCGACAAGATCCAATACCCTTTGATAATGAAGGTTTTGGAAAAATTAGGAATCCATGGAACATTCCTCAAAACAATAAAGGCTGTATATGACAAACCTACAGCCAGCATTATACTTAATGGTGAAAAACTAAAGCCATTTCCTCTTTTCTCAGGAACAAGACAAGGATGTCAACTCTCTCCACTTCTCTTCAATCTAGTATTAAATTGACTAGTTAGAGCAATAAGACAAGATGCAGACATAAAGGGGATCCAAAGAGGGAAAGAAGAAATAAAACTCTCCCTCTTTGCAGTTGACATGATCTTGTATTTAAAGAATCCCATAGACTCTATTCCCAAATTACTCAAGGTGATTCAAAACTTTGGCAAAGTAGCAGGGTATTAAATAAACCCTCAAAAATCAATGGCTTTTCTGTATGCCAACAATGAGAAAAGTGTGGCTGAAATTAGGAAAACAACTCCATTTGTAATAGCCACACAAAAAATAAAATACCTAGGAATTAACTTAACCAAAGAAGTGAAGGACCTCTATGATGAAAACTTCAAAATCTTGAAAAAGGAAATCAAAACAGAACTTTGAAAATGGGAAAAACTCCCATGCTCCTGGATTGGAAAGATTAACATGGTGAAAAGGGCAATACTTCCCAAGGAGATCTACAAATTTAATGCGATACTTATCAAAATTCCAACCTCATTCTTCAAGGAAATAGAAGAGGCAATCCAAAAATTCATATGGAACAATAAAAGACCCCGAAGAGCAAAAACGCTCCTCAGTGGAAAGAACACTGCTGGAGGAATATCAATACCAAATTTCAAACTCAATTATAAAGCCATAGTAATCAAAACAGCTTGGTACTGGCACAAGAACAGACCTCAGGACCAATGGAATAGAATTGAAAATCCTGAAATGAACCTATAGACATATAATCATCTAATCTTTTATAAGGGAGCTAAAAAATAGAATGGAAGAAAGACAGCCTCTTCAGTAAATGGTTCTGGCAAAATTGGTTAACTAGTAGAAAACTAAAGCTATATCCTTATATGTCATCCTGCACCAGAATCAACTCGAAATGGATCAAAGACCTCGGAGTCAAAGCCTGTGAGACTCTTATCTCCAATTAACTAGTAGAAAAACAGAAATGGTGCTGTGCCTCAAGCGGTAGAGCACTTGCCTTGAGCTGAAGAGTGAAAGGATAGTGCTGAAGCCCAGAGTTCAAGCCCCACGACTGACAAAAAAGAAAGAAAGCAAGAAAGAAAGAAAGCAAGAAAGAAAGAAAGCAAGAAAGAAAGAAAGCAAGAAAGAAAGAAAGAAAGAAAGAAAGGAAGAAAGAAAGAAAGGAAGGAAGAAAGAAAGAAAGGAAGGAAGAAAGAAAGGAAGGAAGAAAGAAAGGAAGGAAGAAAGGAAGAAAGGAAGAAAGAAAGAAAGAAAGAAAGAAAGAAAGAAAGAAAGAAAGAAAGAAAGAAAGAAAGAAAGAAAGAAAGAAAGAAAGAAAGAAAGAAAGAAAGAAAGAAAAGAGAGAGAGAAAGAAAGAAAGAATAGCTTACTCTGATGAACAAATGTTTACTCTTCTGTAATTAATTATTATAGATAGTGCATAGTTCACAGGTTTATCTTCTAACAGAATGTGGCTCTTTTTTCTGTTGAATTTAAAATACATAATATCCCATTGGAAACTGTATCTATTGCAGAATTAAATAAAAAGCAAACAGACACTGCTTTAAATGTCTCTGGTATGGCATGTTCAGAATTTTAGAATGAGTATTTAATAGTCATGGACATATTGAAGAACACTTATATTCTGTTCTCTTAACAATTATTCAGTTTTAAAAGTTAGGAGTTTCCATAGAATTGAACTGTTTACTGTTTTACTATAAGACAATACTAAAATAATGGCAAGTATATTGTGAAAATATTGTATACTTTGATAACATTCAAGTTGATGACCCTCTGATAATGAAAGGGATAACAGAATAATATTTACTATACAAATACATTGAAATTATATTTTATGTAGCTTATTTTTTAATTTAATTTTACAGTCAAGGTGATATATAGAACGGGTTGCAATAATTGTAAGGTAGTGAATATATAACATGTAGAACTTTTTACCCCCTCCCTCACTTTTCTCACAGTTTTCCTTCACCCCAATACCCCTCACAAGTTGTAATGTAAATTTCCAAAGTGTTCTATTGTGAGTATTGCTATTGAGTTGGTTTGCCCTTTGTTCTTTGTCTCAAAATTTTGTTGTTCCTCTTCCCTTGCCAAATTAAGTAAATGTATACACAATGACACATGATACTGAAATCAAATACTGCAGGGAACAAACCATTGGGGAAAACGCAAAAGAAAAAAAGAAATCACATAGTACATTAAAAAAAAACAACCACAAAGAAAAGCCTCTGTTTCCAGGAGGTCATTTTGCTCAGCATCATCTTATACATATCCATTGAGCCATTCTGCTCATTTGCTAGGACTATCCTAGATATTTCCTACTTATTACAACTGAGAGAAACTATGGAATCTCTTCCTTTGTGTCTTGTTTATTTTACTTAGTAGGACTTTTCCAAGTCTTTCCATTTGGAAATGGAAGCATAGAATTCCGCTGCATATATACCACATTTGTCAATTATTCATTTACTGAGTGACATATTGGTTTAAAACATGATTGCATGTAACTATTACTTAGGGTCATTCAAAAATGACAGATGCCATCTCCCCAGACATACTAAAATCATGATTTCTATGTAAGATAGGATTTCATGGTGGTACAAGGGTTGAGATATCTGAATGAATCTAATGCATATCTTGCACTGAATTAGGCAGAAAGATATCCAGTATCATATAGGATAAAAATGGTAGTGACAAAATATTCCCTTGAGAAAGATATAGAAGGCTGCCAGCAGTAGTAAGTAGTTCAGATAATTTTGAAGCATTTAGAAATGCAAGTTCAAATATGTCTGTTTAAATAAAAAGTATGTAAGTGGAAGGGCAAAAGAAGGGGAAGAGAAGAAAATAACTGACAGCAGATCATTTTCTCAAGTTAGAGTATAAAAAGACATAATCTTTAACTTCCAAGTTAAAAAGAGAACAATATCATACCTCCCATTCAATTTAGATTCTTGAAAATATTTACTTGACTTTTTCCTACTTTAATGCTCCAAAATAAATGAAGACTTGTAAGTAAAGTTATGTGATGTCCATTACTTCACCTTGAACACTAACTTTGTTTTGCCCTCTTTTCTCAATTTGAACTTGGTAAATAGTCCCTAAGTTGATGATGTTGTGGCTGATTAGAGTCAGAGTCAGGAGCTTCTACATGTACAATTATCTCAGCATAGTTTAAAGTAGATCCCCCCCCCCCCAAGATATCCAACTACATTGTCTGAAGCTGTACTTTGAACACACCCTGACACCTGAGCTCATAATTTGAAATTACACTTCAGCATTTCCTTGGCACATTCTACGTTGTGCCGTTGTCTTTTTTGCACATTCCTTTTGAGTTCAGAGTTGCTCTATTTCCATTTCATCTGTACAAACTGCTAAGAACATTGTTCAACTACCACTTCTTGTTGCACATGCCCAGTCTATGTATTAAGGTACTTTGTCCATGTTAAACAATAGGGTAGTACTCACTCTTTCAGGAGAAAAGTTCCACAGTATAACACTATGCCCACATTAGAGGATGTAGAATTTAAAGAATTTTGAGACAAACAGTGATATTAGAATTGAAAAGCACCTTAGGGACATTTTCTTGGAGCTCATTAGTTTTCCTAGGAGAAGTATAAATATTCACAAAATCTGGAGCTAATTAGAAAGCATCCGAATTAACACTAGATCCTAGATGTTGTGTTAATACTAGTCACCATTGTATTATTGTTACATCACAATCCTTCCTACTTGCAAATGGGTATGAGAAAATGAAAGAAAGGCATTAAAGCAAAATGTCATATCTTTTTAGGCATTTAATCTTACTGGTGAGGGTAATGTCTGAGCTCTTCCATTCAATAAAGTTTCAAGTTTATAAGAGAACTTCCTACATATAAGAATTTCTGGCAGGTTGATTGACACGGTTATTTCAGCATGGAGATATCCCTAACAAGAACTAGAGTTAAATAGAGTATATGACAGTTATGATGTGTCAATGGCTATTGAAGCATTTTCTATTCTAAAGAAGAATCAATTCCAGGAGTCTTCAGTCACATCAGTAAAGCTGTATGTTCAACCTAATACTTGGTGTTATTTTTCCTACATTTATAATGAATAGGCTGATAAGATATCCAAACATATCTAAAGATATTTCAATAAAATTCCAAACTGATGTGGATATATGGGCCACTCGTTGGAACTGTAGGACAAATTAGGCTGGTTTGTGCTGTAGTTCAATCTATAAACTCCTGGCTAAAAAAGTCTTCAAAAAATATTCACAGAATACCTCTAAGTAAAGTTCATGACAGTTATATCTGTATAATTCTTCTAAGGTCAGGATAAAAGCATTTGTTCCCAACATTTAAAATCAACAGGTTCTGTTGAATTCATGGATCCAGAATTTTATGGATTCACATTCATATCTCAAAATTTTATCAAGATGAATTTCACCAAAACACTTTTCTTATTGAACTTGTCTATGTCCTTTTACTTTTCAAATCCAAATAGCATATTTCCTTCAAGTTCTTCCTGCAAATTCTTTCCTTCCTTTAATTCTGTCAATCTCTGTTTACTACTTTTTTTGTTTCCTTATGTATCTCTTTCTTCCAATCTTATCCACACTGGTACTCACATTGCTCACACTTGTGTCAGAACTTTCCTTTTCCTCTTCCCTCCAATAATGCCCCCAATTTTATTATTCTTTTTTCCTATTCATGATCGTGGATATTTTGATGATGTCTAAACAGACCTACCTTTGCTTCTGTTTAATATAAACTTTAGAACTATCAGATGTTTTCCCCCTAAATCCATTATTAACACCTGTGGTTCTTATTACTAAGAACATCACTAACACAGTTACCAGCCAAACGTGTGGAAGCTCTTTAGATTTCTTCTTACCCATCTACTCCCTCCTATTAGATAAGATGAATGATCAAGATTTACTCAGTTTTTTATGACTAATATGATTTCTTTTTTTGGAGCTTTTATGACTTTCTTTAATTGTGAAAATACTGTACAGAGGGGTTAGATTTACATGGGCAAGATAATGAGCACATTTCTTATGAAGCATTTTAGTCTCCTCCTTTGTTTCCCCTTCCTATCCCTTCCCATCCTCCCCGCACCCCACACCCAATCCTCCCCCCCACCAAAGTTGTAAAGTTTGTTTTCGACATAACGACTTACACAATATGATTTCTCTGTACTACTTTTTATGCCCCTAACACCAGCCTGTTTCGTTTACTCATCACTGTCACCTAGTCCTAAAACAACCATTTCAAAAGTACACTTTTCCCCCGTAGTCTTTTCATATTGGTCCTCTCTATCACCAAATTACTCTCTTTGTAAGCACACAGAGTGAAGAGCTCAGACACATATTCTTGTATCATTATTTACTCACTACATTGATTGTTGGCCTTACATTTCTCATGTGTAAATCAATGTAATGTAACAGAAATAATGAAGAATATATTTGTTTACTTCTAGAGCAAGAATAAAGAAAAGAGTCCTTACATTTTCCACTTTACCTTACAAATAAGGAAAGAGTGAAATTCAGTTTGTTGATATAAAGTCACAAATTGTTTCATGTAGAAATAAAAATAAGTTTTACCTCCTGACTCTAAGGCCTAAGTCCTTTCTAGGTAACTACAGATATGAAAGTGGTATTATGTAAATTGTGTCATGTCTTTACAGCTGTATTGAAGAACATACTCAATATATCATTTGAAAACATTGGTTACTGAATAGTATCTATATGAGAATGTTATTTGAACTAAACCCACTAAGTTGAAAATTACACTTTAGTCCATCAAAATGTGGAAATAAACAATTTTATTTATAAAAAAATAGTACCATCAAGAAAAGTGAGTATACATTAGAGAGACTGCAGGAATTAGAGTTTTTACGGTCTCTGACTGTTTATGTGAATGTATTTATTGATATTGAGACTCTCCTCTTGTTATCCTTATTGTATGTAATCCAACGCTGTTTATTACTATGTATTCAATGTGGGAAATCTAACTTCAAAAACGTGTAAAGTTTTTTCCTTTTCAATTACACCAATGACATTATCAGGGTACACTGTGGTCATCATCGTATCCATCAAAATTATTATTAACATCATAAGTGCTAACTATTGAAAGTCTGATATGTGTCTATGATTTTGTGATTATTTGTCTTTTGATTAATAATTTTAGTGTTACCACTGTGCATGCATCCATATTAAAATTTTGAACAAATAAACAATAAAACTAAAGCATATCAGGTAGCTTGACTATGTGCTTATAACAAATTATGGAATAGATTTTTGAAGTATTGCAAATTCCTAACCAGTATGAATTAACTTCCTCTCTCCCCATCACCACACACAAGTATTTATGAGTTTGAACAGAATTATTTCAAGTAATATACTGCAAATTTTACTATAATATCATGTGTATATCTGAAATTCCCCTGAACGTAATAAACTCTACATTCTATTGAAATATTAGTTATTTTATTCTAGGAAACTTTCGGAAAAATAGAGTGTGTATCTTTGAATGAAAAAGGTAAATAAATATTAGCATAAAAATTTTAGAGGGAGTCTGTCTTCAGAAATATATATATATATATATATATATATATATACACACACACATATATACATA